>NW_027103359.1:368268-968268 GCF_902728285.1 Clytia hemisphaerica
TGAGGTAGAGGAAACCGTTGGCTCCCATATTCAAACAAAGGGAGGTATCTTGTTACAAACAGCCAAGGCTTCAGTTTGTGGTGAGATCACCTCTACCGATACAAGGCTTTCGTTTGATACGGGTAGTCAAAGGACTTATGCCTCAGAGGATGTGGTTCAAAGATTGAAGTTGAAGACGGTTCGAACGGAGAGAGTTATGATCAAGACATTTGGAAGTGAAGAGGCAAAGGTTAAGAAGTTGAAAGTGGTTCGGTTTAAAGTGAAACGGAAGGTTGGAAAGGGATATATAGATTGCGAAGCTCTCTGTGTACCCATTGTTTGCAGTCCCATTGCGAAGCAGGATGTTGATTATGCAGGTCGGAGTTTTGAGCATCTCGATGGTTTGACGTTAGCGGATTCTAATGAAGGTCATGCGGAGGTTGAAATCTTGATCGGTTCAGATTTTTATCATGAGTTTTTCACCGGTAAGTATAAGAAGGGTTGCAGTGGTCCAGTAGCCAGTGAGTCTTGTCTTGGATGGGTGTTGAGTGGTCCATTGGGGAACAAGTTTGGAACGGTCCAAAATTGTTCTTTGGTGGAAACTCACCTGTTGCGTTGTTTGACGGAAGATTGTGAAAGAGACACTTTGAAAGAAGATTTGAAGAAGTTTTGGGAAGTGGACAAGGTTGGTGAGGTAGGCGAGGACGGTTGTGAAGAGATTGATGTCGTCAGCAAATTTGAAAAGGAGATTTATCACGACGGTAAACGGTATGTAAGTAAGCTTCCTTTCAAGCCAAACCACGACGAGTTACCAGACAATTTCAGTGTCTCCAAACGGAGACTTGAGAATGTGAGAAAGAGACTAAAGGCGAGTGGGATTTTGAACGATTATGACCAGATTATCAAGGATTATGAGAAGGATTCCATCATAGAAAAGGTTCCAGAGGAGGAGATTGCAAAGGACAGAGGCAAGGTTCATTATCTTCCACATAGGGCAGTCGTGAAAGAGAATAGAGAGACAACCAAGATTAGAATTGTGTTCGACGCGTCGTGTGGGGTTAACGGGCCCTCCCTGAATGAGTGTTTGTATCCTGGTCCTAACATGCTTGCAAAGATCTTCGATATTCTGTTGAGATTTAGGTTAAATAGAATTGCGATTACAGCGGATATCAAACAGGCTTTTCTGAATGTTGGTATTCATCCTGAGCATAGAGATTTTCTACGGTTCTTGTGGTATTCTTCGGATAATGAAGTTGAGATTTTTCGGTTTCGAAGAGTTGTTTTTGGGCTTACTAGTTCGCCATTTTTGTTGAATGCAACGATCAAGCAGCATGTGGAGAAAGAAAAAGACGTTTTCTTTGTGAAAAAATATCTGAACGCTTTGTACGTGGATGATGAGGCTAGTGGTTGTGAAAACGTGGCAGAAGGTAAAGAGTTTTATCGAAAGGCGGTTAAGGTTTTGGCTACGGCGGGATTGGATCTGAGGAAGTGGAAGTCGAATGACAGGGAGCTGCAGAAGTTTTTTGATGAACAGGTAATTGAACCGAAGTGTGACGGAGTCGTCGACGAATCATTTTGCAAATCTCAGCTTGGTCAAAAGACCGTTTCTTCCAACAAAGTTTTGGGGATGGACTGGGATAAGGAAACAGACTCGTTAGTAGTGTGTCTAAGTGAGTTCGTTGTGAAATGTCGAAGTACTGTATTGACGAAAAGGAATATTTTGAGTGTTTCAGCTTCTCTTTACGATCCTTTAGGGTTGATTTCACCCATCACGGCGTGGATGAAAACCATTTTCCAACTACTCTGCAAAGATAGTTTGGAATGGGATTGTGAGGTTTCGGAGGAAATAAGGGAGGCATGGTTTGTCGATGTTGTTGCAAGTGTGGGTAAAGTAACGGTGGAGAGGTTTGTTTTGGTTCCAGCAGATTTGATTAGAGGATGTGAGTTACATGGGTTTTGTGATAGTTCGTCGGAAGTTTATTGCGCAGTTGTGTATTTGAGAGTGCTGATGGGGACTGATGTGAAGACGTCTTTGTTAGCATCGAAAACGAAGGTTGCTCCGATCAAAGTTGTTACGATTCCACGTCTTGAGCTTTTGAGTTGTCTTCTTTTATCTAGATTGGTGAGAGATATTGAACGTGCATTCTTGAAAAGTGTCGATCTACAGCGAATACATTGTTGGACGGATTCAGAAGTAGCTCGGAGTTGGATAAAGGGAGAGGAGAAAGCTTGGAAAGGCTGGGTTGAAAATCGAGTGGTGAAGATTCGGCAAGTCGTGGATCGAGGAGGTTGGTCGCATGTAGCAGGTGATGAGAACCCGGCGGATATTCCTACGAGGAAACTGAGTGGTTTTGACGGATTGCTTCAAGATCGTTGGTTTAAGGGTCCTTCTTTCTTAAGCTCTTCTGACTTTCAAGCGAATCTTTCTACTTCCGATTCTTTCGATGACATCATTACGAATCTGTCTTCTTGTGAACTTTACGATGACATAATGAAAGAGAGTATCGACTTAACGGAAACTGACAATAACGTGACAACGACTTTGACAATGACGAAAATACCTGCTACCAACTTACACGCCATCATTGAGTACGAACGTTTCGGCTCACTCGAGAAGCTTATAAGTATACTAAGCTACGTCAGACGATTTATTGAGAATTTGAGGAAGAAGAAGAAAGGAAAACCATTATCATTGGACACTCTTTCAACTGAAGAACGAAAAGACACCATGGAACTGATTATTGCAAACGAACAACATCAACTGAAGGGACAAGAGGACTACCAAAAATTGAAATCATCGTTAAACTTGTTTGAAGATCAGAAAGGACTTTTACGGCTACGCGGACGATTCGGAAATTCAACATTACAATACCAAGAAAAGCATCCACTCATACTCAGAACAGACAGTGTATTTACGGAACAACTTATAAAGGAGACACACGAGAAAGTATTCCATCACGGCGTGGAATCAACACTGGCCCATTTACGAACTAATTATTGGATTGTCAGAGGAAGGAAGACAGTCAAAAATTTACTATATAAGTGTACCTTATGCAAACGTTATCAAGGAAAGACAATATCACCACCAGCTAGTCCTGACTTGCCAGATTTTCGTTTAAGTTTTAATGCTTTCAATGCCACAGGATTGGACTACGCTGGACCCTTGTATGTATAAAGTGAAGATAAGAAAGAGACTCAGAAGGTCTACATTCTACTCCTAACATGTGCCGGAACTCGTGCTATCCATCTAGAGGTCTGTCCAGACATGAAAAATTCTGCTTTCATTCGTGCTTTTAAAAGATTTTCGTCACGCCGAGGTGTACCTTGTGTGGTTATTCACGACAATTTCAAAACTTTCAAATCGAAAGAAGTTAAACTTTTTTTCAGCCAACAGGACATTGAACAACAATTTATTTTACCTTCTTCCCCCTGGTGGGGTGGAATGTACGAGCGTCTTGTGCGCAGCGTGAAAGTATCTTTAAAGAAAACATTAGGTAAATCCTTAGTAACACTAGAAGAATTGCAGACGATCTTATGTCAGATTGAGGCGTTTATTAACAGCAGACCACTATGTTACGTAAACGAAGATGACATCGATGAGACTATCACACCAAACCATTTAATTTTTGGGAAGAATATCTTTCACAAGCAACACGGTAATGCTGAAGTTTTGTTTTTAGACAATAATGACGACTGTACAAAGAGAATGAGACACATAAAAATCATTCTGTCACATTTCCAAAATAGATTTGAAAAAGTTTACCTTCAAGAATTGAGGCAAAATAACATTTATAGAAAGAATACGGATAATGATGTAAAGTTGCGCGTTGGAGAGGTTATTTCAATTAAAGGAGAAAAGATGGTACCGAGAGCAGAGTGGAGAACCGGAATAGTTGAGGAATTGGTGAAAGGTCGGGACGGCAAAATCAGAGGAGCAAAGATTAAAACAACATCAAAACAAGGACATTCAACATCCGTTCACCGACCTGTGCAAAAACTGATAAAATTGGAGATAGAGGGAGATAAAGCAGAACAGACATTGAAGGAGAAACCGAAAGTAGATAAGCACGTTGAAAGCACAAGGAGTAGACCGACCAGAAGAGCGGCAATTGAAGGAGTTTTACGTAGACTCAAAAATACAAAATAAAATGTTTAATTTTTCTCGCGGGGGAGTGTGGAAAATAGTGAGAGGTCTAGGGATAGAGAAACGACGCGTGCGCAATCACGTGACTTATACACGTTTTTTAGATTGCGTTCTGTACATAGTTTTTATATTCATTCTAACATATATTCAGTAGCGGAAAGACGTATAAAGTTATATCTAAAATCTTCAATGTTTCTACGTTTTTACTGATACTCATGATCCAGAACTATTAAGAGTTAAGAAGATTTTACAAACGCGAAGTAGTTCCCGCGAAAATTAGTTTCGTTAAAAGTATTATCTGTGAAAGGTAAAAACTTAAAAAACCCTAAATTGGGTCAACTTAAAGCTTCCAAATTTTATACTTTAATGGGATGAACTTTCGCGGGGATTAAAATCCGCGAAATTAAGTCCCAATGGAAATTTGGAAGGGTCTCATCCTCGAAAAAAGTAAAAGTCACAAAATTGTGAAAATATTGCCACCCAATAGTGCCTAACGCGAAATTAAGTCCCCGCGAATTTTCGAATTTCGCGGATAGGCTCAACCGCGAAATTTAATCCCCGCGAAAGTTTATCCCATTAAAGTACTCAATTATTTCTTATTTTGTATAGATGATACAAGGGATGAGACGATTCGATGTAGTTTACGGCGGTGATCGAGAGTTCCAACCTTTGAGAAGCTTCGAATCACCACACCTTGTTCGATTATTGTATCGAATATCCACTCACCTCAATAATAAGGTGATCAATTACTTTTATTTTTATTTTCACCAAGGTTGCAACTTTTCTGTAGACAGAAATCTGTCCATAAAACTTCTCATTAGAACTTCCTTTCCGATAACAAGCTTTGAATGTGGAACTTATGTAAAACTGAAATATAATTTTTTGCGTATCGTCCATATTCATCAAGGATGTTTTACTTTCCTTCCTGATACGGTGAGAAAATATCCTCCTTTTTAGCCAACCTTTCGCCACACTTCTAGAAGTGTGCAACAATTAGTTTTGAATCTCGAGATTACAAGTAATTTTAACAACTCTATTCCCAATTATCACCTCAAAAGCTCCCTATTCATGAATGATATGCACCATTGCAATGTCTTCCACGGACCCAACAGCTGATTGGTTGTATGTGACATATTGACTGATTTTACGTCACTTACAACCAATCAGCTGCTGGGTCCGTGATGTAATATCAGAAGACATTGCAATGGTGTATATCATGAATTCAGCAACTAAAGGCCGGCTCAAATGAATCCAACATTCAATTGGCCTATACTAGACGCCACGGCTTTTTTCTACGCTGTAACGTCTATTCCAATTTGCGACTTTTTCGAATGTTTTGAGCCCAGGTTTTCGGGCTCTAAACATTCGATTTTTTGACGTCATTTTAAACGTTTGAAGCTCCTGCAGTATCAAAAAAACCGAATTTGCGTCAAAACACTTGAAAGGCTTCTATTTTTCGAAAATCGTCAAAGTGGAACTCACAGCCAATTCGATTGACTTCCAAATTTGCCATACTCACCAACTTTGCCAAATCTACAATTTTAATGTCAAAAGATCACAGTTTCATGGCAAATTTGTACATCGCTACGCCGCCATTATGATTTCCGTTTTGTGATGCTTAGTCAGCAGTTTTCTGTCGGCGTTTTTAACCAATCAAATTACCGATCGGCATTGTTTTGCTTTAGCATTGGAAGGTCTTCTATTTTTCAAAATCTTTGGCAAAAGTGGCAAAATTGGAGTGAAAAGAACACAGGTCTCGTGGGAACAGTGTTTTGTATGGAGACATATGGAGGTAAGTTCCAAAAATGCCAAGAATGCCACATTCACCACATCTTTTTTATTTGGCATTTATGGCACTCAAATTTTGCCACATTTGCCAAATTTTTGTCAATCGAATGCAAAATAATTGGCAATCAGGGCAAAAAAGGCATATTTTGAAGTCAATCGAATTGGCTGTAAGAAACGGGATGAAAAATCCCGGTTTTTGGTGAGGTACTCGCTAACATTCAATCCAACATTTCAAATTTATTGTTGGACGAAATGTTGGACGAGAAGTCCCGTGGGAAAATTCGAAAAGTTGCATGAAAAGTCATTTGCTGGATGAAAAGTTTGACGGCGATCAAACTTCATCCAACATGATTTCCAACAATTTTCTTAAAAAGTTGCAATTTTATGACTTGCGCAAATGAACCCAACATTTGATCCAACAATAATGTTGGATCAAATGTTGGATCAAATGTTGGATTCATTTGCCCCGGCCTCTCAATTTTTTTAATTATAATTTTTATATCAATAAATATGAATTATTTTCACTTTTTCAGCACGGCGAACGATTGCATGAGCTATACAACCGTCCAGACATTATCGGACGCTCTTTACGTAAAATTTCACAGAAAGGGTTAAAACAAGAACATTATGCTGAATCAGCGATCAAAATGCCTACGACGTCGCGCAGTCAAACAACGACAGCTGCGGCAGACGTCGACAATCAAGTGAAGCCACGTATCACGTTGCGTTTTATGGGCTCGTTTTATTTTCTTGGATATCTATGCTGGGCGGTCGTACTTTGTAGACTTTTTGATTGTAATTGGCTAACAATTATTTTACTGACTCTATTGGTTTTAATGGTGAGTGTTTTATACCATGTAGACTCGCCTCCGAAATCTAAAAGAAACTAACATTACTTCACTTCACCAAAATCGTATGCTTCAGGATTCTTTAGTTTTACCAGAAAACCTTAACCAATCAACGGTTTACAGAATCCATTTATCAAAGCTATTTGAGGAGGCTTTTATGGAATCAGTGATTGGATTTCGATGTAGAAAGAAAAAGTACACTACAATAACAAATGAAGAGTTTCCTGAAAAGAACAGCTAAATGTGAGAGTGATTCGGAATAAACACATTTTGGAATGTGGTTAACGATAAAAAGGGCTGCAGAATTATTATTGATCACGTGTTATGTTATGTTTACATGATGATGCGAGGAAGTTTTTTCAATCCTTGCAACACTTTGAAGGTCTATAGACATTGTGTGATGTCGTTTCAATTTTGTTTTTATTAAGAATTGACTTTGTGACATTTCAATATCTAGAGGATCTTTTAATTAGAATTATAGAAATTGTTAGTACAAAACAAAATTATAAATACAATTTTAGTAAAAATAAAATCGATAGAATAATTCTTCTATTTACAAATAAATTATAAAAGTGTGATGGTTTATTGTTTTGATGAATGATGCCATTCGAGTTGTAACTTATCTGCAATCCTATTGATCATGATAACTCGTAATCATTCCATAAGCTACAGGGAAAAGGAAGATAGTAAATGCTTCACAGAGGGCTTAAACTCACTACGTACACTGCATAACTATTTTTTTACTGCTAAACTACTTCAATAGCGCTTCGTCGGGCAAACGTCATGATTATTACTTCTCTCATTTGACCGAAATTCAATCCCACAATCCTTTTCGTCTTAATTCAAAAGTCGTGAAAGTTATTACTTTTTCTTTGTAATTGAGTGTAATTTGCGTGCAATCGTAATAAACGCAAAGGGTGATGGGATTGAATTTCAGTCAAACATAAAAATCAATGTCTATTTTTAGATTCGCGACGGTATGCTATTAAACTTCTTTCCAATCGAAAAGATAATCATTTTACACAATCATACCGTAAACGAACATTTTAAATGTAAACACAAATTCATGGAGCCAATAATACCTTTCTTGGATTTCGTTATTATTTTCATCATAACTCTTTAAAATTTTCGGAATACTGTGAGGTGGATTGAGATTGTGAGTGTGAGCTCTTTGCCACCGCTCTAATCGTGTTATACCTAGGAAAACAAAAACAAAATTCTGTCACATGCAAATATTGAATTGACCTCGTTTCTATCTATCTATCTATATATTTAAGTAACATTAGAGGCCCGAAGGCCCATTTTCGCTACATATAAAATACAAGATTGTTTAAAAATAATTTTATTCATAAATATCAATAAATATTAAAATCATTCTAAAAATCAAAGGGCTAAAAAGAAAAGGGGGGCCATAAGTGTGCCCAAGCTTGGAAAGTGTAAGACTTAAGACTAAGAGATTAAAGTTATGAGATTATTTATGAGTTTCCGCCGTTCTAGCCCTCTAACCAATACACTTCTAACGCTCACATTGTTTCTACTGTCATGTTTGGCTGGTGTTTGAAGCAGTTCTAAAGTTTGACCTTTTGGACCTACCCCGGTGGGGTGGAGGTCCTATAAATTCACCTCTGTCCGTTCGTCCGTCCGTTCGTTGCCAGCTTTTCTCGAGATTGAATCATAGGAATCATTTGATTTTTGGTACAAAGGTGCAAAACGGTGGTGGCCAAAATGTGACGGAGCCCGATTTTCGAAAAAAAAATTTTTGGGCAAATTTGGGCCAAAAAACGGCTAAAAAACGGGTTTTTTGGACTTTGTGAAAAATTGGATCATTAATTTTTTCTGATTTTTTGCATGAAAGTAGGGTACCATCATAGGTAAAAGATGGCTAAAGCAGATTTTTTCAAAAAAATTTATTTGGCTTAAAAAACGCATGTTTATCTATAAGAATCACTATTAATAAGCATACATCAATGTTCTTACTCAAATTACTCAATTTTTTTATGAGATAGATGTTTTTTTTGCTCACGAGGGCTTACTTTTGGAGCATAAGTGTGTTTAGACATGAAATTTTGGTTGCTTGGCGTGTTTTTATAGAAAAACTGGCCGAATTTGATATTTTTTTATAAGCGCATTATCAATTGCTTAGGTATTAGCTTTTCTCGAGATTGGTTCTTTCATTCTTAACGATTTTTGCACAAAGATGCATAACTATAAACCCTCGAATGTGACGGAGCCCAATTTTCGAAAAAAAATGTTTTTGGGCAAATTTGGGCCAAAAAACGGATAAAAAAAGGGTTTTTTGGACATTGTGAAATATTGGATTGTTCTTTTTTTCTGATTTTTTGCATGAAAATAGGTAAAAGATGGGTCAAGCAGATTTTTGTAAAAAAACTTTTCAGCTCAAAAAACGCATCTTTATCTAATAAGAATCACTATTAATAGGCATACATCAATGTTCTTAGCCAGATTACTCAATTTTTTGATGAGATAGATGTCTTTTTATGCTCACGAAGTCTTGAATATGAAAGAATATTTCAAGAGCATGAAATTTTGGTTTCTAAACGTTTTTTTTATAAGAAACAAACGACTAATTTTAATAAATCTTCACTATTTGTGTTTTGAATGATTGTTTAACGTTCATGCTCACGTAGATATCAATTATATATGTGTTAAATGCATAACCAGGTAGGTCCATAAAAGTATCACTTGTTTCACGTAGGATTTTTACGGATTATTATAAGCTGCACCGCACCCCTGTTGGAACGATGCACCTGCAACCCTACCTGGGACTCATGGCTCATGGAGGTGAAAAAGGTACCATGACCAGCGGCACAACCCCTTACACCCGTACCCCTTATTGCCCAAGTATCCCGCCTCGGGTAGGTTACCTATGCATGGCCCGAACTTCGAATCCAAATCAAACTTCTTCAATGTCTCAAGATCTTTCAAGAATGTAGCTGACTGTTCTGAGCTTTTGCCATCTAAAAAGAAAAGAAAATGGTTAAAGAGTCAATATAGTCCGTGGCCAATTGGAACTAATCTGGCTTCATTGTCGAGGTCGTACAAAAAAAAAAAATAGTAAAATTCACTTTCGTTTTCTGCTAAGCTTATGCTTACCTTCTTTGAGCTTTCCACCTTGGAATATATTCTTCTTTTGAGGATAAAGTTGGTTTAATTTTGCCATAGTAGCACTAACTTACTAAGGTACACTGCTTCAGTGTTGAGTTTGAAAGGCAGGAGCTTTCTTGCCTACTTGTTCGAGCTTCTTATGTTATAAATTTTCGCAAAAACATCAACTTTTTGTTTTGAAAAAATTTTGGCTACCATTTTGGTTTTGCTTTGTTGTCGAATCCAGTCTCCTCTCGGAAATTCTGAGAATCGCGCACGAAAACGAGGCAAAAATAACACGTCGTTCTTCCATGTTGAAAATTCAAAGTGGCTGACGAAGTTGAGCAGTCCAGTCAGAACTAATCCAGCCTAAAATAATTGTAAATATGATTGGGAAACTGATTTTTTTAGGCTGTTTTACTTATTGTGCTTCTTATTTCATCAATATTGATGCCCATGGAGAAGAATGTTTCCACGACCGTGTCAATCCAGGAACGAAAATGGCTCTTAGATTTGAAGTTGCTGATGGTGGATTTTTAGATATCGATGTCAAGGTATATATTCATTTTATATAATTTATACTATATAGACTATATTCTATTATCCAGAAAGTCTGCACAACAGCAGTTGAAAAAAAATAAGATTTCCCTTTAATTTAAACTCCTCAGATATGAGAAGGAACTAAACTAGAACCTGCCCCCAACGGTGATATGTCACATGTTCGACAACCCATTTGTTCGACAACTCACTTGTTCGACAAATTCGTAAAATTGTCGAACAAGTGAGTTGTCGAACAAATGGGCGCCCACTTGGTCGACAACCCACTTGTTCGACAACCCACTTGTTCGACAATCTATAGTTGTTCGACACCCACTTGTTCGACGCCCATTTGTTCGACAAGTGATCGTTCACATAATTGACAGCCCAGTTGTTCGACAGTGTAGATGGTCGACAGTTTGTATATTACCCTGTACCAAAGAGTATTTCACATAAAATCGTAGCCTATGGTTTGCCCTTATCTGGCTCCCAGATGCAGAAATTTTCTTCCGACACGGTAAAGCTCTGAAGGGAGGCCCGTATATTCGAGTTAGAAAAGTTTGAGTTAGCAATTTTCGAGTTAGCTAAATTATGACGTAATAAAAATGTAAATTATGACGTCTACTCAATTCTAACTGCATTTTTCTTTTCTAAAAAAGATTTTTCGAGTTAGAATTAACTGGAATCTTTTTTTTCGCAAAAAAATTTTCGAGTTGGCTAACTCGGATTTTTTTTCACAAACCTATTTTTTTGAGTAAGTTAACTAGGAATTTATTTTTCGCGCACAAGTTTTCGAGTTAGCTATCTTGGGAAAGATTTTCACATCTGATTACGGAATTTTGCAAGACCGCGTAAAGGATTTTGCTGCGAGGAGTCTGGTAACCCAGCAACCTCGCTCCCTGCGTACGCCTGCGTATTATTAGCTTTTTATATGCTTACATATAGCACACCCCCTTCTCACAGCCACAGCCCCACTGGAAAAATTGTCCAAAATATCGTCCCCGGTGGGAAATTAACCCCAAATTTTTGTCCCCATTGAAAATAATCAAATAATGTCAGATCTTTTGTTTTATGACGTTTTGTTTTAAGAAATTCCCCCCACTGAGGTCCTATAAATTAACCTTTGTCCGTCCGTTCGTTCGTTCGTCTGCTGTTACCAGCTTTTCTCGAGATTGGCTTTAGTTTTTTCTGATTTTTGGCAAAAATATGCAAAATAGCAATGCCCAAAATGTGACAGAGCCCAATTTTCGGAAAAATTTTTTTCCGGCCGAAAATACCGGAAATATGCCGGAAAAACCGTTTTTTTTAGCATTTTCTCGAGATTTCATCATTTTTTTCTGACTTTTTGCATGCACAAAGATGCGTATTAGCAATGTCCAAAACATGGTCGAGTCCGATTTTTGATTCTTTTCCGGTCGAAATTGCCGGAAATATGCCGGAAATCGCCATTTTTGCAGATTTTGATCAGACTTTTTCCTTATGTTATATTTCGTTGTTTTTTTCATAGAAAAATATTATCAATGGCAATTCCTACCATCAAGCATGGTTCAAATGTCAATTAAACTGATTTTTGAAGCCGGAACTTTCTAAAAATCGCCGGAACAGCCGATTTTCGCCGGAAAAACGGTATTTCTTGAATTTCTCGAGCTGTACTTTTATTTTTTCACGAAATTGATGCAAAATGGCAATATCCGGTATAAGATATTATAGAAGGTCTCTGATTTTGAAAAATAATTAATAATCCAATTTCTAAAAAGTCCTGTAACTTGTTGTTTTTGTATATTTACCGGATGAAACTTTGAAAATGAAAGCAAGAAAACTCAACGAATACATTTATGAAATCAAATGTGACAACAAACATCATCAAACAACATCGCATGTTTGTCATATTTTTATCATAGTTTGAAACGTCATAAGAACGACATATCATTAGCAATTTATTTGATGCATTTGACTCTCTTGAGAGAACTTTAGGTCTCATTTGAGAATCGTATAATTGTGTTTTGATGAAAAATGCAATAAATAATTTTACGAAAGATGATTAGTGACCATTAGTGAAGGGAGGAGGGTGAACAATAATGTCATTACTGCGGACAAAATGCTAGTACATGAAAAATCGATGAAAAACCAGCTTGTTGTGTACACATTTTTTTTTATAAGCAACTCAATTTTTCGGGTCAGGCCTAGAGCTGCTAAGGGTTTTTTGGAAATCCAGGCCCTAAGTTGCTTGTAAGGTTGCTTAAAAATTTTCAAGCTTAAAATGGTTGAAAAGCACATTTTTGCATTTTTCAACAATTTTTCAATTTTGAATGGGCAGTAGAGGCATTTTTCAAAAATTTTCAAGGCTTTCTTTCAAAGTTGTGTCAAAGTTATTTTTCATTGCTGAGGAAAAAAGTTGCTAATTTGGATGTGAGACCTCAGGGTTGCTAAGCAAGTTGCTTATTTTTTTGGCCATTTTGAGGCCTTAGCAACTCGGTTGCTTATAAAAGAATGTGTATCCAGAGTCCTATCTATGATAAATCCATGTAACTATAAATATTCCGGCAACGGCGGTTACAGAAGGTACTCAATCTTTTTTATGGAGAGTGTTTCTTTTGTTATTATTCCTTTTATGGGAGTAATTGCTCTCCATTAAAAACACTTTGCATTCCGACACTAACCATCAAGAATATATCGAGAATCGGTAAACAGGCCGTTTATAAAAATGACCAATAAAGATTGTGCTTGGATCAGAAAGAGAAAATATTAACTTTATTCTTTATAATGGCTCTGAAAATGATATCTTATTCGCTTATCTTAACATTAATTCTCTAAGAAACAAAAGAAAAGATTTGAAAATGTTAATATTACCTCAGAGTCAAAATATTATGGGAATTTTGGTCGCTTTTCGACATTTGAAGTTCAGACGAGAAAGTCAATTTTGGGCTAAAACCTCTACTCGTCTATTCCTTTTTTAGAGCACTTACGAATCGTTTGTAGTTTTGAAACTTCCTGCTCGGGTGAGTTAGGGCGTGTCTAAAGTTTTTAAAAACACTAATCACAAAAATGAGAGCAATAGCACCCATTGTAAGGGATACAATATTCTTGCGTGATGCTATGCTGTCTCCTCGTCCTGAGTCTCGCTGCGGTGGCAAAAATAATATCAGCTTCCAACCCTAGTACCAACCAACCCAAGTACTCTCGGGGGTTCTTGTATATAGAAAATAGTATTTTGGCGTCTTAAAGTTTGTCTTGCGCTAGCGTATATTGATTACAGCGCTCTTTATCTAATGTGAGTGAGTCCACCTTTAGAATATTGCCCGCAGTACACCAGCACAGTACTCTCCTCACTGCGGAACGAAACACAAGAGACCGTTTGAAACGAGGGGTAAATCACTTGAAAAAAGTGTACGATACTTTTTTAATTCTCATTTGACTTTTTGACTTTTTTTTGACTTTTATTTGACTTTTTGATTTTTTTCGAACTTTCATTTTGACTTTTTCCCGACAAAAACGTCCACCGCCCTCGGGCGCCCAAAATTTTCCACCCAAATTTGTCCAAAAACGCCAACCACCCATAAATTTTATTCCACCCATCCACCCATTCAAGAAACTTTTTGACTTTTTCAGGACTTTTTTTCTAAGAATTCTTGACTTTTTCTTTGACTTTTTGACTTTTTCTTTGACTTTTTGACTTTTTTTTGACTTTTTTTAGAGGTGTACGATAATTTTTTGAGTGATTTACCCCTCGGTTTGAAATGGGCAGAGTTTGTCAGAAGAGTCGCAAAGGGTCGATAGACCTATGCTGTTAAGTCAAGTCAAGTAAGTCATGTCTACTCCATAATGGCGGCAAATTACGTAACTTACATTCCGATAAATAATGAGATCTCTCACGGACTCTCAGCTCCACATATAGTGTATACATAGAATAAATCCAACTGACGAGTTAGGCTAACTGTTATGATCGCCATTCCTCCAAGAAGAACCCACACACGGGTGCACCACCGTCTGGGTGCACGTTAGGGATGAGGTGATTATCCCTAACAAAACGCTGCCACTCGCCTGTGCGCTTACGCGCACAAATTTTTCCCCATGCGGGCTAGTGAGAGATCTCATTATTTATCGGAATCTCGTAAACATAACGAAATGTGCAAGACCTCTTTTGCCAAATAATCCCAATTTTTGAATCCGATTATTGAAGGAATACTCTACCCACAGATATCTGTAAAGCCCGAAGGGATTGCCGCCTACTTTTTTTTATCTCGCGCTCCAAAAACAATTAAAATGCTAGATCCTATCCGCCGCGGGCACGAATTTAAAAAGTCACTTTTTTTGCTGGAGAAAGCTTAAAGTTGCATATCTAGCCCTTCGGGCTTTACAAATCTGTGACTCTACCCCATCTCCTACATGCAACACATGTACTTATATATCTTTGATTCACTTTAGTTATAAGAGGACAGAATCATAGTTTAGAAAACTCATCATGTTAGTTTCGACACCTCTAGCTTCCTTTTCAACCGGTATCCGAATCGCTCTAGTTTGAAAAATAACAAGAAGCCCGTTGGGCGTGAAGGTCCAGCGCTGGTGAAAGTTTAGTTTAGAAGCTTATCGTGGTGAAACAAAGAAGCATAACCTCTATACTGTGATAAGAGATTAATTCGTTATTGTAGATGGGAAGCTAAACTGATCAAAATGTATAAATAAACATTGGTGCTCTATTATAGCAAAAAATCTTTCTTTCCGTTTTTCTTTATACTCTTATTAGAAACGTACAAAGTTTTTTTTCTCATAAAATTGCATCTGTTCTCTTGGCTGGAAAAACACGATCTGTTCTGAGTAGAAGACTGGTGCCCTTGGAATCGGGGTATCTGTTCTAAGATCGAAAAATCCTTCCAGCTGGCAAATAAGAACAGATAGGTATTTACAATTTTTTTATCGTTGGCTGCTTCTGCCCCTCCCTCATATTCGATTTTTTTTCTTGAAAAGCCCTTTATTTGTGATCGCAAAAAAATAAATACACAAAGTTCGAAAGAACAACCACAGAGATATGTAGATATCTGTAAGTTCAGTGTCCCGGTTTGCCGAATTTCAAAGTCCTGGTTTGCAGAATTCAGAGTCCCACTTCAGAGTCCCGAATTGTGGGTCCTAACTTAGATTCCTGGTTCGCCGAATTTCAGAGTCCCACCCCAAAGGTCCCCGTTTGCAAAATTTTCCGGGACCCACCCACACTTCATTTTTTATGTTGTTTTATTTCAACGAGTTTTGAAATTAGCCGTAGCATAGAAATTTAGACATAGTAGACATAAAGCAAGAAGTAATGGAGGGAAAAATTTTAGTCGTCTAGAAACCTTTGTGCAAAAATATCTAGGGGTCTTGTTCGGAAGCAATGTTTGCTTTGATTTCATAATCGATTTGATTGGTTTAGAAAAACAATCGAGACGCACATAATCGGTTGAACAAGGTTGAAACACATAAAAGGAGATATCAGTACACATAACAATTTCCTCTCCCAAGAAATTATTCTCCATTGTCCAAACAAAAGAAAAGTGTCATTATTTCAATTATAATTTTTTCCCACTCAAAAAAAAAGTTGATTTTGTTTTTGAGAGTTTGTTGATGCTAATCTCGTCCCGTGTGTCCCAGATTGAAGCATCAAAAAGCTGATGATACGAGGATACGTGTTGTTGCTTGATCAAGAATTAATTTAATTTAATCTATACCCTTCGTGCTCTTAACGGAATAGCACCCCCGTCCGATAAACTCTTTTTTTTAGAAAAAGACCCTTTGTTTTCTCGCTACGCAAGTTTCTGCGTAAGTAGCCGGGGATTCTATAAGGCTGGAATACCGGATTCTTCCCAGTCGTTTATACAAACTAAATCCCGTAAATCATAATATCATATAACATATATACTTACGGTATTACACGCATAAACGACTCCAGTCTATGTAGTCTCGATTTCCGGACCATTATTCTTATTACGCGAAACAGGGCGGCAATTCTACTACATGTCTGCCATAAAAAGCCGCGCGAGAGAGTGTTTTGAATAATTTTCCTCTTTTCATCTTTTGACGAGCGCACTTCTCTTTTGCAGTACTGTTCACCTTTCAGTGTTTGATAATTAGGTGGAGCTGATTATTGACCTGGAATTTTTGATTTATAAGTCTAGCTCTAGACTACAGGAGGCCCCCCAGCGGTTTGCGTGATGGCGTGATTGGGACTTCTTTCTTGCGTGATTGCATGATTAGAGATTTTTTTTGGCGTGATGGCGTGATCAAGATTTTATCGTGATGCGTGATAGGGCAAAAATTTGAGGTGTGATGCGTGATTTGGGCTATTTTTCGCTATTTTTTGCGTGATGACAAATTTTAGCGATTGATTTTCGTGAAGCGTGATGGAGAAAATTTTTTTGCGTGATGGCGTGATTAGGGGTGCCGCTGGGGGGGGGGCTCCTACAGTCTATGCTTTTTGAGAAAAATGAAATCCGAGTTGATTGCTAACTCGAAAATCCTTTTGGGAAAATGGAAAAGCGAGTAACAGTTAAGTGACGTCATAACTTTCACTTCATCATAATTTAGCTAACTCGAAAATTTTCTAACTCGAATTTTGGTAACTCGATAATTCCGGGCCTAGGTTTTCCGGGCCTCGTTTCATTTCCGTTGTTTTATTTTGTCGAACAACTGGTCCGTCGAACTGATGCGCTGTCGAACAACTGATCGCTTAGTTATTCGACAGACCACTTGTTTGACAAATGAGTGTCGAACAAGTGGGTGTCTAACAACCATACAGTCGAACAAGTGGATATCGAACAAGTAACTGTCGAACAACTGGTCTGTCGAACAACTAAGCGATCAGTTGTTCGACAGCGCATCAGTTCGACATTTTTTAAGATTTGTCGAACAAATGCACCGTCGAACAAGTATACTGTCGAACAAGTGGGATTTTCCCCCCCCAACCTTCTGAAAATTCAAAACAAGACTTGGTGTGAAGGCAGCTGCCGACTTTTACTGAACTTATCGAAGCACATGCTTAAGATGTAGAATGTCCAATGTTGAATGATAAAACTTACCACCAGTTAATCAAAGACTGGACACAAATCAGTCTGGTGCGCGCTAAAAACGCTAAAAGAAAAAAGTTAGGAGTTTGTGTCTGATGTCAAGCATTCACGCAATGACATACAATGAGACACTGGACAGTTCAGTATGTCAGAAGAGTCGTTGATGTCTATACTCATTCTGCCAGGCCAGAATATAAATTTGGTGTACAGAATGCCCGTTTGCATAGGGTAAAAATAGGAAATACAAGATCAAATTTGGAAAAAAAAATTTTTAAATGACCCTAAAAGATTTAACTGTCTGTCTAGACTTAGACTCCTACGTATCAAGATTATGGGATTCAAAGTGCAGGCTAATTTTACTTTCATTTTCAGTGGTTTCATTTTTTTCGTTTTCAAGCCAACATCTTAGCAGTTCATAACAAACCTTGATATTCAAAAAACTTATCATCCAGTCTGAGAAATCCTCTTACAGTAATTGCGTGCTTGACTCCCAAGGCTGTAAGCGCGCAATTACACAGTTAAAATTGCTGTTTAAATCTCTGAAGTTAAGCACGCAATTAAGAGGATTTCCTAGACTGTCATCCTTACAAAAGTTGTCTTTCTGATTTCCCTTCCACAATACAGGGCTCGAAATAACGGTCGGACATCGGACATTGTCCGACCCAATTGCTGAAATGTCCGACCCAAATCGATTCTAGTCGGACATCATGTCTGACCCAATTACTTTTGGTGCCTTCAAAAAATTTGTCAGATGCGTTGTGAAATTTCCAAAAGTAATTATAATTAACATAGAATTAGTAACCTCTTTATTTACACACAGAAACTCCCAAAGTTGCGATCATTAGTGTTAGATATTCATTTTGTGTGATGCTTTTTCTCAACAAATGAAAGCATGCTTCAAGTAAAAACCATAAGCTTCTGACCATTAATTGGCATTTGTTTAGCTTCTTTGTGATCAATGTGAAATTCTATCAGAAGCTTGTGTTAGACTTGAAGTATATAGATTTTGAAGTAAGTGCAGTCTGTCAGGTGTATTTTCATTCAAGTAAAGATTACTCAAGCTCACAAAAGCAAAATAGGGCACCTGCTTTTTTCCTTTTTCACTCAAATAAATCGCGATCGTTTGTTTGATTTTCCTTATAAGGAAATTTAGTATTTCAAGCATTCTTGAGTATTTATATGATCACGATCATGGTTTTTGGAGATAGAGGCTTAAATTAATTAATTAAATTCAATTATTATGCCTGAGATGATTCATTATACTAGCTACGTACAGAAACCTTTTGCTTTTAAGTTGAAAAACGAATGTCCGACCCCACATAAAAATCAATCGGACATGTCCGACCCAATTTACTTTAAAAGCCTTAGGACATGTCTGACCCAAATCAATTTTTGATCGGACAATGTGTCCGACCACCTAAATATTATTTCGAGCCCTGCAATAATTTATGTAATTACACTTTCTGTCAGTCAGGTTCATCATAATTATACGCATGTTTTTGTCAAACGTGCACTGCTGCTTCTTATAAAGCTCCTGTCAGCAAAATTATAATTCATTGAATTTGGCTACGAAAGGTTAGCTTTGGGCACGCCTAGGAATCTTTTTAAAAAGCTTGAGAGTCCAAGTCAAACACGTTTCATATAAAAACTTCCTATAATGTGAAATGTTTGTTCCCTAGCCTGTTCTCTTTCAAATGTAACAAAAATTTTTCAATTTTGATGATTTTTAATTGCCGTTGACGTCATTATGGCGTCCTTTTTTTTAGCTATTCAGCTTCTCAAATATTGATTTTTAGGTATATGTTAAAATTGTATTTTTTGGAATCCTTGGATTTTTCTCACCACTCGTTTTTTGTGATCTTATGAACCTAATTGATCATTTAAAAATGTTTTCTTCTAACAAGTCTGTGCAAACAAAGAACATTAAACAACGTAAATCTCACTATAGAAACAGCTGTTTTATCTCTATTACTGTGAGTGGTCCTAAATCCGATTGCACTGCCTAAATCCGACCCCCCAAATAACTGCTATGAAAAAAAATTATATGTTTGCAAACATTCCCTCTCCAAGTTGAACAATACTATTGCAAGAACTCTCGAAATAAAACATCTAACAAGATGACTAAAGGTTAATATGTCAATTAATGTGATCAAAAAAGTGTGAGTTGTAAAATTAATTACAGTCTCTATTATTTTGAATCCGTTGCTCAGTGTTTAAAACGTTAACAATTTTGTAATAAAAAATGTTTTGTATAAGAAGTAATTATTGTTATTTGGTTCAATTGGTTCAGTATCAAATGTCTGGGTGTTTTTCCACTGGCGGCTTAAGCTTACGGGACGCGTAATAAAACGCTGAATAGCCCAAAAATATTCATATAAGTTGTGGATAAAAAGAGATGGTTACACGTTATGTATTCTTTTGTAAAAAATAATTTCATCTCCCACATCAAATCTTTTGTATTTCCTGATCCGCCTATCCTCGCTCTTTTGTTCTCTCATACATGCCCTAGACCATGTATTAGTGGATTAAAAAATGCGTGAAAAATACAAAAGATTCAACAATTTTTCTCCTGTGTTGCTTTGGGAAATACATTATTTCTCTGAAAAGAAAAAATTTAACGTGCAACCATCTCTTTTCATCCAAAAGTTATATGAATAGTTTGGGCTATTCATACTTTTATGAAAAAGTTATATTAATCCAGTTAGTTTAAGCCGTCAGTGGAAAAACACTCTCACAGTTTAGTTGACATTTTGGTATCTTCATTGCGTCCCAGCGAAAGGTTTGTTTTTATTTCAGTTTGTATCTTTAAAAGACCCCATCGGATTTAGGCAGGGCTGTCGGATTTAGGACCACTCACGGTATTATCTTGAAAAATTGACTTTTTCTATAAAACAATGCATTACAGGGGGGGGCACGCAGTTACTACAAGACAGTATGACACTTACTACCGTGGTGGTACTGTATTCAGAAGTTATGAAAACAGTTACTACACAGTGTAGTAACTGATGTTTGGGGGTGGTGCCAAACACTAAAACTAGCACTTTTGGTGTAGTAAGTGCATATATTTTAATTCTTTTTAAAGAACATTCAAAATTGTTCACAAAATATTTTTGTTATAAATGGACGAAAAAAAATTTGACTCAGACCCAACTTTGAAATTATGCTTTCCCTAATTATCATTAAAATGTTCTCAACAGCTGTTAACCAAGCTGAACCAAGTGAATTAAAAGAAAATCTAGCACAAAAATGGCTTTAGGTTGAAAAATAATTGCAATTTAGGGTAATTTCGAGCATGTTTTTGATATCACTCAAAAACAGGGGTGGTACCTGGAAATCTTTTCTGAAAACAGTTACTACCAAGGTGTAGTAACTGCAAAGGGTGGTGGTCCTGAAAAAAAGTGTTGAAAAAGCACTTACTACACATCATGTCTTGTAGTAACTGCGTGCCCCCCCCCCCCCTGTGCATTATGTAGTTGATAGCAAGAATTACAAATGAAACAGGCTAAAATTATATGAAATATTTTAGGAAATTTTTTGGTTGCTTCATTGACATTCTAGAAAGTGAGTAGGGGTAGAAAACCTGAATGTTTCTTGTGGCAGAATATGGGAGCTAGTTTTTTGCTATTTCTGTATGCGGAACAGTGCGGAAACCATTACAGTAATAGTAAAATGTTACATTCACAACATTTTAAATTCCATCAACCAGTAGAAGATTTAGAGGATTTTCAAATTCAAATGAATCCAGTCAGCAAAAAACTTTGTCCATTGCCGCCCTCTTTAAATTTTGCTTTTCACACTATTTAATTGACCTTAAAAATGGGCCCTATTATCTGCCCTTAACTTTGCTTTACTGGATCACCAAATCTCAACCGAATTTCAAGTTTTGTTTGGGCAAAAACTTTTGATCTGAGATTTTGGATTCATATTCGAAATCATAATCATCCATGTTCAAAGTCTCAAAAAATATTATCAGATGGTTTGAGATAGTTGTCATGTGGATTCCTTTTATTGTCTATTGCCTATTTTGCCTTTAACTGTTTTTCAAAATCAAGATAATTAAGTTACAAGTATTTTACTTTTAAAATTAATTTCAACTTTAAAACCGTGTAAAAAGACCCATTTTGGGAAATTTCAAATTACTGTAAGATATTGTAAGACTTTGAAAAATGCTTAAACAGATATACTTTGGAGGTTTTACTTAGGACTGTAGAAGGTTTCTGCAGGTTAGATATCTCTAACCATCTGATTATCCCTTTAACTGGAAAGAAAAAATCTTAAATTTTAAGTTTTGAATTTTCTTAGGCTTGAACCATTCCACTAAAACGAAAACGCCAACTTTTATCAAATTACAAATCTGCAGAGGATTTTAAGCAGAGAATCTGATCTTAAAAATTTCGTGTGGATTTACTAATAAAATTTTGCTTGTCATGCCATTCGTGAAATATTTCACTGGAATTTAATTTCGCAAATTTGACTTAAAATAAATATCTCGCAGATCATTTTTGTTTAGTAAAAAAATTTTGTTTTTCTTATAATCTCGTTAATAACCATTGATTTCGCTTTGGGTAAAACATTCTCGCAAAAAAAGTTCTCGCCCCATCTCTATACCTATCCACTCCACTCCACCATAGATCACTGGACCTGACAACAAAGAAATTTACTCAGGACAACGGGAGAGTAATGGAAAATACACTTTTGCTGCCCACATGGAAGGAATCTACTCATACTGCTTTTCCAACAAAATGTCAACGATGACACCAAAGATTGTCAAATTTAGTATGGATATCGGTGAACCACCAAAAGATACCAGCAAAGAAGATGCAGGTCAGTCTAGAGTGAAATTCGATAAACTACTTAACTAAACCCCTTACACAATAAACTTAAAAGATGACCTCAATTTTCAGTACAATATCTGTGAAAGCCTCGTTCAATTGTTTGAAATGGAGAAAACTGACTATTGCCATTCAATCAAACCTAGTAAATTTGAATCCTTTAGTATAGCATGGTGTAAAGGTTGATAAGTGAGATTATTCATTTGAAGAGTGTCGATCAAGTGCTATAATCTTCCGTCTAACACAAATAATGCCATACTTTCAGAAGCTTTACCTTAGCCTTGGTGCCACTCATTGCTTTTTGATTAGCTGGATGGCGCTGATAAGTTGCCCGATGTAATACGGCAGAACTTTTTTGGTTTTGCCTTTGCATGCAATAAATCCATACCTCTAGATCCAGTCCCTTTTTAGAGGAAAAAACAACAAAAAACCTTAGTCAATAGACTAATTTTTGTTACAAATTTTGGAGATGCCTTGGAGTTTTTACAAGATACTTCACTAATTGGTCATTTAAAGAGATAGAGATGACGCGTTCTTTAGAAAAAGTAATAACATTCTTTTATTACATCTTAACGACCAACCAAATCAAATAAGAGCTTGTAAAAACTCCAGCTTGTTGCAAATTTTGATATTTTCATGTTTTTATAATAGTTCTATAAACTTTGATGAGATTTTAGAATATATTTCATTGTTTATGGTATTTTATATTGTTTTTTAAAACGAAATTGAAAAATTGAAAGATGGCAATATCCTCAGTCTACTTCACTAGACTCAGATTATCAGAAAGCAAAGTTCAGTTAGCAGTAGACCCCTAATTTTTTAATGATTCCTTTACCTATACTATCAAGCTTTACTCAAAGTAGAGCTTAAAATTAGGTTCATACATTGCCAAACTTCTCTAATTTTAAATTTCATTTTCATTTTTCAGAACACCACGACAAACTGAACGACATGATCTCACAATTGACTTTATCATTAGCTGGTGTCAAACATGAACAAGAATACATGCAAGTTCGTGATCGTGTACACAGAGCTAGTAAGTATAAAAAAGTTGTATTTACTAAGCTTTATATAAACCCTGGAGGCAGTTACTCAATCCTGGCCAACCAAAAAGCTTTGGATGGATTTTTGAAAGTAGTATTCTAATGGTACAGAGGTATAAAATGCATCGAGAGCGCTAGATTTAGTTTTCGTTATTCATTTTTTATGTAGCGTCATTTGGTACCAAGCAAATATCGGGTGGGTGCGCCACAAAAGTGACACTTTCTTTGTAGTGAATTTTCTCGATGTCTAAAAATTTCAAAATTAACCAATCTTTTCTCATTTGAAAGAAGAAATATAAACTGAAATTTTGATGTATCACCTATTAAATTTGATTTATTAGGTCAAAAATTATGCTCTATCGAATAAAAACATTACTTTCAGAAAGTGCTCGAAAACGTTGAAAATTGAAACAGAAGCAAGATTTACATGATACATCAGTATTTTTGCTATGCTTCAGTCATTAAAATGATAATTTAGCTGTCAGTAACAAGTAATGTTTTGTTATCCAAAGGAAAGTTACATTTCGATGTAGGGAAGAAAATTCCTTAAAAGGCCTAAAAATCTGGTAAAATTCATAAAAATACATCAAGTAATATGGGTTTCGAGATAAGTTCAGCCTGAAGGAAAAGTTCGGTAAAAATAATTTTAAACCCTCTTAAGGTATAAATTTAAAAATTTACGTGTTCTATTACTAAAGAATGCTCTTAATCGTGTAAAGGCTATTGCGATTGTCAATTTTAGAATGAAAAGTCGATTTTCAACGTTTTCGAGCACTTTTTGAAAGTAACTTTTTTATTCAATTGAGCATAACTTTTGATCTAATAAACCGAATTTAATTAAATGAATTTTCAGACCTCGAGAAAATTCACTACAAAGAGAAAAACTCTTAATTGTGGTGCGTTCACCTGATATTTGCTTGGTAACTACATCAAAAATGACCCATCCAAATTTAAGTTTATCTTTCTTCTTTCGAATGGGAAAGGAGTGGTTAAATTTTTAGACCTCGAGAAAATTCACTACAAAGAGAAAAACTCTTTTGTGGTGCACACGGTATTACTGTATTGGCTTCCTTGCCAAACTTACAAAAATGCCCCGGTCAAAGATTGCGGATACATAGCTTAGTTCAAGTTTATTAAAGAGGTCAATGGTTGTATTTTGCGTTTTGAGGAATTCCATTTGTCTCAAGAGTTACTTTGCTCCAATATTTTTTAGTTGAGGATTGTCATTATCCCTTTGAAACTGTTTGAGAGCAGAATTCTCAACTTAGGTTTGACTAGAATCTGAGTATGTCTGTGTCTGTACCCTTTGGGTGTATTTTTAGAACTCTAATCAATAACAGATAAAATGCATGTATCATAAACACAAACTTTTAATTAATTTTCTTTCAGTCAACGACAGTACGAACAGCCGTGTGGTGTGGTGGGCTTTCTTTGAAAGTTTGATCCTCGTTTGTATGACCCTTGGACAAGTATACTATCTGAAACGATTCTTTGAAGTCCGACGTGTCATCTAAACATATAGACATTGACAAAATAGATTACATCATATTTCACCATGAAGACAATTTTTAGACCTATCTCTCCACAAACTAGTATCAGCTTTGTATCTGGAGCTTTTGAAATATATCTCATGAAATTGCAGGAAATTAAGTTTTTTCTAAGAAAATGAGAAGCTTTAGCAAAAAAGCAGCATTAGATTCTAGATTTTGTGGAGTAAAGGTCTCCAAGGAGGTTTGATACACTCCCGTACATTGAAACGTCATTGCCGGGTTTGGAGTTACATACTTACGAATTTTTCACTTTGTTTGATCATAGACTATGGTTTGATGGACAGTTTGGTGTGTATATTTGACTCTCTCCCTAATACAATCATCAATAAACTAACAATATTCTTCGAATCAGAGAAAATCTAATTTCGTTAAATTAAGTTAAATTAAATTGTCCATCAAGGAAAAATAGAGGTTTCAATGTGGGAGAGTTGAATGTGCATTTACTTTAACATTTTATAATTAGGTTGAATAGATTTTTAAAAACAATCATTATCATATTAAAACTGTTCTATAAAAAATGATACTCTTACTCGGATTAGAGAAATATTTTTCATGAATATCATGAATATCAAAGTTGAAACGTTTTGAAAATTCAATTTTTTTTCTCTACAGCTGCTACTTTTTGTACAGTTTTTTTCGGTGTAGCAATTGTCTTTCAATAATTTGAAGAAATCTTCGAGGAAAATTATAGAATATTTTTCTTGCAATAGACAAGGTTTTATATATTTTGAATTTAGGTATATTTCGATGAATTTTTAGGGGTTTTCTCCTTTTTTTTACAGAAGCCTGTTTGCATGAATGTTAATGCATGAATGCTAACAGCTTTTTGTACTATATTGGTATTTCATTTTCTATTGACCTATAACTTTTCGACTTTTGGGTGTAGGTGCTTTATCCCGACAAAAATATTATCAAATGATTTGCATTGATCTATTAATTCTTTCATTAGCAAGCAACTCCATGTGTAGCCGCAGTTTTTCATTAATTTTCTACCACATTACAGTATGTTCCAAGCTAAAAGGAAACAGTAACAGTTTTTGGTTGTATTTTTAAAATATTTATTACTTACGTAATTTTGATTGAGAAAAAATATAAATTTACCCTCTTCATAAAACGAAATATTATCCATCTCGACATTTTTATCCTGTGTCATACTTCTATTATATGTATTGTATTTTGTAATCTACTACACAAAAAATTAAACTTGGACCGTAAAGATTTTAACTTCTAACAGTTAAAAATTTTGGATAAACTGAATTTAAATTTGTAGCTTTGCTATAAGGTAATATGAGTTTTTAAAACGAAAAACTACATACCTTAAGAGAAGAATACTTCACTTGGCGGAAGAAATTTTTAGTATCCTTAAACATGTAGTTATGGAAAAAGTTGGTCGACCTGGTCAAATTGGCAGTCCAATAAGATTTTCAGGCCCATTGAATATTTGAGTTTTGGAGAGGTTCGGTGGCTTCTAAGCTATATCCTAAGACTTATTTGAGCAAATTTGAGCTTTTAAATCCTGAGATCCTAAGGTCTGAAAAGTCTCATGTTTAAACTCAGAATTAAAACTCTTGAGCTTCCGAAAGCGCAAAAAATGGACAAAACAGCTGTTTCTGGCTGAAAAACACTGAAAAACACTGTTTTTAAGGATTAATATCTCGAGTTAGGTAAAGAAATCACCTATACTCGCAATATATCACTAATCTTAATTTTTTGAGAGCTTTCCAAAAATATACAACAGGTCTCCGTTTTCTCAAGCTAAAATTTTCATTAATTTTTCAGCCTATGATTTTTGCTTGAGACCGTCGTATTTGTCCGAAAATCACACCAAAGTGTCCGAAAAAAAATTGGCACCCAAGTTATTTTGATTCCCCTACCCCTTAGCTTTCCAAAAATGTATAACAAGTACTTTGACTAAAAAAATCGAGCGACCTCAAAAAAACGAACAAATTTCCCCCTACTATGTGAAAAGAAACGATCGCATTCACGACTCATTCCTCCGAAACAGGTGAAGACCAGCGGTGTGAACGATCCTCCTTCCACGGTTCGAATTCTTTCGTTGTAGCACCTCTTTTTCTCGTTCTCGTTCTTCTTGTGTGCAGCCTGAAGACTCTGGTTAAGGTGGCTCTTAGCTAATGGGTTGAAAACCCTTATGTCTACAAATACTAATTGCCCCTTTCACCCAGAAGTCTTTGACTGCGACATCCGTTCTCGATCCTTCCGTCTTGATGGCTGTCTTGTATGTCATCCGTTCGCCAGTCAATGGAGTAAGTGTAGGTTCGACTATAACATGGTTGCTGATTTCTTTTGCGATCTCGGCGGTAAGATCACGAAGCTCGTTGTGTCGGGAGATGATGAAACCGCCCTAGGACAGTTTCATTGCGTGTTTGGATGTCGAAAGCCAAACCACAGACACATGTTGTTGGTAGACGCCTCAACGGGATGTTATAGCGAATAAAGATTGCATCCCAGAAGGCTTGTTTCTCAAGATAGAATCCATTTGACTTGATTGGCAGAGCTGTCAACCAAAGGGAAGCACCATTCTCCGTAGAAGCTTCAATCGATTTTAGCTTCAATTGGCATTGAATCTCTTCTTTGATGTCATCAAGTTGTTGTTGGTTGTCCCTCTGTTTGTCTGCCCTGATCGCTATTTTGATCTTCATTTGCTCTTTGGCATCTTCCTCGTACACTTTTTGGTGATCTTTTAGCTTTTCTCTCGAAGAACGAGTCACTTTGATGGAATTTATGTGGCTAATCGCCCGTTTAAGAAGCACAACTGACGTCATCAAGCTGCATTCAGTTACCCTTGCATCTGTTTCTATCCGTTTTAACATAACATTAAACTTCGCTGGATCGACGGATCAATGGATCGTTAAATCATTCGATAGATTGACGGATCAGTGGCTCAACGGATCGATGGATCAAAGGATCGACGGATCAAAGGATCGACGGATCAACGGATCAGGGATCGATGGATCAACGGATCAAGGATCGACGGATCAACGGATCGATGGATCAATGGATCAACGGATCGATGGATCGACGGATCGACGTAAGGGTTTTCAACCCTATCGCCAAAAAGTTCAGGAATTCCACTGTCTCCAAAGCATGCGATGCAAACGAAAGGGAGAAAAAGAACGTTTACAATTCAAGAATCATGAAAGTTGAGCACGGCTCCTTTACCCCAATTGTTTTCACCGCAATGGGCGGAATGGGGAGAGAAACGAAACATTTTTACAAAAGACTATCAGAACTTTTATCTGAAAAACGAAACGAGTCCCTTGCCATCACGACAACTTGGGTAAGAAGAAAGATTAACTTTGCCCTCTTGAGTTCGGTTCTCCTGTGCCTCCGCGGCAGCAGAACTCCATGGAGCAAAGATAGTCTTTCTTCTTCGCTCTCATATAGTTCTAGTGATTCTGAACTTTTGTGTTCCTTCTAGATTTTCGACAAAACTCATTTTATTTAACATATCTAATATTTGGCGTGCCGGGACTGCCTCCGTGCAAAAATTGTGTAGTATATATTTAATATTTGGCGTGCCGGGACTGCCTCCGTGCGATTTGTAAACGAAAAAAGTTCTGACGATCTCCATTAAAAAAAAAAAAAAAAAAAAAAAAAAAAAAAAATTGATATCGAAAGTGAAGTAATTTTTTTTTAAATCAGGGATTTTGATATTTTTTATAAGCACTTTTCACTTTGAACGTAGTGTTTCTCAAGCATTCGTCGTTGTGCTTGAAGGGGAGAATTACGCAGCTTCGACCAAAATATTTTCCTTATAAAATGATCGAATCAATTTATACATACTGTAGCTAAAAGAATTGAAATTTACATTATAAAACCAAAAATGATAAGCTTGTAAAACAAAGATAATTTTTCGTTATTTCTTGGACTAGAGTTTCTAATAAACAATATCATGAAGGCCTCTTCAGCCGGGTAGCGATGTTGGGTAATAGAACAAATTGGAGGAAAGGAAAAAATAGAGCTCAAAAGAAAAAAGAAGCGATGATAGTTCTTATAGTTCATGATATCAATGCTAGATCACAAATATCATGAAGTCTTTCTTTTAAGAGCTTTATGAACTCGAAAGAATAAAGCATAAAATAATCCAAAAACATTATTGAAAAAAATACAATAGTTATACAAAACAGCTCCATCTAGGGATTGCCCCTGATATAATGATATATCTATCTAGCAAATAAAACAGTATAATAAAAGTGTATAATTTGAAATTTTTCTAAAAAAGATTAAACCCAAAAGGGTTTTTTTATGATTCACCTTCATTTATAACACCTGGGAAATTATAAAGACGTATTGCATGAAAAAAATCAGTATCATTCATGACTTAACTTGAAATAAAATTGAGAAGACTATAAAAAAAGACCAAAACCTTACAACTGATTTTTAATTAGTACTGATTCAGATTGTATAACTTGAAAGCTGGACTAGAAAATTATATTAATGCTCCATAGAGGACTAAATCCAATACATGTGTAACTCATTGTTTAAAAATTAAATACATTTACATATGGAAAAAATATTGGCAAAATAATATTGTGCTCAGAAAAACTGATAGAACAAGTGAAAATATGTGTCCAAGTAGAATTGTAGAATTTAAATAGAAGTACTTTTGGGGTCTTCTAGTCTGCTAGTTTGTTTACATCTGGTAATTTTGGCCCAAGTGTTTCCTGGCTCTGATGACTTGTTTGGACCATATTTCCAGGGACAACACGGATACAAAACAAACATTCAAATAAATGCAGGTTCGAAAAATATTCTCCAGACTGATCAAATTTACATAATACGTGTATGGAAATCCACTTTTTCCAGAGAACATTTTCCAAGTATATATCCAATTTCAAAGGATATGTAGGCGGTGCTCAACCAGGTTTAACTGTTCATATCCACGGTTGTCCAGAAAACATTTACAAAATATCAACATCCACTGCATATATTTATTACTCCATTCTATTCTGTTTTGGTCAAGCTAAATAATGCACGTAATATAGTTTCTGCAGGTTTGATTTCCTCTTTTAGCATACTTTTCCCGTATGCCTTAACGTGAAGGTCAAAATGCAAAAATGTTGAGTCATTCTGAGTCAATCTTTGCTTCATTGCATCAGTGCTTGGATGGCCAATACTTAACTTTCCGTGGGCTGGTTTTTCTGGGAAGTGTTGTTATAAATCTATAAACATTATTTCATAGAGAAAATGACGATAACTAGCCTGAAAATATATAAAATGAAAATCTACTGTAAAACTAGGGCTTTTTTGTAAGCAATCTGTATGAATTACCCTAACACAGACTGTAAACTGGTAAAGTCCACCGATGAAATTATGTTTTGGCTGAAAAATTGTCAAAGCGTGAGTGAGTCAATCCATTGTCATTGACCGGTCAAAATCATGGCCCATCAATAGTCAGACTTTATAAATATCACATGTTGAAGTTATTTGAACTTTGCAATGTTTTTGTTGTCGAAACTTGAAATTTCCAACTATAAAGTCAATGCTTTCCCTAGATAAAGCTAAAAGTACCACAGAGGAAATCAAGTATACTTACTGAGAATCCATTACCATAGAGGAAGTTTTTCTAAGATTACACTATTTTTTTCATCTAAAAGTAGCCTGGATATCCAGGCTGTAAACTATTTCACAGTCTAGTTTTTGATATTTTATGTTCTGGTTTACAGCCTGGTCTCCCTAGAGCGATTTGCATTCTCAGATCAGAATGCAATCCGCTTGCTTGCGTTCACTCCGCTAAAACCGTAAGGGCCAATCTCCACGGCGTTGAGCAATTCTAAAGCAAAAATAGGAGAGTCCTCCAGTTGCTAGTGAAGATAGGGCTTTCTGTTACATGAAAACGTGAAAAAGAAGAAAACAGAGGCAAGTTCATTTTCCAAGAAAACATGGTTGGTCATGATAATGCATGCAAACTTTTTTATGGACTTTTTGGTGTAATCTTTGGATGTTTCAAATAGTTTTAGATCTTGTAAGACTGCTTTTTATTAATTTCTGTTTTGCTGCCCTGGGTTGACTAGGAAACATGGGTTTTCACTTTCATTCTCTAGGGAGACCAAGCTCTATAAGGGGCCCCCCAGCGGTTTGCGTGAATGCGTGAATGGGCTTTTTTGGTTGCGTGAATGCGTGAAAATCGAAAAAAAATTGCGTGAATGCGTGAATTGAAAAAACTTGCGTGAACGTGAAAACCCATATTTCTATTGCGTGAATGCGTGAATCTGCCCTGTTTTTTGCGTGAACGCGTGAATTTTTCCTTTTCACAGTTTGTAGAAAACCCCAAGGTGCGCACCTATTCCAAATTCAAGGGATGCCAGGTGAAGGTGTACAAAAAAATCAGCAACTTTCAAATTCTCTATTTTATAAAACGATTCATGATTTAAATGCGCTTTATAGCAATCTAGACACCTTAAATTTCCAGATTTTTTCGCTTGGGCCAAACATTGGTATCGGCCCTCGAATCTTAAATAACTCTAATTCCCCCCGTGTTTGTTTCAAATAAAACCATGGTTATGCATGATGAGTGATCCAGGACCAGGCTTAGGGCCAGAGTCACTGGGGGCAGGAGGCGGCCATGACTTCACCATGTTTTTGCAAATAAAAAGAAACTTATTTCAAGGAAATTTTTACCCATGATGTAGACTTTCAATAACCTGATTTCTTGGCAAAATTAATCTGAAATGGAGTCGTATTTAAGCACATCAGAGGGTTAAAATAGAAATTTTCTCCTGTCGGCGCAAAACATTATGGTTGCGCCTCCTTTCACGATGTTTTCGGCCCCTCCACGTTAGGAAATTAATTCGCGAGCCCTGATTAAAACCTTTCTTTTTAATTTTTTTTGATCGCTTTGCTCGCAACAAATGTTCATTCTTTTACCTCATTTTACAAGCTATCAAGCAATCGTACCTTGCCTCTAACGAATTTAGACTGCATTCTTTTTCAATGGTGTTAAAGAGAGCATTTTTAGCCGAACGCGAGTGACAGAAATGCAAAAATTTCCTCTCTGCGTAAACCATGGTTGCGCCTCCTTACCCCTGAGCTAAGCATCATGGTGTCATACTCGAGTTTGTTGACCTATTTTTGATAATGTTTAAGCTATTTTTGTACAAAAATTCGCCTGCGGCGCATATCTTTTCGCTTACTATCACGATACGTTAACTGCAGAAGCTTCACCTTTTCCAAACGATCGTGACAAGTTAGAAGAATCACATATTTTGAGTGATGGTATGTGATTAAAGTTGAAAAATTACGTAACGCTTTCTATTTGGGGGCTTCTTATGACGCTACCAAACACGGTGTTTTATAGTCAGGTCTACAGGAAAAAATCGTAAATTACGTAACTTAGCGAAATGTGCAAGACCTCTTTTTTTGACATTTTCCCCGATTTGTTCCGAAAATTTTCCCGATTTCCCAAAAAATTGGGTTTGCGTGAATTTCGAGAAAAACTTGCGTGAATGCGTGAATTGCGAAATTTTTTTGCGTGAATGCGTGAAATTTGGGTCCGCTGGGGGGGCCTCCTATAATTTTAGAACTTTGTATGTTGAGGTAAATTTTGTTTTTTCTAAAATTTTGAGCTTGGATATCCAGGCTAATCTAAAAGTTGAAAAAAAACAAAAACATTATCAACCGATATTGCCCATCTTAAATCAAAATGCCAAGAAGTTCTAGAGAGTGCCATGGAAAACTAAGGCATAGGTGGTCACAATCAACCTTCCTACTACCCATAAAAATTATGTCTGCAACACAAAAAATTCATTCAGAGCAATACAAGCCAGAAAGAAATTGGTCCCAATTTTTCAAAATTTCAAGCATGCCTCATGTCCGCCATCTTTACTCCCAGAATATAGAATGATTTTCCTCGATTTTCTCAGGGGAAACCCCCAGAGATCAAAGATTCACACCCCAGTCTCTTTTTCACAAAGAACTCACTGGAAAGCTTTATTCAAGGACTTTTTTCTTGAACATTGGTTAACCTGTACGTAACGCCATTTTGTTTCGGCCTTCCTTCTTGCTCAACTATTCTACAGCCTTGCTTCTTCAAAGGGTGCCGAATTCAAAAGGAAAGAATAGGAAAACAGCGAGCGGCAGCGGCATTTCTTATCCTCTTTTTCCAAATCTCTGTTCGCACATCTCTGACGGAATGATAAGTCCCATCCCACCAAATCTTGGTGGAAGGGAGAGCGATTCACGATAAGTGTGCACTCTTTTTTCTTTTACCTATAACTTTTGAAGGAATTCTTTAATCTTTATAAATTTGGTATCATTGGAAAGATATTAGTGAGTGGAACAATTTGAAATAAAAAAATCTTTAAAGAATTCTAAAAATAAAGATGAAAATAAAGAAGAAAAAAATGAAGATCTTGTAGAAAAGTGCTATAACTATCATTTTTGCTGAAGTGAATCCTTGATCATCGAACGCCATCAGTGTGAAAAAAATTCTCAAGAATAATCATTCAGTCAAAAGATATCAAACAAAGTTATAAGCTGATTGACGTCTAAAAACGCTGTTTTCTGCTGGTTTCTGCTGTTTAGTTTGTCCGCGAAAAAGAAAAAAACGGAACGAAGAAAGTAAAATTCTCCATAATTATTATCTGACAGGAGTTTGGACAAAAGAAATAGAGAAAGGTTTTCTGTATTCCCAAGGTAAACATAATTGAGTTTTAATAGAAATTTTATCATAAAACTAGATTTAAATCATGGATATTTTTAATTATATTAATTCTATTGTGCTTTTTTCTAAATTGCTTGTATAACAAATGATATATTTCAAATAATAAATTGTTATTTTGAATAGCTAACCTCTCAGATGGGTGCGTCACCCTCTTATATGTTCAAAATATTATAAAGCCCAACATACCAAACAATATCATGTAGTGTTCGACAGTTCTCACACCCCTGTCTCACAGCCCCGGTGGAACTCTTCTCCTCAGCGGGAATAAAAAATCATATTGAAATCCAAATGGGAATAGAAATTTTATCGTGGGGATGATTTTGGAGTGCAATTTTTAAACATTTAATTTCGATTGGATTGGATATGAAATCTAAGACAATTTCCCAGTGGGGCTGAAATTCCAGGGTATTTTCTTACCAGGGACGAAATTTTTGCCAGATTTTCCAGTGGGGCTGGGCTTCCAGCGGGTCTGTACACAAGGGTGTGTTCTCAGTTCGAAAAGAGAAAGTAATACTCATATCAATTATAATCTTAACAACTGTAATAAAACGTAAGGCCACACAAATATGCTAGTTCTTCATTGGTTAGTATCTTTAAAAAGTTTTGTTTCAGTACAAACTCCGAACAGAAAAAAATCGTCAATATTATCAATATCTGACTTAAATATCTCAATAACCAAACCACGAAAGACTTCGTATACATGTTATTATTAGTTATTATCAAAATATAAGGGCCTTTTATGGTTGTAAGCCCTTTGAGTCATCGAGTATTATAGATCTTATATAGCACACATTTCATTGGTCAATAAGGATGATTCAGGGTTAGAAAATCATCTACCATTTACTTCCTTCCAGATACTGCTGAAAAGAGGATTGAACTCTAATTAACCAGTATCAAACTACAGCAAAATTGATATCAATTCGTTGTATTAATTAATTTAGTTTGTCAATGTGTTGAGTATTACTATTATATTACTGAGTATTACTGTCAAGTTTGATAGCTGACGTATTGGCGGATTCATAGGGTGGTGGTGGTGGGAGGCTGGCGGATGTTTTGCGAATGGTTGATTTGGTGATTTTTGAAAGACTTGTATCTCTCTCTGAATGGTTAAATGAACCTTTATGCTTATTCTTAACATGGACTGCTGATCTCTTTTGACATGTAACTCTTAAGAAAATATATTTCAGATTTCCACGGAATTTCTTATCGACTAGACTGTAAATTATGGGGTTGATACAGGCGTGAATGGTGTACGGAACAAGGGCTGCCATACGGATATAGGCTAGTGTATCGGCAGATACACTTTTAAAAATATCATGATCGTAAAGTACCCATACAATACGATTCGGTGATACGAGGACTGCAAAGCTGATCAAAAGATACGATATGATCATTGTGATTTTACCATCTTCTTTACGACGTCGGGATTGCTCTTTAAGACTGAACGTTTTACGCGTGTGATTTTGTGATTTTCGAAGACTCTTTACGATCCCCATGTATAAGAATGTGATAGCAACGATCGGGATGATGAAAGTTACGATCATTAAGAACCAGGAATAATATAAGGAATACCTAAAAGAAATAGAATGAATAAAGAGTTTATGGTTAAGAATGACTCTTTTTAAGTAAGTCTGTAACGACAGGTGGAAACGACCAGAAGGCTCCCTTTCGATAGCTATCTGCTTAAAGGGCGCCACTCTTTCTTCCAGAATTGCTCCACCTACCCTTGATTCTTCTCTCAATTGCTGAGCATTAAACAGAAAAATATCAATCACCTTTTTTGTGCTCCGTACAAAGTCTTTGCTTCGGTCTGGCCGGGGGTTGAACCCGCGAGAACCCTCTGAGAACGAGATTGCTGCATAGCATAGCATACACCAAAGTCTTATCTGAAATACAATCTAGCCTTGTCTTTAGCATAGACTTTTCTAAAGCACAGTCTTGACCAAAGTAAGATCACTTACCTCTTGTCGGGCCATTGTTCTTTGCAAAGTGCTGCATTATCAATATGTTCGACTTTCGATACAATGATAGTTGGTACGACGAATAAGAGCGCAAGGGAAACATTGACGACCGACATAATAGTGATTTTAGCGTTGGAACTTTGATTCATGAAAGGTTTTACGATCCCATTAAAACGTTCCATTGATATGATCAAGATGAAGCCTAAAGCCATGATTGCTGTTGAGTTAATGATCGAATATAAAAACTTGCAGACATGGTCGTTATATTCCCACTGGCATGACCAGATGCCTGGAACAACAACTGTAAGCTGCAAGCAAGAGAAAACCAAATCAGCAAATGCCAACATGCCTATAACCTTACGACAGATTGTATTTTTCTCATTAACCATTGTCACGAATAGGCATAATAGATTTCCAATGATACCAATTGAACATATGACGATAATGCTGTAGGTTTTAACTTTATGTGCTTTTGAACAGACTAGGATTTTCTCTACGCGTTTGTCGTCTTTGAAAAAGAGACAGAGCTGTCCCAAATCAGGACATTTGCAGCGTTCTTTTGGAATATTTAGTTGCAAGCAAACATCTGATAAGGAGGATTGACCTAGTTTGATAACGATCCTTGGAGGCTTTGCAATGATTGATTTTAGACGTTGTGACGTATTTGAGGGCGTATTTGACCTGGTAGTGTTTCGATTGTAAAGTGTTGGTCCAGGTTGAAAGGTTTTAGTGGTCACTGTGGATGTTGAATTGGTGTCATTCCTCAGGGGAGAGTTGATGGATATGCTTTCATTGGTAAGCACGGATAAGTTGCCAGAGATGATGATTGGTAAGGTAATATTCAGCACAACTGGGAATGTCGTGATATTTTTTTTGATTACGATGGTAGATTCTCTCTGGGTTGTGTCTGGATCAGTTATGTTCAATTCTGTGGAGTTTTGGAGAATTAGAATGATGTAGGTTGAATTGCTGTCGATTACAGATGTTGAATTTTGATTTGAGGAAAATGAGACGTTGCCAACTAAAGATGAACTAGCAGAGAGATTGCTTCTATTAGTTGTGTTCTTAAAGGTGGTTGTATGATTCAGATTATGGTTGTCAGTGCCATTTGGATAACTTGCTGATTGTGTGTTGATTTCTTGATTTGTTGGTATTCTTGAAATTTGGAAAGAATCAAAAACCTCTGCAAAGCTTGCTATTCCACCAAACAAAATGATCAAAACATATAAATAAGGTTTTGAAATTTCCATATCAAAAGTCATCCGAATTTTAGCTTCAACAATGCTTCAGAGGTCTAGCCTCCTCCTTCTGCGTTGCTTTTAAATGACCAGCCTATCTAATACGAATAAACAAGTGGAATGACTCCAAGATATAGATTCGATTTAGAATTATACATGTTTCAAAATACCAAATGACAATAATTTCCGCGTTTTCTTTGATGTGTTCTGCTAATTCTTATTTTACGAAAATCACAATAAACTTAGTCCAGAAGCAATCAATAATAAATTTTGATTACAATAAAAAAAGGCTCCCTTTCGATACATTTTATGAAGCTTTTCATATAGAATCATTTCAAAGCTGCAATTACAGTTCCCCCTTTTCCGGATAAATTTTGATAGAAAGAACTTGAGACTGTAATTACTTTTAACCTGTGAAAATAACAAGTGTTCCTAATTTTAAAAATGGAAAAAAATATAATTTCATCATTTCATATTTGGCTTATTGATAGAGTTGTCATTATATTGAGTTGAACACCATTTAAAAGAGTGTTTGATAACTGTGCAGAGCAAATTCATAAATTTATTTCAAAATTTTGAGCAAAATTTTGAAATAAATTTATAAACTTTGTCATTGTATAAAAAAGTGATCCGTTTGCCAATAAAAAATGAAGAAGTGATTGTAAGGTTGATTGTAAGGTCATTTACTAAGAGCTGCAAAGATGGAGGGAATTTCTTTTCGGCGCCGAACACAATTTGAAAAGAAAACATCATAAAAAATATATTCATTTATTGAAATATTGTTGCGACTGCGACGTTAGAGGTTTGCTTAGTGGTTTGTTCCGAACTGTTAACCTGCTTCGGTACAGGAAAACCACGTTTTCTAAAAAAAAAGTTTTAAATCTTTTTCCAGAATACGAGAATGTACAATGGCCTAAGTGCAAAGGTAGAGCATCCGGCTACACTGTGCAAGGTCGTGCTTTCCAGGCCTGGCGGAACAACCGTAAGAGTAGAGGCTGAAGGCTCAAAACGAGATAAAATTCACTAGGAATTTGAGAAAAGAATATCATTTGCACAAAAGTGGGGAGGCTAGAGTCTCTCCAGTCTCCCCGTTTCTGCCAGTCCTTGTTTCAACCTTCGACCGGGACATACCAAAGACTTCGTACTTAGTACAAAAATGGTATTTGATGCTTCTTAGTTTAATGCTCAGTAATTAAGAGAAGGATCGAGGGTAACTGGAGCACAATCCAGGGAGAAAGTCTGGCACCCTGTGCTACCTTCGGGTAGATAGCTATTGAAAGAAGAGCTGACTGGTAGCTTCCGACTACGATTGCAAACTTATTTACACCTCTATGTCACAGACCCGCTGGGACCCCATCCCCACTTGAAAATCCGGTACTTCGTCCCTAGTGGGAAAATACCCTAGAAATTCATCCCCACTGGGAAATTCGATGTTTAAAAATCTATCCCCACTGAGAAAAAAGTTGTGAGACAGGGGTGTTTATTTAAAGACAGAGAACAATACTGACAACTAGAATTGAATAAAAGTAAACAATTTTCCGGGTAGAGCCCGGCTGGAATGTAATTCGAGATCAACATTCATTTATTTGGACGTTCGGAACATTGCATGGACGTCATTCATAAAGTTTTTATAGTGACCGGAACATGAAGCAGCTCCTTGTAAAGGTTGTATTTTCTAAAGGGAAAAAGAGCAACCTCATAAACTTTCGATTTCAATATAGTTATTACGATGGGCTCATTGGTTCATTGGTTCAATAAGTAAAGTTTCAATCAAATTGCATGGAATTAAATGTCTTTTCTAATACATTTGAGAGAGAGTAAATAAGGTCTTCCTGGAATTAACTAACATAACATCATTTGACTTGTGAATTGCGAAATGTTGTTTTTGTTTTTATTTGTAATCAAAACATCACGGAAAGAATGTTGAAAAACATTTATTGAATTTTAATAAATAGTTTAAGCATCATTTGACTTGAATTACTTCCATAGTGACTTTAAGATTGGAAACTAATTTGTATTGAAAAAGATTTGTAAGGGCTTCAAAATGGTTAACTTCCGAAAACAATTTTGGAGCCCTATAAAAGGTAACACACAAATTTGACAAACCATCAACCAACCACTGACAAATCAACTACAACTCAAGCAAATCATTTAAACAAGACCACTGCCATAAATTTGCAGTAAAAGATCTTCCTGATAAAGTTTCAACAAATTGAAGATCATAGACAAACAACAAAAATGATTCAAATAGCTGCTCAATATGTAAGTATTGTCCGTTCATAGTCAGTTACATCCCTGTATCACTAGACTGGAGTCGTTTATAATGCGTGTAATACAGTAGTATAGGCGATATATGATAATACGATAATTGTTACGGGATAATATTAGTTTGTATAAACTAAAATTTGTTCCCTCCATTACTTTTTGTTTTATTTCTACTATATCTGAATTAGTCGTCTAGCTTGCTAGACTACTGTATCACAAATCCGGTGGAACCCGAGCTCAATTGGAAAATTAGGTCAAAATTTTGTCCCCGGTTGGAAAATACCTGACAATTTCATCCTCATTGGCAAATTCACTTTAATTTCGAAATTCGATGGAGTAAATTGCGCTCCAAAACCATTTCCACTGGATCTTTTGAGCTTGGAAAAATAGATCATCTATCCCCATTGGGATTTCGATAAAAACTTTTACCCCTACTGTGGGAAAAATTTTTCACCGGGGCTGTGAGACAGGGGTAATCAGATGGTCGTTGAAAAAGGTTTCTATCCCGTTTCTACTACCGAGGCTTCTATCTATATATTCAAAGAATTTTAATTCCTAGAAAGGTTTTGAGTGTTTCAAAAAAAAACAATACCGGTTCTGAAAATAACACCGACGACTGAACACTTTTTGGATCTCAGTTGTAAAATCCATTACTATGAATTCTGAGATTTTATATCATTAATAAACCAATTCTTTTCACCAAATTACTTTAGATCCAAAAACTTCTATTGGCTTCTATCATCTTGCAAGGAGTTTTCTCAACACATATCGATACAGACGATTCAGTTGAAATCAAAATCTCTAAACACCAAAACATCAAGCCATTCAAGAACCATCTGATGTCGATCCTCAACCGAAGTAAAAGATCACAGCAACCTACACCACGTCCGTGCTCACCTGAACTCTTACCATCTTTTCCAATCACTGCTGGTAACTGTACCAAAATGGTAACCCTGAATGGCTGCAAAGGTGCATGCAATCCAGACTCAAATGGCCATTGCACCAAGTGCGTCATGAAAACTTCAGTTGACGTCAAAGTCGAATTTAAATGTGGTGGAAAAACCGTCAATTACCCATTAAGTTTCAAGTCAGCTAAAACATGTGTTTGCAAAGGACCTTGTGGTCTTTAGACACTATTATTTTTAGTCTAATAAAACGAAATTCCCTTTGGAAAAGAAATTGCACAACAAACCTTGATATAGAAAAGGGCCGTTACGCCGTAAGGCCTAACCACTCTAAAAGTAGGCCGAAAGCAGTCTCCGGTGAAGAAGAATTCAGATTGAACATTGTCTCCACAATCTAGACCAGCTTTGTTGACGGGAGAACACTGTAATTGTTTATAAATCATTGAAATATTCAGAGCAGAGTAAAAGGTGATTTTCCTTTTGTCTTTTTTATCATTAATTACACTGACAGAGTAAATTGACAAGACCTTTTGGAACTAAATGCTGCAGAAAATATTTGTTTTTTAGTTAAAATATATTTAAAGAATTATTTCTGTCAAAATTTATCAAATAAGGAGATTTGTGTGGCAGAGCACCATTTGCATTTCGTCTTTTTTGGTTTTTGGGACTCATCAGCATAGTGCTGATACAGACAACTCTCTCTCTAATTCGAACTTCTATTATTCTAAGCTTACTGCAATTCGAAGTAAAGGATTGGTTCCTTCGACATGATAGGAAGTCGTACGAATTACTCCCCTTAATCTGATTTTTTTTATAATTCGAAGAGAATTATTGGTCCCTTGAAGATCGATTTAGAGAGAGTCAGTTGTATACACAAATGATAAACGTTTTATGCATACTGAATTTAGAAGTTTTGGATTTCCATTTAATGTATAATTGTATATATATGTGAATAAGTTCAATAGTTAATTGTATCGTGGTTAAAAAAGAATATGGAGCTCCAATGAAAAGATTACTGACACAACTCGCTTGATTTACTACCCAATAATTATTACCACAGGAAAAGGCAAAAAGATATCACCGTACTTAAATGATTTTAAGGCAAAAGCTGAAATCTATTGAAAATAGTTTTCACCTTAAATATTCAAAAGATGGCAGTTTTTCACCGTCAATCGAAATATACCGGGTGCACCAAAAAAAATACAGGTTTGTCGAGATATTGTGAGCTTCAGGATTTAAATGTTTTCTTCATTCTTTTTTAATGGTATAGAGAATGCTCTAACTTGAATTTTGAGCTATCATACATTAAATTTAAAAAAGTAGTATGCAGGTCATTTTATCCTGTTAACATTGCAAAAGCAAAAAGCAAAAAACAAATTACTTCCAATTTAAAATTGACTAAATAAATTGTGAAAAACAAACAAACAGAGTGTCTAAACAGTGGTGAATACTTTCAAAGAATCTAACTTTCAAAATTGACCAAACGTTCGTTCTTATAGGGGGGTTCAGGGGTACCCGATTCTGCAATTCCAACTTCCGTCAAACCGTCTAAAAATGAGCCATAATTCCACCACCGAAAATTCCTTTAAAATTCAATTTCAAATATTCTTTGCCAATTCCGAAATTCCACAAAACCTTTTGCTAGATTCGCCCAATTTGTCATCTTTAACACTGGATTGAAATGAAATGGTTTAGCCAAGATCTACGAGCCCCACTTCGGGCTTACCTGAGCACGAATTACGTCACTGGGTTCACCCGGTTCACCTTAGCGAGATTATGTACCGTGAAAAGCACAGGCCGATATCATATATTGACCTGTGCCGACCAATCCAGATTCTATTCAGCGCGCAATCAACGCAGAGAAAAGTAACCATGACGACAATCCAAGATCTTGGATGAAGTTCAAAGTTGATATTTTTATTCCCATCGTTGAAAACACAACTCAAAAAAGTCATCAATGCTTTTTAAAAAGAGTCAGTGATAGTGAATCATAACATAAATTCTGTCTATTTTTTTTGATTCAATTAAAGTGACATTTCCATAATTAAAAGTTTAGTAATTACTGTTATACATTTGTGGATCCGCCTGTAAAAAATTTTTTTCGAAGGAAACTCATTTCAATTATACTTGGAGGTTTCTGGGGAATTCGTAAATAGTAAACTGCATACTGATACAGTCTGCTAGACATTAATATGATAATATTTGCTCTTCATCTTTGATTCTTTCTACAGTAATTAGATTGACACATGCGCGATAAAATTTCTTTGATTGGTCTTCGGAGGTTAATATATTCTTTGAAAACTTAACCTCTGATAGTCAGGGTAGAGATTATGTAAATTCGATTCCTAGCGTTACGGCGAGTGCAAATAATAGTGACGTCACGACGGCCCGGGAAAGCAAATTCGACTTATCGAAAAAACTTGGTGTCGATTTTGCTTCAGACGGTAAAAACAACAAATTACCGTCTGCCTGTTTCGGTTAAGATCTAATTTGTCCAGGAAAGCTTGTACTTAAATGGTTAGAATCCCTCAATTTCAAATTTCGACAAAATTTTTACAATATTTGGTCGGAATCCGACCTAATCCCGACCAAAATTCAACCAAATTTTAATAAAAATCCTTGTTCTTTCAGAGAAAATTGAGATGGGATTTTTGAATTCCTTTGTCGGAATCCGACCTAACTTCGAGCAAATTTGAATTGTTGGAATGCGATCAAATTTTGACCAAATTTTGAATAAAAATTGTTTAAAGTTTGGTCGACTTTTGGTCGGAATCCGACCAATTCCAACCAAATTTCGACCAAATTTTGAATTAAAATTGTTGAAAGCTTGGGCGATTTTTGGTCGGAATCCGACCTAATTCCAACCTAATTCCGACCTAATTCCAACCTAATTCCGACCAAATTTCGACCAAGTTTTGAATAAAAATTGTCAAAAATTTGGTCGACTTTTGGTCGGAATGTGACATAATTCCAACCAAATCTCGACCGAATTTTGATTAAAATTTGGTGGAAGTTAGGTTGATTTTTGGTTGGAATGCGACCAAATTTCAACCCAATTTTGAAAGTTTGGGCGATTTTTGGTGTCTTTATTCTTTTGACATTAGTGAGGTTAAGTAAATCAGCAAAATCACGACGACGAACGAAAATTTAACAAGCTAGTGAGTTTCAACCAATCAAATTTCGTATTTTCACTAGCCTATTACTTTTTCGTCCGTCGTCGTGATTATCCTGGTATGCTTAACCTCAGTATTGGTAGCACTTGAACACAAAGTAAACAAACCCTAGCACTAGCACTAGAAATAAAAAAAAAAAACAGGCGGCAAAAACAACATCGCACTTGCTCGAGGGCTCAATGTCACCTTTGGATTCGTGCTTTCGTGACGTCGTACTCACCGTAGCGCTAGAAATCGAATTTACATCAACCTCTTGATTTAGAGCTGGGTTCATTTGGTTCACCAGACGAGTTCAACTGGTTCACCCCGGGGTACGTTTGTTTTTTTATTAAATTTGTTTGCAAATAAGAAATTCACAAAGCCAAACTTCGGTAGATAATCCCGATCCATGTTGGATGTCCTCCTGACGGCTTAAACCCGAAACGATGAGTTTTGCGGAGTTTTCGTAGCTAAGAGCATTAAATTTTGATGAAAATGTTTGGAGGTGGCCTCCACCTTCTAGCAAGACATAAAAGGGGAAGAATTGAATTGAATGAATTCCTTTAATAATTCTTAATAATTTTGGGGAAACTTATTATGACGGTTAGGCAATTTTATTAAATCATGGCAAGTGGGTGGTGAATAAAAATGGTAGGATAAATTGGTTCTTTTAATTCATAATTTTTAAGTGTGCATCAATTTTTCTTTTCATTAAAGCTCCATAATCTTTTTTAATCACGTTACAATTAACTATGTTCACATACAAACAATCATTCATAAAATGAAAATCTAAAACTACTAAATCCTGTATCCATAAAACGTTTATCATTTGTGTATACAGGTGACTCTCTCTAATTCGATCTTCAAGGGACCAATAATTCTCTTCGAATTCTTCTGAGATTCGGATTGCGGAGAGTATTTCATACGACTTCCCATGTTGAGGGGGTAAATCTTTTGCAGAAAGATTCGAATGATAGAGGTTCGAAATAGAGAAAGTTGACTGTATCAGCACTATACTGACGAGTCCTTTAATTGTTTAATTATCCCCCTAAACTCGATCCAATCCTTTTTTGACACTTTTTTCTATTTACTATAAGTGCGAAAAAAGACTGGGACGATTTTAGTGGGATAAAAAATGCCCGTGTGGCAATTGGCGGCTATGGTCAAAAAGGTGTATTACTCTGGCAGTGTAATTAATGATAAAAAAAGACAAAAGGAAAATCACCTTTTATTGTATGTAAGTTCTGCTGTGAATATTTCGATGATTTATAAACAATTACAGTGTTCTCCCGTCAACGAAGCTGGTCTAGATTGTGGATGCAATGTTCAATCTGAATTCTTCTTCACCAGAGATTATTTTCAGAGATTACGCTTTTTTTATAAGAATGGTGTAAATCCATTATAAAATATAATACTTATAAAATATTTTTACAGCATTCTTAAAGTCTATTCACGATAAGTGTGCACTCTTTTTTCATTTACCTATAACTTTTGAAGGAATTCTTCAATCTTTATAAATTTGGTATCATTGGAAAGATATTAGTGAGTGGAACAATTTGAAATAAAAAAAACTTTAAAAAGATTATAAAAATGAAGATGAAATGAAGAAGAAAAAAATGAAGATCTTGTAGAAAAGTGCTATAACTTTCATTTTCACTGGAAAGATTCTTTAATCTTAGGAAATCATCACTGTGAAGAAATTTCATTAAAATATTTATTCAATATAAAGTTATGATACAAAGTTAATAAGTGATTGACCCCAAAAAACAGCAAAAAACTGTAGAAAACAGCGTTTTTAGACGTCAATCAGCTTATAACTTTGTTTGATATCTTTTGACTGAATGATTATTTTTGAGAATTTTTTTCACAGTGATGACGTTCAATGATTAAGGATTCACTTCAGTGAAAATGATAGTTATAGCACTTTTCTACAAGATCTTCATTTTTTTCTTCTTCATTTTCATCTTCATTTTTATAATCTTTGTAAAGTTTTTTTTTATTTCAAATTGTTCCACTCACTAATATCTTTCCAATGATACCAAATTTATAAAGATTGAAGAATTCCTTCAAAAGTTATAGGTAAATGAAAAAAGAGTGCACACTTATCGTGAATAGACTTTAGTTTAGGATCCTATTTCAAACTAGATTTAACATTTAGTACATACATACGTCTCGAGCATGAAATGGCATTTTTGTGAAGGATTGATGGTGCTATTCTTAGCAATATTCTTAATCTTTTGGCCTTTTTCATCATGAACATTCTTATAAAGTGAATTCTTATAAAAAAAGCGTCTATTAAAGTAGTTAGGGAATGACCCTTTTCTATAAGCTTGTTGTTCAATTTCATTTCAAAAGGAAACCTCATTTTATTAGACCAAAAAAAATAGTGTCTAAAGACCGCAGGGTCCTTTGCAAACACATGTCTTAGCTGACTTGAAACTTAATGGATAATTGACGGTTTTTCCACCACATTTAAATTCGACGATGACATCGACTGAAGTTTTCATGACGCACTTGGTGCAATGGCCATTTGAGTCTGGATTGCATGCACCTTTGCAGCCATTCAGGGTTACCATTTTGGTACAGTTACCAGCAGTGATTGGAAAAGGTGGTAAGAGTTCAGGTGAGCACGGACGTGGTGTAGGTTGCTGTGATCTTTTACTTCGGTTGAGGATCGACATCAGATGGTTCTTGAATGGCTTGATGTTTTGGTGTTTAGAGATTTTGATTTCAACTGAATCGTCTGTATCGATATGTGTTGACAGAACGCCTTGTAAGATGATAGAAGCCAAGAAAAGTTTCTTGAGCTAAAACAAAGAAAAAATAGATTCGATTATGAAAAAGAGCCAGAAATAGACCTTTTCATAAATTACGTCATGCACATCACTTGCCTCGTATTCAAACAATTACCATGGTGATTATGTCCCTTGAGAGATTAAATGATTTTTTTACAAATAGAAAGTAGTTTTGATAAAATCCGCTGGGAGTTAATCACCATGGCAATAACTTTAAAACGAGGCAAGTGGTGTTCGTGAAGTAATCATGCAAAGAAAACCTATTTTTACCCGTCTTCAATTTCTTCTTGTTTGAAAACGTATATTAATAAATGAAAAATTCAACAACTTTTCTTTCAACGATGGTAGACGGACGGGGCCACCCATGGTAGATGGTATGTTTTTCAAGATAAAAAATACATAGTAAGGGTCGAAATGAACATAGATGACTGAAAGTGCACTCTAAAGGTGTAAAAAATGAGCGAAACGAAGTTTTTTGGCAACATGAGGGCCGATTTTTCACTCAAATTTAATGAAATGTTCTCTGCACTGTATAAGAAAGGATCAGTTTTCAAAAACCTAATTTCGGCACATCCCCGTACCCCTTGTTGCCCAAGTACCTCCCCCCCCCCGAGAAATACCACCGGAAACTTACATTTTGAGCTGCTATTTGAATCATTTTTTCGAGTTGTTTGTAATGATCTTCAAAGAAGGATTTTTTTATATCAGCTTCAAGATGTGTCTATGATTAGCTTGACCTGTTGTCGTTTTGTTAAAAATTGGTTGATGGTTTGTTGCATTTTCGTTTCACCTTTTATAGGGCTCCAAAGTTGTTTTCGAAAGTTGGTCATTTTGAATTCTGCACGCAACCCTTTAGTTACAAATTAGTTTTTAGTTTAAAAGGTCAAGTTGAACATTTTACAAGAATTTTTGTCATTGGATTGATCGTTAACTATTCAAACAAAAACTTTTATCATATTTTTCTAAAGAAGGCGTCATCTCTATTGTTTTGAATAGCCAATTATGTGAGCATTTTATAAAAACTTCAACACAATCGAAAAGGTCACTAAAAGTAGTCAGTACTTTAAAAACTATGAAAGCGATTAAAAACTAATGAAAATGTTCTTAAACTATATTTTTAAATCCAATAAATGTTTAGCGAAGAATTGATTTCCTTCTCACTGATAGAAATACTGTTTTAACATCAAAACAAGATGATTAATGGTTTTTACTTGAAGTTTGCTTGAGATACGATCACGCGATCGTGCAAAGTTAGATAATAAGAGACAAAGGAGTAGACGATCCTATCGTCTACACAAGATCACTAGAAAAGGGAATAGTTTAGGAGGCGTGGTAGATTCGGGTGGAGTAAGCAGTGGCGGAGATGCTTAAACCGTAAACCGCCCTGACGCCGTAACTCTTTCCCACGTTTACTGACCTTTAAACGGACGATAGCATCGTCTAACAAAGGAGAAGATCGTGCAGTTCTTTGTTCCCATATTTTCAAGCACCCTTCAAGCAACAGTGTTAATGCACCTTGTATCAATATGCATGTTTACTATTGAAGATCTCTTGTATTTTCCAAGGAAAAATTACATAAGATAATTTTGATATATTTAGAGAAAATTATCTAAAACATTATCTACTTTCACCGAGCTGATTTTTTTAGAAAAGTAAAAAATGGTTCATCGGGTTATCGAATCGAAACTGCCATTTATTTTTCAATGTTGTGGCAAGAAAAGAAGACTTGCATTGCTAAAGTCTACCACAATCAAGAGTATCTTGTAAAACTATTCTTAAGCTAGGATTAATTTAGCCATTTGTGGCTAGCCATCGTGAGCAGAAATTCGAGAGTGACTTTGAATAGCTTTGAAACTATGAAAATTAAATTTTTAAAAATGAAAAAGAAAAACAGTTTGAGTGTTCAAATTTCGAAGCGCTCTTGAAATTGTTCAAAAATGAAGATTCAAAAAAGGAATACAATACATGTTTTAACGGCTTTCACTTTAAGAGTGGAATTTGACCAATTGAAAGATCAATACAAAAAAGGTGCGAAAAATAATTGCCATCTACTGAAAAATCGCTAGCGAAAAAGCCTCATGCGAGAATGGAGGAGTTCCGATTTAAGCAGATGAGATGGAGTTTTTGATAAGATACTTTAATAATTGGTCATTTGATGACGCGTTCTTTAGAAAAAGTAACAAAATTATTTTATTACTGGTTAACGACCAACCAAATCAAATAACAGCTTGTAAAAACTCCACCTCGTCCCGATTTAAGCGGATATTACAATATAAATGTCCGTAGCTTACCACGTGTTTATGTTTCAATAAAGAGGAAAAAAGAAGAGCACAAAAAAAGTGACTAAGGAGGTACAACCATGCTTTATGTCGGTGAGGAAAATTCTGATTTTCAATCCCACTTAATTTTCTCGAAATCATTTTTTTTCTCTCAAATCTTGAGACAAATTTAAAGGCTTTGTTATTAAATAAGAGTGGTATCGTTAGCTTATTCATCAAATTTGATTTGCAAGCTTTTTCACTTTAGATTGACAAGGATGTGGAACAAGATTGGTCAGAAAGATGAAAAGAAAAGATTTTTTTTGTTTATATCGGCACATTATAGCAATAGGGACACTGTCCTGATATGAAATATGTATCTGGTATGAAACGCGGGAACACTTATGTAAAAGTAAAACCCTTAATCATTTGTTTTACACACATCTATGTCAACGGTCCGGTGGTCACATCAATCAAACTGGAAAACTGGTTTAGCTCTATTGAACTCTCATTCCTACTGGAAATGATACTAAACTTTTAGAGCTTCAAAAGAAGAACGCGTTTTAATTTTCACGTTTATCATTCGTTAAAGACAACGTACTCTCCAAAGCTGACACACAACGTTGTGTTAACGTTCATCTAACGTTATATGGATGTTGTGAATATTATAAAAACGTTGAAACTACGTTGTGTGCCAGCTGGGTTGCCATGGAATTCGGGTTAGGTGCAGGCAATACATTCTAGTGAAACATTTAGATTGCGAGCGAAGGGAGCTCACTATTTTTCCTTTTTTCGGGTTTTTACTTGAAATAATTGTTTTTAGAATAAGAAGAGGTAGAAGAATCAAGTGGGGTACTCATTTGAAAAAAATATTCTACTGAGGTAATTCTAAATTGGGAATGTATGAATTTTCTATCATTTCTAACAACAACACTCCAGAGGATTGAGTAATTTGTCCAGTAGGGCAGAAAACTTCCAGTTTGCAGAGTATGGCAAGGCTGTACTCGAGGAAAAATACGGAAATACCAAGTTTCGCACTGGAAGAGCCCACCTGATAAATTTTGGACCAGACAAAGTGCATCTATACCTCAGAAATTCGTCCAAAAAGGCAAAACATTGCTAAAATTAGTTGCACTTGAGGAGAAAAAGAACAGTACTCTGCACTTGGGGTTAAAAAATCGTCTGTACTTGCACCTGAAAACCTCAAATTTTGCACCTGCACTCGACTTTTTCCCAGTTGTGCACTCTAGATCTCGAGCAAACGCACCACGCTTTGCAAATTGGGAAACTTTTGGAAGAATTCTTCAATGGGGTAGCCAGTGGGTTGAATCAGAGGTACATGGAGGCGTTTTGATAAGAGGTAACCAAGAAAGATAAAGAAAAACACCTAAAATCTGATAGCTCCTTTTAAAGAGAAGTTGCGCGATATGAAACATATCTTATCAAGGCCGACTAAGTTTTGGCCGCTAAGGTAGCATATTTTGAGAGGGATTTAGAAATGCCGAGAAAAAAGGCAGATAATTTCAATATGATCCAAATTTGGGTTTAGAGAGTACCTCATACTGTGACAAATTCAATTTTTAATCATCTCAAAATTTTTAAAATTTTATTGCAAATTAATACAATATAAAGCTTTGTAAAAATCTTTGCAAAAGAATCTTTGGACTTGCAGGGATAAACGGTTAATAGAAAAATGACAGAAAATTGAACTGAAAATTCCTTCCTGTTATTGCATGCACTTTTGCTTGAAATGATCATGTGTAGGAGGAAAAGAACCGGAAAATTTGTTTTGTGATAATTCTATCAATAAGTTCTTTAAATTAAAGATTTTGAATTCAAACTTAAAATAGATAGACAAAACAATAATGAAATTCAGCCATTTTTTCATTCCGTTCTTAGCAAGATTTCTATGTCACCATATCAAATTATTTTTCGAACCGCTAGCTTATGCAAGAACGCTATTTTGTCATGTTTGATAACGCTGGAAAGCCTTTTTCTGAGCTTTATTTGAAGTCGAAAGAAAAATCTTACGAACAGCAGATATTATGTAGGAGTGTATAATCCTAAGAGGCCACTCACATCTCGATTTTTCCAAGACCCCAACCCTTTACCCTTAGCTTCAGCCACAGAAAATTGATGAAATCGTGATCACACATTTGCAATTAAAAACTTGTGCTAACAACATCCGAAAATTGATTGACTCGTCTCGTCTTGACACCAATATTTTGTGTAACATGAAAATAAACGACAAAACCATTCGTAGAAAGTAGTTAACAAAATAAAGAAATATCTGGTTAACCTGTTGGAAAAACTAGAATTTAATCAGGCCCGAAAATCGATCGTTCGGTTGATTTTCTTAGCGTCACTGCCTCTGACTCCCCCCTAACCCCCTTGCTTCAATTTGACGTTAGTCGTGGGAAACATCGATATGAGAGTGGCCCCTAAATCAACAAAATTCCGAATCGAATAAAAATTTTCATAAATGTTTGAGAACAAAAGAGAAAAACCTTCCCGGTTAACTGTCCTACTATACACCCTTGTGTCACAGACCCGGTGGACCCCCGCCTTACTGGAATTTGCACTCCAAAACCATCCCCACTGGTGTTTTTGAGTTAGGAGAAATAAAATTTCCATCATGGGATGTCCAACTTTCATCCCCACTGTATCCACCTGGGCATTGTCATTCGCCATACCACTGCCGCTCAGACCTCACAAGTGGAAAGTATGGATCTTCATAGTGACCGATTAGTACATTTTAGAAATAATTAGACAAAATTAAAGATAAACGTTTTTTAATAAAAACATCTAAAATTTTTGAAGCTGGATGTTCTTTGAGTTTTAAGCCTAGGAATGTCCTTAATATGTTCTTTTTTTCGCCATTTTCTGAGTATTTTTGACCATTTTCGTAAGAAATCGGGCGTTTTGGAGTCTGCGAGGTCTTAAAATGTTCTAAACATGTTCTTAATATTTCGGCCATCGAAATATTATGTTATATAGTGTGTTCTTATAATTGACGAATCCAGGCTAGAAATTGAATTCTCTGAATTACTATTGTGCGCATACGTGAAAAAATAAAAACCACAAACAATTAATACCTCCGATTGATATGGTAAAATCTTTCTAATTATATAAACAATTAATTCTTTATTGCTCGCCCGACTCGAGCTGTTCTAAATATCAAAATTCACTCCTGTAAATTAAGGCGGTGGTTACACGTAGCCGGGGTGAAATTCACTCCGGTCTATAAAGAAAACACTGTTTCTGTATACACGTATTTAGGCGGGGTGAAATCGTTTTTAGGCGGGTTGAACTCACCCCGGGGTTGATTTCACCCCGGTCCTGAGGACCGGAGTGAAATTTTTTTTGAGGATTTTTTTTGTAAATTTTTGCAGATTTTTACATGTATACACAAGTTGTATGGCGACCCGCTGTCACAGAAAATAAGTACCACCAATATGTACTACCAACACTACTGGGTCTTTAAGCTGCTTAGGCTTTTTTGTTTCAATTTTATAAGATTTTTAATTCTTACAAATTTAAAGCAATTACACGTTTTTTTTTTATAAGAACAAACTATATAAGAACATAAGGCTTCGAGGCCCAAAAATTTAAGAACATTCTAAGAACATTCTAAGGCTTTGGAGACTTAAAAATATGCATTTTCTTAAGAAATTACATCAAAATGCTCAAAAAATGCTGAAAATAAGAACATTTTAAGAACATTTTTAGGCTTCAAATCCAAAAAACTAAGAACATCCGAAGGCTTCGAAAATTTTTGACGTTCTTATAAAAAAAAAAACGTGTATCCAAACCATCAATCAAAAAAAAAATCACTGATATTTTTAGTGCGTTAAAGAGGGGTTGGTTTATGGTTTGGAGAAGCGGAATTGACCCTTTCGGATGAAGTGGAGGAATTTAACGAAAATTTAGACGGAATTTCTGAAATCAGTCCTCCGACGGATACAAATTTAGTGCTGAAAAACGGAATTTTGAAATTGATAAAAGATATTCGAAATTCGCGGGAATTTTGACAAAAACATTTAACTTCAAAGAAATTTTCGGTTGCAAAACTCAGGTCCTTTTTTTAGACGGTTTGGCGGAAATCGGGGAAAGAATTAGTGGTACCCCCTCCCTCGTTAATGAAGTTATTAGGGACCTTTAGCATCTAGGACTTTGAAAAAGTACGGCAGGATTGAACAAAAAGAAAGCCCTTAGGTATTGATATCTGGATCGCAGCTAGATTTTATTCTTTAGTGAATTTTTAATAGGGTAATTAATGGACGTTTTTAAATCTCAAGACGACTTGAAAATTCTTTTTTGACGTCGCCTTTGGGACGAAGACGGTAAAAGAAGAGTACAATAGTTTTAAATTATATGAATCCCTGGAAAATTATAACGGTTTTTTTAAACAAAAACTTGACTTTATTTCAAATTTATCTATGTGATATCAAATCTAGATAAAATCGGATAAAAATTTCCTTTTGATTTTATGATTTACGTCACGTCCTCATTCAAGTCGCCATCCTAGATGCTAAAGGTCCCTATTAATGAATAAAGTAAGCTTAGAAGTTTTCTAGATAGAACATTCTGGAATGAAAATCACGAATTAAGAACACTTGTTTCTCTGTGGGGGGGGGGGGGCACTAACGTTGACGGCCGACGGGGACGTGCCACTTGAGTTTGAAAAGTGGACCCTGTCAGATATGAATGTTTGGTAAGTTTGGGACCCTGCCAGAACAAAAAGTCGAAATTCTTTTTAATTTTGTTAATTTTCACCCTGAAAATTGGTAGAAATGCCTAAAAGTAGACGAAAAATTTAAAACGTTTCTAATTTCCACCTTGAAAATTATCCAGAATAATGGAAAGTAGACCTAGGGGGGGGGTTGTACTTTTACGGTGTGACGGGATTGGCCCTTTTTTAGTACGGTATTACAGGATTTGAAGAAAAAAGACACGGAAAAACGGCATTTTAAAATCAGACGGTGACGGTATTTAGCTTAGGTACATTTTGCCCTGAACAAGCCGGTGTGACGGTGTTATTATTTTTCCAATTTTCGGGATTCCGGGATTCAGCAAAAATTTGGACTGGAAAACGGTATTTCGAACCCCTACAAACCCCCCCCCCCTCCCGAACTAGGCTGCTGGCATCCACTAACGGATTCGTGCTCCTTAGAGAGGATGCTTAATAAGCGATATTTCCTTTGTCCAGAGATTTGCCGCCTTTAGCCGATAAACGGCTAAAGACATTTTTAGCTGGCGAGTGTCTACAAATATAACATTACGTAATGTTTAAATTTTCTGCAAGGCACCAAATCATAGATTGGAAAATATATTTGGATTTCGAAAAAAAAGTAGGCGGAAGGAAGTTTGCTTGTTTTTCTTCCTCTTTTCTTGTTTAATGTGGAGATTTTGTAAAAGATGAGAAATTAGATTTATTGAATTTAAGTGCCCTGATGTATCTTCTGTGTGCACCAACAAAATTTTGCTTCATAAAACTACATTTTGATGCTTGAATTTGGACTTGTATGAGTGTATAATTTTTTACCACACTGGATTCGTTGATCACTTTGGCTCCAGATAATGTTTTGTCAGTTCTACAGATATGTTGCAGATTATTTCAAGGTATTCTAGCTATGTATATACAATACATTTTGGGGGTCATAATGAATATTTCTGACATTACATACTTCTTTATGATTTTACAAAAGGGAGTGTTGTTGTTCCCTTGTTAAATGTTAAAACAAACAAAGAACTTTTCTTCAGCTTAGGCATTTCACTTTTTAATACTGTGTGGCCTTTGTATCTTTTCAGGTACTTAGCTTCAGTTCTTTGAAGAGATTGGAGTGTTTCTGGTTGTTTTCTTTCACTTTTGTGTTCATATTTGTATTTTTTTGAGCTTCCACCGAAGAGCTGATGGAAAAGTTTTGATAAATTTACAGACAAGATATCTTTAAAACAAAAGTCAAAAATAAATCTACAGACTATACAAAATGCGCGCATCAGATTGTTTTTATCTTTTTTCTTTATCTGGCACCCGATGTAGAAATTTTCTTCCGACACGCTAAAGCTCTGAAGGTCGGGAAAATTTTCAACATCTGGAAGAAATACATTACGGAATTTCGCCGCCTGACGTAATTTTTTAGAAAAATGGGCCCGAGTGCAATTTGGACAGGGAAGGTGTCATGGCCGACAAGATTTGGGTCAGAAAAAACTTCAAAAGGTTTCACGAAATAAATTCAAATACAAAACTTTTTGGAGAAGGAATCATGCAAAATATTATCATTCTTTTCACAAGGAGGGCATGTAGAAATACTCAAATAAGTATTTTTCCTTCTTTAAACTGATCACAGAAGCAAAAACAAAATAGAAATAACATTGTACACAAAAAAGCCTGAAAGAAGAGAAAAGTCATAATCAGCATCTATAAATAACACTAAAAGAAAAACTAAAGCTATAGAAAATGAATACTAACCCTCAATGAACACTTTTGTGAAGTTTAATAAAGATTTTATCCAAAAAACTTCAGTTCTGGAACACTGAAGTCGGTTTGTTGTTTGTCGGTTGTCGGCCGGTGGACAACAGTTATATTTGGAGGACGGTCTAAGATAGATAACAACATGAAAGTTACTGATAAAAGCCTAAGCCCATAGGAACATACCTGCTTTAGTTTCTTTGGTCTTTGAATGGTATAAAATTTGAGAAAGTGCAGAAAAAATCAGCCATCAAAACAAACAAAAACAAAAGTTATGATTATCAACTTTTCTGTGGTAGAAACACACTTTTTGGGTTGGTGCACATACAGAAATTACACTGGATACTAAAACTAATATTCAGGGAGTGATAAGTACAGTTAAACTACAAAAAAATCCATCAAAAGAAACCAAAAACAACCATGACAGCACACATTTTTGAAAATTACATCAGCCATGTTGTTTGTAATTTTTGCCGACATACTCATGACGTGGTAACTAACGACAGTGATTTGACGGTCTTTTTGAGGCGCCAGATCTCAAAAAAACAATTTTTGAGCGTTCAGCACGGCCCCGAAAATGAGGGCTAAACTTATGTCGGCACATCAATGGATGACTACTATTTCTCTCCGATGGTATATTGGCCCGCTCCTTTAGAGCTTTAGCGTGGGCGGCCGCCAATACGCCATCGGAATATCAGATAACTTTTTTCTGTTTTGTTTTTCTGGTCTGGGATTCGAATTTCAAATGTAAACATTCCATTGAAAACGTTCGAAACGATCGTTGCGTGCACATCAAGAATGTCAATCAAATTATTAACTCGCTAAGATTTCCTTTGCAAACCGGAAAGCGGTTGGTAGATCATTAAGCAGAGACCTATACTACCTGGGGTTTTGTAGAGGTCTGCGATTCAGACTAAAGTGGACCCTGTCAGATTAAAATTTTGAAAATCAGTTAATTTGGAACCCTGCCAGCTATCTTCAGAGCCTAAAAAAGGGACCCTGACCAGCGGCATGTCCCCGTTCCCAATTTTACGTAAGTGCGCCCCCCCCTCGGATGCTAAATACTATCCAAATGTCAACCAAGCAATATAGCCTTTTGTACTGCATTAAAAACTGTAATTTCATTATAAAGATCTTTCGAGTTTAAAAAATAAAATCTAAAAATATCAACCATTAAGCAATAAATCTATAACTAAAATCTTAATACAGCTTCTCTCAGTTAGAATATAACTATATTTGGTAATCAGACCACCAGGGAAAATGAGTGGGCTTAAAAAAGGTGAAATCTTTATATAAAGAGGAGGTATAAGGTTCACTGATACACAACCTACCGAGGTAAGAAGTCAGCCAGAAACATTAGAGAAACTCAAAGATATCAAACTTGATTATCTGATAACAAATAAGATGGTTTGGAAGCTATTGGTAAGTATCAACTCTGCGTCACATTTACATTTTAGGATCTACACGTTTTTTTATAAGATTGTACAATTTTTTTTTAAAAAACGTGTACATTGAATTTCAAACATTTCAAAGTTTGTGCCTATGATCATACATCTCTTTCCAAGTGGCCCGATGAAATCTTTTTTTACGTAATTTTCAGCATTTCTTTCAGTGTAAATGACGAGAATCGGTTTCAGTTTGAAAATGGAAATAAAATTTCAGGGTATTATTAATTTTTCACAGGAGAAAAGTAGAGAAATTTTGCCTGAATTTTGATTAATTGATTATGATTTAGAATTATTTAAGAATGTTTTTTAACGCTCAAAATACACGCTTCTCGAGATAAATCAACAGCATGCCGGGCCTCGTTTTCAAATGAAATAATTACTTCAAACAGCAACATTTACGTATGTAATATGTTTCCTAAAAAACCTTTTTCGATTTTGACACAAAACCGTAGACACTTGCAAACATTAATCGTATCTGACGATGTTGAAGTATCGTAGAAGAAAGTCTTTGAGAACGAGTAGGCTCGCAATTATTTCATACATTTCGAGAAGAGTGTATTATTGCTAAATTTTAAGAATCACGAGACTCATTCCTATCTATGTAACCTGATAAGAGCTGGTCATAATTTTCTTACGGAGCTTTAGCGTGGTGGGCAGATAAAACAATCACAATCTGATCTCAGGTTAAATTTATGTACTTATTACTAACTTACTTAAACAAAAACTATCTGTTTGAATCTTGTTTAGATTACCGTTGCTTTAATTTTTGTGACGTTTTCTGACGCAAGTTTTGAGATTCATGCATCTCATGGTAACCTTGAAATCAAGACAATTGGACAAAACGGTGAAGTCACTCATTATGAGAAAATTCATGACAACAACAATGAAAATGTACGTACATGAATTTATTAATTTATCCTAGCCCGGGGGATTAGACGGGAGTCTACTTCTGGCTGAACTTTGCTTTCTAATAATTTTTGATGACGCTAGTCCAGTGAAGTAGACTAGGAGCATCTGACGAGGATGCCATTTTGAGAAAAAAATACTTAAAATCCAAATAACAAAAAAGCTGCTTGAAGTTGAAAAATATAATTAAGAATGAGAAACAAACATCAATAATAGATTTTGAATTCCTTATTTTCAAATAAAAACATTGCTTCATTCTTTTTTTCCTGGCGTAAGGGCGGTGCAAGCAAAAGCATATTACCGGGTCACTTAATCGCGCCATCCAGTCTATAAAAAAACTTTAAGTGGACCCTTGGCTAGGGTGCGTGGGTTTACCAACTGACGGGTATGTGCGGCGGATAAATTAGCTTTTAAAATCGTCAATCATACTCTTACAGTGTATTTTTCTCAAATCTTTAAATCTCAAAATTTTCTGCAAAGATTTGCTGAAAATTCCACCCTTACTGTGTATCGTTGCTGCTACAAAACATTAATAATATGTCCATTTAACGTTCAACCAACGTTGTGCTCCAGTTGGAGTTCTCTTATTCTAGAATACATAGGATACAAATTCACTACACTGAAATGAGTCATCCTGAAATAAAGTTAAATATGTCGAATACTCTATAAAGATTAGAAATACGATATCAATAAACTTTGAAAGTTGACACTCTCTAATTCTATAAAGCTCACCAAGCCAAACGCTGTGACTCAAATTTGTTTATCAGGCCTTTTGCCCCCCTACTACAGGCCTTAGAACAATCGCTCATTTTGCTATCCGATCACAAGCTTAACAAATATCAAACAAGACGACTTGAAGTCGAAAATTTCGCCTAGAACTTAAACTACATAGGAAAAACAAGAAGTTAAGATTGAAGCCAATTTGAAATCTTCTTTACATCGAGCCTTGATGAAACAATTTTACAAGAACAACGAGGCTTAAAATCGCTAAAAAAAAAAAGAGAGACCAATTTAAGAACAATTGTTGTTTAATTTTTAAGAACTAATAAACAAAGGTAATATCACCGTCTATTAAAAGTTATTGATTTGATTCTTATAAAGTAAATGCTTATAAGAAAAATGATTATGCTCATAATGTGTGCCGTCCCTTGTTTACTTTGTAAGAACTAATTACCGAAAGGTATAGCACCGTCTATCAAGAGTTATTGATTTGATTCTTATAAAGTATATGCTTATAAGAAAAATGAATATGCTCATATTGTGCGCCGTCCCTTGTTTACTTTGTAAGAGCTAATTACCGAAAGGTATATCACCGTCTATCAAGATGTATTGATTTGATTCTTATAAAGTATATGCTTATAAGAAAACTATATAAGATCATATTGTGCGCCATCCCTTATTTACTTTGTAAGAACTAATTACCGAAAGGTATATCACCGTCTATCAAGAGTTATTGATTTGATTTTTATAAAGTATATGCTTATAAGAAAAATAAATATGCTCATATTGTGCGCCATTATTTGTTTACTTTGTAAGAACTAATTACCGAAAGGTATATCACCGTCTATCAAGAGTTATTGATTTGATTCTTATAAAGTATATGCTTATAAGAAAAATAAATATGCACATATTGTGCTCCATTCTTTGTTTACTTTGTAAGAACTAATTACCGAAAGGTATATCACCGTCTATCAAGAGTTATTGATTTTATTCTTATAAAGTATATGCTTATAAGAAAAAAAAGTTTACTTTGTAAGAACTAATTACTGAAAGGTATATTACCGTCTATCAAGAGTTATTGATTTGATTCTTATAAAGTATATGCTTATAAGAAAATAAAGAAAAATACAAACTGTGGAGCTAAAGACACAAAGATATATGACGTAATCCAAAGAAAACCCGCAAAAATCGTCCGTGGTTATACGAGCGTGTAATTTGTAAATTAAATTTACTTTCGCTATGCGAAATTAACAAGTCACTATAATTCAACATTTTATAATTTAGAAGCCCTCGTCAAGTTCCTTGAACTTTCCTCGCTATACAGTACAAAGGCTAATCTTTCAAATCAAATTTGGAAATTTTTGGAGACCAACTTTTCCGTAAATAGTTTATACAATGTCAATTAACTAATTTCATCATGATTTGTTTTCTTACATAGATCTATGCTCCACAAAAAAGAGCATTACCAGCCCACAAATCTTTTCATTATGCTTCAATGGTGAATATGGTGAGAAGATCAAAACGACATAATATTGTCGATAGTTGCACTATCTCTACAATCAACCAAGATATTTTCGTTAACAAGTGCAATGCAACGATCTATAACTTGAAGGTGGGTTGCTTCCTTGTGAAGCAAATGATACACCCTATCTCACAGCCCCGGTGGAGCTTTTTCCCACAGTGGGGATAAAGATTTATATTGAAATCTCAATGGGAATGAAAATTATGTTGTTCCAAGGCTAAAATATCCAGTGGAATGGTTTTAAAGTGCAATTTTAAAACATTGTCGAAATTCGAAAGAGAATGAAATCAATTTCAATTTCCCAGTAAAAGTGAAATCCTAGAGTATTTTAAAGTTTTGCCAAATTTGCCATCAGTGGTTCTGGGAACCAAGCGAGTCTGTGCCATTGAGAATTCATTGCTCATTTAAGACATCCCTGTTACCTGGTGAAAATTGGGGTGAATAAAAGGCACTGGCAGATTTAAGACAATACATAGAGCAAGTACGTCGGAAACATGCGAAGGAGTGCAACGCTCGTTAAAAAAATGAAATTACCATTAATCAAATCTCTTCATCTGATAAATTCGACGAGGTCTAAAACCGCCTATGAAAGGAGTGCTAAATGTCAATAGGGTTGAAACATTTTTGGTTTTGATGGATTGGGATTCACAAAATTTAGCTTTTTATAACTAAAAAAAGTTAGTTGCTGATTTTTTTTTTCAACTTGGATGAGAACTGCGATTCTCCTATGTGGTGGATTCATAACTTTTACCGATTCTTTCATGGTCACACCAAGTTTTGAAACAGGGTTGTTTAGCTTCCTTGGAAATTATTAATTTTTGAAACATCCCCTTTTCACAGACCCGGTAGGATTCTTTTAGCCGATGAGGATAAAAATTACGGACTTGGGGATTGATATTATTTATGGCAGGAGATTTCAATTTTTTTGTCTTCAAGTCAGAAAATTCAGTGGGGATGGGAAAAATGATAAAAATTTTGCAGTGAGGGTTGGTTTATTTCATTATTTTAAGTGGGGAGAAAAATTGGAGTATGATTTTCCACTGGGGACGATAATTTGGCTAATTTTTCCAGTGGGAAGGGATCCCAGTGGGTCTGTGAAAAGGGAGTGTTTTGAATATAGCAGTTGCAAAGACGTAGAGGAGGGCACCACTTCTTTCCCTGGATTTTTCAACTTATCTTGACACTTTTCTTAGTTACTGCCCAGCTGACACACAACGTTGGTTCGACGCCCACCTAATGTTCACAACGTCTATATAACGTTAGATGAACGTTGAAACAACGTTGTGTGCCAGCTGGGTGAACATAATTTTTCATCACTAGGTTTGCTCTGGTAGTTGCCCAGCAAATGAAACAGATTACTTTGGATGTCGGATGTCAGGCTCACGAGAGTTAGAGGTCGATCTCCATTGTCCTGATTCAACCACAATCAAACCGAGTATTATGGTCAAAGATGCAAGTCATTGCGAATGCAAGAAATTGCCAAAATTCTAAAGTTGTGACGCACTCTATATTACAACCAAATTATCATTGTATTAAAATATCAAAAAAAATTATTGTAAAATTTAATGTATTTTAACGTTGAAGCTTAACTTTTATCATCTGATGTATTCACTCAGAAACAAAAAGTCACTTTTGAAAATTCTAAAATCCCTTGGCAAAACGTTGTAAAAATTAAGAGAGACTTTTGGAACTGAAAGTTATCCCTTCTCACGGACCCACTGGAACCCTTCCCAATGGAAAAATTTTCCAAAAAATCATTCTGGTGGGAAAATATCCTCCAATTTTTGTCCCCACTAATAATAATCAAATAAAAAAATCCTCACTGCAAAATAGTATGCTATTTTTTTCTATCCCAAATGAATTGTCCGACTTGAAAACAAATGAATTCAAATCCCCAGCCATAAAAAATATGGAAGTTTCGTTCCGGTATTTTTATCCCCACTGGCTGAAAAAATCCTACCAGGTCTGTGAGAAGGGGGTGTTTAAAGTTCCGTGCCACACATATGGATGTCAACCATCAGCCAATGTCTTACGCATCGGTGACTGAGGAATAGTTCAGATGAAATTTACGTATTGTAATATATAAAGCAAAGATAAATAGCGATAAAAAAACGTAGAATGAGTAAAATTATGTCTCGCACTCAATTATCTCGACAATGACACAGACCGATATAGAACAAACCCTTTGCAAGCTGAAATAAATTGTCCAGAATATCTTCTCCAATGAGAAAAAAAGCAATTAGATAGCTGAACACAGTTCTTCTTCGGGTTCCCCATGAAGAAAGAAAGTGCATTTCATTTTAAATGAATTCTCATCTTTGTGTTCTAAACGATAGATTTTGAACTCTTCCTCCGGTAACCCGAGGGGGAGTGCTAGGGTTACGAGCTGACGGGTACCTGCCACCCTCGGACCATTATCGGGACTAAAAAGAAGAAAAATTGGACAATTTTGCGATTTTTATGACTCTTATTGGATATAATTTAACCAAATTTTAATCTTTCAAGGAACAAAAAGTAGAAATTTTCCTTTTTTTCCGACCCTTAGTTGGACTGAAATTTAATTTTTCAGTTTTTCCAACCCTCACAGAGACTTTTCAGGTCCCAAAAAATGCACCCTTAAGGGCGGAACATACCTGCACCCTTCACTTGCGTAAGTACCCCCCCCCCCGGTTAGGTAAGAAGTTGAGAAAAATTTTGATTGCAACAAACAACCCTGTCTCACAGCCCAAATTAAAATTTTAAGTATAAGTATGATTTGGCATAAATCATGAGGACTTTACTTTGATATAAAAATTTGTTTGCTTTTTTCGGGACTCGCTGTATACAACCCTCACTTGAGTTTCCCTATCTAATTTTGAAAGTCAGAGATTTAAAAATAATGTTTTCAAAATAAACTTGTTTTCTAGAATGGTAAAAAAAATTGAAAAGTAACTTTCGCTTGAAGGAGTCGTTTAGTTTAGTGTATATTTGCAATTAGAATATTTTCATATATTCATTCATAATCATTACAATAATATTCTTTGGAAAGAGTTAATTGATAACTTTTTTGCCACCGCATGTCCCGCAAAAGCAGGATGTGGCAGAACGCAGATAGAATTGCTTGTCCAATTTGTTGCCATTACAACCTTCAACTATAGAAACATTTTTAAATGTTTTCTCATGACATTGTCTGCATTCTCCTTTATCACCAGGCTGGCAAATACCTTTACAGAGATCAATGGTGACATTCTTCAGACAGTGTCCAACAATGAGATTGACGGTAGTCGTTATTGGTTTGCAGACAGGTACTGGAGATAATGATCTTTTGTTTCGATTAAAGACAGACATCAAATGATTCTTGAAAGGTTGGATATGATCCTTTTGGTCATGTTTGGAAACCTTGATTTCAATTTCATCATCAGTGTTAATTTGCGTCCCCAAAATATTTTGTAAAGCAAAGATAACAAAGATCAAGATTCGAGCCTAAAAAATAAAAACAGATGAAATTATGGAATGCCTGTTCAAAAGTTACTAGTCTTTTTGTCATTTCATTCATTAAAATACTTTTAAAGGCTTTTTTTAAGACGCCACATCGAGGGGATAAGACTATTCAATCATCTTATTATATAACTGTGAGCTATTGTCATCTAAAATAACAATGTTGTTACTCACCTCACGACCGTGTAAGATCGCACCAGTTATTGTACGGTCAATGAACTTATAGCCCGGGGACCACTTATAGCTTTTTGATAGACTGGATGACGCTGATAAGTGGCCCGGTGTAATTTGGCCCGACTTGATATTTTGGCTTTCTTTGAGGTGGTAGCAAATCCGTGCCACTGATCCCAGTCCCTTTTTGGGGAAAAATAAACATAAAAACATAAAATTTGAAAGATAGGGTAGCTTACAATGTTTAAAGTCAAATTCATACTGCTTGTTTTGCTGTTGTTTCTTCTTCCTTGTGTGTAGTTGTCCTTTTAGCTTGTCTGTTGTCAGCTGATACTTTGAAATTTCTCATATGTTGACCCTTTTATAGGGTTTTTAAGGTGAAATGTTGTTTATTTGTTTGTGCAAGAGACTTCATTACAAATACAACATTTATTTTGCATTATTTATAATTTTCAAAACTTGATCAAATTATTTTAAAGTACGATAAGAAGTTTTTGGACTTTGCATAACAAATAATATAATATTTAATGGCATTATTTATCGAAATTTGATCAAATTCTATACAATGATTTAAAATACAATTAGAAGTTGTTGATGATAAGTAATAGAAAAATTCAAAAATTATTTCCGTTTAATATACCAAAACAAACTTCTTAGCAGGGAGCTCAATGATGCATGCAATCGTTGAAAATCTTTGTAAATAAATTGTATTATACATCCAAAAGTTCGGTATTGCACCCCTAAGTTTGTTAACGGTAAGGTAAAAGGTTACTGCAAAAAGGAAAGTATATTTTTTATCTTTGATTAAATATTCCATAAAAAATATATTGAATGTTGATTTTCAAAAAAGAATGATTTTCAAACCATCTACTTAAACAGTTTTGATGCAAAATAGGTACACGTTTTTTTTTATAAGAACAAACTATATAAGAACATAAGACTTCGAGGCCAAAAATTTAAGAATATTCTAAGAACATACTAAGGCTTTGGAGACTTAAAAACATGCAATTTCTTAAGAAATTACATCAAAATGCTCAAAAAACTAAGAACATCCGAAGGCTTCAAAAAATTTTGACGTTCTTATAAAAAAAAACGTGTATATAGGTATGCTTTACTATTAAGTCAGGATATATACTAACTTCGACCAAAACAACGTATTATTGCAATCAAAATGTATTCTGTTTACGAACTGTCCATCCTGAATCTCGCGGAACAAAAGAAATTATTCGTGTTCAGTTAATCCACATCACGCATCAATCACCAGGCCTGGTGGAAGCGGGGAGACTAGGGAGCCTCCCAATTTTTGAGCAAATGAGTGAGATTTTTTCTCAAATCCCTTAACGAATTTTATCTCATTTTGAGCCTACAGCCTCTCCACTTTTACGGTTGTTCCTCTGGGTCTGATCACTTTAAGGGCCGTGGCTCCTTAGTATTCGGTAGATTACAATTGCTGCCTCCACAAGTTAAATTAATAAAAAATCTAAACTTTTGTACTTGGCAGAGGTTGGTAGGTTAGGGTAGAAATCGAACAAGATCGTTTGAGATCTCCTTGTGGATGGAATCCAACATGAAATGCTCCAGATCTATTCAAGGATTAAGTTAGTCAACCTACTCCAGTTAGCACATACTCTCGGGTACCTAATAGCCGGGGGGGTTGGAATAAGCAGGGGGGTTGGAAAAAATCTCAAAACTTAATAAGCGGGGGGGGGTTGGAATAAAAATGTCCTGGGTGGAAAATCTTTGAAAAGGAGGCTAATACAGCTGAATTAGGACGAAAAAGGGAACTTTCAAAAACATTTTCCCAAAAATTAATAAGCGGGGGGGTTGGAATAAGAATGTCCTTGGTGGAAAATTTTCGAAAAATTAATTAGCGGGGGGGGGACGGCTATTAAGTACCCGAGAGTAAGTGATGACCTTGTTTCATCAATCTGATAACATTATTGGATCTTATGGGCGTTTGATGAACAATCAAACAAGGTTATGTACTACCTTGGAGGTTATCATGCAGACAAATAGTCTGCACTGCAGACCTCTAAAAAAATTGCCAGTAATATAAGGAGCACGAATCCGTTAATGGATGTCAGTAGCCGAGCAGACCAATTGATCCTTTAGCTGGCAAATAATGCTCTTTCAATATTCATTTAACATTTTCAATATTCATTATAACGTTGGATGAATGTTAAGAAAGCGTCTATTGTGTCAGCTTGGGTAATCTGATCTAGGCGGTTACTGGGAGATGAGAGTAGATGTAGCACTCCACCTCAGCATTCAATCTCCCAGGTCTAGCGCACATAGAAAAAGGGGATATAGACTCCACTCTCGGCTCCACCGACATCCACCAAATGAATATATTTAATTACTAGACGATGCTATCGTCCCTATAATATATTATTAGGATATAACATAGTTTGTTTGTATATTATAAAACGTAATATGTTGCGTTGTGGAAAATAGAGTCTGTGTTTACAACAGCTACCCCCGAAAAAAACTCCCGTCTTCGCGTTTGTTCTTCTTAGATGAAACTCGTCTTAGACTATAGCATAGTCTACTTAATTACTTATACTTACACAATAACTTAAAATCGTAAAAGCAGCAGATTGATCAGAAGATAAAGCGACTTATTACATTGAAATTTTCTTCACCTTTTCTTTACGTGACTTCATCAGCATGTATCTTAAAGCCAGGTTGGGTTACTAGGGTAGATGAATGTAAGATATGTGCTGACCAGACCTCCGAAAACCGACCAAGAGAGAAACCAATTTTTAGTGAAAAAGTGATCCTTTCTGAGTGAACGTTTCTTTTGGATTTTCGGAAAACGTCTTACCCTAGAGAGACTTTCTTCACAACTTTTTCTTTCAAAACTATAAAAAGATTGACTCTTAGAGCGACTAATTTGAAATCTTTGGATTTTTAAAACCGTTAGAGAGACTTTGCAAGGTGAAAAAACCGACCCTTTTTGTCCACACACAACCAGCACCCATTTTGCCTAAATACCCCCCTCCCGGAACATCAAACAAAAATATTTCCTTAGTTAGTTTTACTTGTGGTCGATGTTGCAGAGTGATCAATGAAACCAGAGCCAAGTAAAAAATTAAAAGATATCTTTCATCGCAACAGTAAGTAAAAAGTACACTTCTCAGAGTTTCGTGCTACTACAATGGTCAAATGTACAAATCCTAGGGAAGTTAGAAATTTGACAAACAACGTAGACAATAAAACCAAATTTAGTTGGCTATCCAGAAGTGCTAAAGGCTGCTTTAGTATTTGTGAACGTCGAAACGTATTGATCTTCACGGAAAGTGATTGCATTCGTAGCTCTTCGTTCATTGTTGTTTGCTTGCATGTCGACCATCAGTTCGTTGATAAACTGAGGATGACCCGGAGTCTCCTAAAATAAGATATAAATTAAAGAAAATATTTTGGCGGAAAAAAATTTCGGCTAATTCGGCCAAATATTCACCAACAATTTTATTTGTAGGCCATTCGCCAAAATTAATTCTCGCCAAATTGCACCAAAATTAAAATAAAAGGTATTTTTTTGTCATTTTCGTACGATTTCGAAATTCGTGAATTATTCTCAAAAAGGTTTTAGGGCCTTTTAGAGCCGAATATGTCATTATATCTCTAAAGTCTGTTCACGATCAGTGTGCACTCTTTTTTTCTTTTACCTATAACTTTCGAAGGAATTCTTCAATCTTTATAAATTTGGTATCATTGAAAAGATATTAGTGAGTGGAGCAATTTGAAATAAAAAAAATCTTTAAAAAAAATCCAAAAATAAAGATGAAAATGAAGAAGAAAAAAATGAAGATCTTGTAGAAAAGTGCTATAACTATTATTTTCACTGAAATGAATCCTTGCTCATCGAACGTCATCACTGTGAAAAAAATTCTCAAAAATAATCATCCAGTCAAAAAATATCAAACAAAGTTATAAGCTGATTGACGTCTAAAAAGGCTGTTTTCTGCTGTTTTTTGGGGTCAATCACTTATTAACTTTGTATCATAACTTTATATTGAATAAATATTTTGGTGAAATTTCTCGGATCAAAGAGTCTTTAGAATAGACTTTATAATACCAATACCCTGTTTTTCTTTTATGATGTTAAATTTCAAAGGGGATAAAATGTTTACTTTTTAACATCCCGGAATTTCTAACTTTATCCCTTTATCGCTTACAACTCAAAAATCCAGTAAAACTCTCCCAGTGGAAATGGTAGCTGGGTGTGTTTCCCTGATGTGTTAAAATTTGAGGGTGTTTTCTCATCGGGAGCAATTTGACTGTGTTTTGTTTTGTTTTTTGGTGACTCCACCTGATGTAATCAGTGCAAAGGGTTTGCATTATACTATTAAAGTATGTGTACTGAAAGTTTGTTGCAAAGCACCCCTTCTCACAAACCCGGTAGGCTTCTTTCAGCTAGTTAGGGTAAAAAATAATGGACTAAAACTAGATGGGGAGTGACATTCTCCATTTTCTTTATGGCTGGGTATTCGAGCTCTATTGTTTTCAAGTCAGGAAATTCAGCGGGGGTGGAAAAAATAACACAATATTTTGCAGCCGTAAGGATTTGTTTATTTGATTATTTTCAGCGGGGACAAAAGTTGGTGTTTAGTTTTCCGCTGAAGACATTGGCCAATATCTCCAGTGGGAAAGAGTCCCAGTGGGTCTATGAAAAGGGGTATTGCAAATCTTTCTGTGATTTTCATATTGAGGTATTTTTGACAGATTCCTACAGAAATCTGAAAAATAGATCAAGAGACAACAGTTTACCTTTAACAGTTCTTCGTAGTAGAACTTTAGAAACACGTATGCAAATCTTCGGTCACCTTTCATTACCTTTGCAAGAGTCTGATATTTATCCCACAAGAAATCAATCTCCTGTTGTCGCTGAGCTCTATTTGGTATATCGAATCTACCGAGAAGGAATTCTTTTATCAACCATGCTTGTGCATCATATAACCCGAAAGAAAAAGACGGAATTAGTATTCCTATAAATAACAAATCGGGTTCTGATTGCAAGAAAACACCTTTGTAAAGATCGTTGTAAATCAAAGATTGTTTTTTGGCAGTTAATTTCAAATCAGGCTCCAGGAAGGGGAAATTGATTTGATAACCCGTTGCAAAAATTATCATATCGAATTCGAAGCTGTTTCCATCTTTGAAATAGCAAGTTTTTCCCGAGACTTTGAGCAAGCATGGTATGTTATGCACTTTTGGCGATTCAGGATATACGATTGAAGGCGCATCTTTGTGGTAGGATAGATAAGTGTGTGCAGTACTGTTCAACTTTTGATGAAACTGAGCAATATCCATTGCACTGAAACTCGTTCCAACGATCAAAAGTTTCTGAACCTGAATCAATTCTTCATTTCTTCGGAAATCTTTAGAATGAATAACTCGACCAGGAAATGTCTCGATCCCAGGGTATGCAGGAAAGAACGCTGTAGTGTATAAACCACTTGCTACGATGACGTAATCAAAATACTCTTGACTTGATGTTCGAGTAGGTAAATGTTCATAAGTGATCGAAAATCCGACACCATTTTCATTTTTGACCACTTGCTTTACAAATGTTGAAAATTTCACGAATCGTTTGATATCGTATTTTCTAGCTCGACCAAGGATGTAGTCGTGAATCAAATGTCTTGGAGGGTAGGATGATATCGGTTTTTTGAAGTGCTCGTCAAAAGTGTAATCCTGCAGAAATATAACATAAGAAATATAACATTTGTAAGCCTGAATATGTAAAATAAAAGAGAAAATAATAAATTAGGGATTATTAAACTCCGGTTAAGAAGTTTCTTAAAATCAGTGTTTTTCATTTGTAATTGTGCGTAAATCCGATCAATCGCGATAGTCGGGCTAGATTTCCCGATCTTTCCGGTTTGATTTCCTGAATTGGTTTGCGTTTGCGCTCGCACTTACTAGGATATACTCTTTTAATTTTTATGTTAGATTTATTAAGAAAGACCGACCACGATAAAGATGTTAACATAATGGTTCGCTATTTAAAAATGACAGTTACCGGAATTTGCAGCCGAAATCGTATTCAATTGACATTGGTTGTTTTTACAGATCAATTGAAAACTATTTCTAACTGCCATGCTTTTCTTATGGACTAAGGGACTGGATAGGATGTTGAACGGAATACCTGGTATTCTTGGGCTTCTTTTGCATTATTCAATCTCAAAGCTTCGTACATACAATTATAAACGGGCGTTCCAAATTCATCAACGCCCGTCTGCCATTCATACACCCATTGTCCACCCATTATAGATTGCTTCTCAAAACATACAATATCAGGAATCTGATCACCATTTTGTTTTGCTTTCACTAAAGTTATCAACATAGACATTCCACTTGGTCCACAGCCTATGATAGCAATACGCTTTCGTGTAATCTTATGGGGTTGGGGTACCATTTTTCTGTTGATTGAAATATAAGATATCTATCAAAACAAACTTTAAAATGAACGTATTAGCCTATTTCATAGGATTTGTGCATTTGTTATTTGTGCATCTGATATTTAATTTAAAGGGGAAAATGCGCAAATGCAAATTTTTCTTCAAGAAAGACGTTGAAAATTGATCATACCGTCGTTTTTTATAAGTTTCCCATTTCCACACTATAAGATGCTTGTTACTTTTTCGAAGTATTTCTGCGGTATATTTCCCGAGCTAACCGACGTGAGATTGGAAAAGATTTGTTTCTAAGGGTACGGAAAATCTTGTGCTTACCCATACAAAACTGTCTAACTTTCTGAAGCTTGTTTTTCAACTACCCGAGGTCCAGGTCTAGAAAAGTGACAAAGGAATAAAGGAATCTTAGTGTGAAATGGGAAACTTATAAAAAACGACAGTAAAGAATAGATAGATCAGCTTCTTGGGGAAAGCATTTACTCGTAATTTTGAAATCATTTTTAAGACAATTTCACACTCCTAGAAATGGTAGTACACGATTTTTTTATTAGAATCCAGTTTATAAGAACATTGAGGCTAAAATTCGGCAAAAAAATTAGAACATCTTAAGAACATGTCCAGCCTGGGAAAAGAGAGAGTCCTTCGAGTCCTCGTCTCCATCTGAGAATCCGACTTTATATTTTCCAATAAGTGAATACCTAATTTCACCCTTAAATCACCCATTTTCGAATAGAGCTTTCAGCTCCCTTTCGATGAGTTCATCATCCTCACGTCTATCCTCAACGTAATTTTTTTCTTAAAATATTTGGTTTCAAATAAGAATGTCAATATAAGAGCGCATATGAGGCTGAAATTAAGGTGTTCTAATAAAAAAAACGTGTACCATTTCACCAGAGATGAAAAGACAGTTTAAATTCAAAACATACATTTCATTTAGTCTTCTCATGTATACATCACGTACATCAACATGCAACAGTTAGTAATGGTTTGAAAGATCGAGATTTTGTAGACTTTTTAATCAAAACATTCATTAATCGGGACAAGCTGGAGTTTTTACAAGATAGAGAAATGCTGAATTTTGCAGAACAGCATCAATTCATCCTTTCTTACTACAATGTTTAAAATTACAAAGCTACATTCATTGAAATACTGAATATAACGAAATTCTATCAAAAAAAATTACACCATACTCAAGTCCCGAAGTCCCAAATTGAGATACATCAACTTTCTGAAAAAAAATATTACACTGACCCAAAGTCCCGAGGTCCCAAAGTCCTGAATTGCAATATATCAAACTAGCCGGTACCCGGCGTTGCACGCCGGTTTAGCTGTTTGCTGAACGCATTTAAAGTCCTTTGGATGTTGGGAAGGTGGCTTAAACACGATGAAATCAAAATTAAAGAGAAGAATTCTCTTCAAAGTTTGACTCTATCCCTCCCGGGTGACGTATCTTTTAACCATATTTTGAAAAAGATTTTTGTGGCAAAAATGATCAGTAAGCAGAAAAAGGGCGTCATTCCCAAATTACACCATACCGGCGACCAGCGACGTCCGAGACGGCTCTGCAATTAGATTTTTTTTTCTCGCTTCGCTCGCGTTATATTTGCCGTAGTTCTTAATGTTTAGGAAAACTTTGATGTCAAGATAAGCGGAGTGAAATAATAGACATGACATGCGATTCGTCGAAAAAAGGCAGCCCGGGGGAGGGGGTACTTAGGCAAGAGAAGGGTATGGGTATGGGTATGTGCCGGCCTTAAGGGTGTTTTTTTTTAACATGGCAGTTTGAAAAATCGGAAAATCAAACTTCAGTCCCACTAAGAATTAGAAAAATAGGAAAATTTCAACTTTTTGCCCCCAGAAAGATAGAAATTTGGTCAAATTAGTTCCAAAAAGTGAATTAAAATTCACACAATTTCCCTTGTTTCTTCTCCTCTTTATTCTGCTAAGGGTCCGAGGGGCAGGGCCGAAAGTCAGCTCGCAACCATAGTCCCCCGGAAGGTAGGCTTCTGCTCATCCTCTAGCGAAAAAAGTTTCTTATAGGAAGTATAGGTCTGCGAATCAGACTACCCGGAAGGCAGCTAGGACACGCAGACAAAAAAGCGTGATAGCGCAATTTTATGTTGCTTTTTATAAAATAACTTTGTCATAACTTCAATAATTTTTCAAATTCAACAATGACTTAGATTTACAGCAAAATAATTATCGACATACATGTTTAAAGGTCCCATTTTACGAAGAAAGAATTCTAGTTTTACCGCCTTTTGAATGTATTTTTAATGTTGCTGTTGTTCTAAACAAACTTGTCTTGTGATTCTTGTGTTTTATTTTATATTTGTTATTTCTTTAACAGATTCTGTTTAAAAGATTTCTTTTGTTTTGAAAAGAAGTCGAATGTCTCAAATCAAATAAGGTCGTTAATTACATTCGAAAACATAAAACAAAAGAAAAGAAAGAAAAAAAAAGAAAAAGTCTAATCTATCAATCAAAACAAAGTCTTTATAAAACGGCGCGAATCTGATTTAACACATTTGTGGAGCAAGAAGCAAAAGTCATCTTTTGAAAGAACAAAACATTGCTTGCGAAAACGAAAGTGACACACAAAAAACAAACCAACAAACACACATACAGACTACGGCTATTAATATATAGATTTCTGAGAAAAAAAATTACACCAACCAAAAGTCCCAAGGTCGCGAAGTCCCGAATTGAAGTATGTCAAAATTCTATCAAAAAAAAATTTACACCAACCAAAAGTCCCGAGGTCACGAAGTCCCGAATTTCAATAAATCAAATTTCTGAGAAAAAAAAATCATACTAACCAAAAGTCCCGAGGTTCCGAAGTCCCGAATTGAAGTATGTTAAAATTCTATCAAAAAAAAAGTCCCACCAACCAAAAGTCCCGAGGTTCCGAAGTCCCGAAGTCCCGAAATGAAATACATCAACTTTCTGAAAAAAAATATTACACTAATCAAAAGTCTCGGGATCCCGAAGTCCCGAATTGAAGTATGTCAAAATTCTATCAAAAAAGAATTTACCCCAACCTAAAGTCCCGAGGTCCCGAAGTCCCGAATTGACGTATGTCAAAATTCTATCAAAAAAAAATTTACACCAACCAAAAGTCCCGAGGTCCCGAAGTCCCGAATTTCAATAAATCAAAATTCTGAGAAAAAAAAATTACACCAACCAAAAGTCCCGAGGTCCCGAAGTCCTTAATTGAAATATATCAAAATTCTATCAAAAAAATAATTTACACCAACCCAAAGTCCCGAGGACCCGAAGTCCCGAATTTCAATAAATCAAATTTCTGAGAGAAAAAAATCACACTAACCAAAAGTCCCGAGGTCCCGAAGTCCCGAATTGAAGTATGTCAAAATTCTATCAAAAAAAATACACCAACCAAAAGTCCCACCAACCAAAAGTCCCGAGGTCCCGAAGTCCCGAAGTTCCGAAATGAAGAACATAAACTTTCTGAAAAAAATATTACACCAACCCAAAGTCCCGAGGTCCCGAGGTCCCGAATTGCAAAATATCAAATATCTATTTAAAAAAAATCACACCATACCTAAGTCACGAAGTCCCGAAATCCCGAATTGAAATACATCAACTTTCTGAAAAAAAATATTACACTAATCATAAGTCCCGAGGTCCCGAAGTCCCGAATTTCAATAAATCAAATTTCTGAGAAAAAAAAATTACACCAACCAAAAGTCCCGAGGTCCCGAAGTCCCGAATTGAAATATATCAAAATTCTATCAAAAAAAAATTTACACCAACCAAAAGTCCCGAGGTCCCGAAGTCCCGAATTTCAATAAATCAAATTTCTGAAGAAAAAAAATCACACTAACCAAAAGTCCCGAGGTCCCGAAGTCCCGAATTGAAGTATGTCAAAATTCTATCAAAAAAAAATTTACACCAACCAAAAGTCCCACCAACCAAAAGTCCCGAGGTCCCGAAGTCCCGAAATGAAGTACATAAACTTTCTGAAAAAAATATTACACCAACCCAAAGTCCCGAGGTCCCGAGGTCCCGAATTGCAAAATATCAAATATCTATTTTAAAAAAATCACATCATACCTAAGTCACGAAGTCCCGAAATCCCAAATTGAAATACATAAACTTTCTGAAAAAAAATATTACACTAATCAAAAGTCCCGAGGTCCCGAAGACCCGAATTGAAATATATCAAATTTCTGAGAAAAAAATTACACCAACCAAAAGTCCCGAGGTCCCGAAGTCCCGAATTGAAGTATGTCAAAATTCTATCAAAAAAGAATTTACACCAACCTAAAGTCCCGAGGTCCCGAAGTCCCGAATTGCAATATATCGAAAATCTATTGATAAATCACACCATACCTAAGTCCCGAAGTCCCGAAATGAAATACATCAACTTTCTGAAAAAAATATTACACCAACCCAAAGTCCCGAGGTCCCGAAGTCCCGAATTGAAGTATGTCAAAATTCTATCAAAAAAGAATTTACACCAACCTAAAGTCCCGAGGTCCCGAAGTCCCGAATTGCAAAATATCGAAAACCTATTTAAAAAAAATCACACCATACCTAAGTCCCGAGGTCCCGAATTGAAATGCATCAACTTTCCGAGAAAAAAATACTACACTAAACAAAAGTCCCGAGGTCCCGAAGTCCCGAATTTCAATAAATCAAATTTCTGAGAAAAAATATTACGTCCCGAATTGCAAAATATCGAAAATCTATTTTTTTAAAATCACACCATATCTTTTGGGACCTCGGGACTTTAGGTTTGTGTAATTTTTTTCTCAGAAATTTGATATTTTGCAATTCGGGACTTCGGGACCTCGGGACTTTTGGTTGGTGTAATTTTTTTTCATAAGTTTGATATTTCGGGACTTTCGGGACCTCGGGACTTTTGGTTGGTGTAATTTTTTTTCTCAGAAATTTGATTTATTGAAATTCGGGACTTCGGGACCTCGGGACTTTTGATTAGAGTAATATTTTTTTTCAGAAAGTTGATGTATTTCAATTCGGGACTTCGGGACCTCGGGACTTTAGGTTGGTGTAAAAAAATTTTTCTAGTAGAATTTTGATATATTTTAATTCGGGACTTTCGGGACCTAGAGACTTTAGGTTTGTGTATTTTTTTTCTAATTCGGGACTTTCGGGACCTCGGGACTTTTGTTTTGTGTAATTTTTTTTTCATAAGTTTGACATTTCGGGACTTCGGGACCTCGGGACTTTAGGAGGGTGTAAGTTTTTCTCAACTCTCTCAACTTCTGTTTTTGCGTTCTGTGAAATACACATCAAAAATCATGACCGACGTTGTAAAAACTCCAGCTCATCCGCATTAATCGCCTTAAATCATAATTATACAATTATGGGCTTATTATCCTGTGGAATATTGCACAACTTTGCAAACCCCATTTTAGAAAAACCACGATCTTGCTATAAATCGTTTTTCTTCAAATATGATAGCTATGAAGACAATAACCAAGCCTGCCAGTCGTGAACACAAGTTTGCGTAATGAAGGGGCAAAACGGAAAGAATGTAGATGAAAAATGTTAAATATTAAAAACCAATAGAGATTTAGCGCATGATGTAGCTTGAAAAAATTATATAGATGACCCCTATTAGAGTAAGCCCGCAAAAGTTAATTATCAGCGGCAGCTTATCATCTTCGTTATGACCTGTTTTTAAAGTTTTAAACGGTTATTTTGGTTTACTTTGGTGATTTTTGATTTTTGATTTATTGAAAAAATACATGGGTTCGTATGTCGATAACTCTGAAAAGGACATAAAATGCCGAAAAGCCCAGGCTTGGACGGAATGCAATAAACTTTCTAATTTGTCACGTAACCTTAAGATTATTGCTACACAACAGTGGAGACTGTACTTCTTGACGGTTGTAAAGCGTGCACTCTTAGTCTTACAAAATCCACAGAGAAAATAATTGATAGAACTTAGACGAGATTACTGCTTCGCTCATCATTAAACATTTCTTGGCGAGATCATGTTTCAATTGACATTTTATACGGCACATTGCCCAAGCTCTCATCAAAAATAAGAGAAAGACAAATATGCCTCTTGCAGGTGTGATTGCCACAATGAAGAAGAACCTTCAAAATTTGTCCTTTGGTGCCCATGGAGGTAGATCAAGAGAGGAAAGCACAAGGCGACATTGTTAAGAGACACTGGGTGTGAGAATGAAAACGAGATACGAACGGCAATGATGTACCGTGAAAAGCACAGCTCAAAATCATATATTTACGCTGTGCCGACGAATCGAGATTCTATTCATCGCGCAATCAGCGAAGACAAAAGTAACCATGACGACCATCCAAGATCTTGGATGAGCGTCATAGTCGATATTTTTATTCCCGTCGTTGAAAACACAACTTACAAAAAGTCATCAATGCTTTGTAAAAAGAGTCAGTGATAGAGAATCATAACATAAAGTCTGTCTATTATTTCGATTCAATTAAAGTGACATTTCCATAATTAAAAGTTTAGTAATTACTGTTATACATTTGGGGATCATGTAAAAGATTTCTTTCGAAATAAACTCATTTCCAACTACACTTGGAGGTTTCTAGGGAATTCGTAAATAGTAAACTGCATACTGATACACTCTGCTAGACATTAATATGGTAATATTTGCTCTTCATCTTTGATTTTTTCTAGAGTGATTAGATTGACACATGCGCGATAAAATTTATATTATTTGTCTTCAGAGGTTACTATTCTCTTTGAGAACTTAACCTCTGATACTCAGGGTAGCAATGATGGATAGAGATGGCTGGAAAAGAATGGGGTGAATCCGGTCTAGTGTCCGACCTAGGTGGGTAGGTTAGGTATGTGTTTTTTCCTCTAATCAACAGTACGGCTAAATAGTTTGTACCGCTTCTGAAATCCGCATTTTATTTTTGCGAACCCTTCAAAATAATTATTTGTGTCGTACTAAATCAGAGAAACGACGGCACGTACAGATATCAGACAGTTTATAACCATTTTGATTCATTTACGGTCTTTTTTTGTTGGTTGTTTTCGTGTAAGGTTCAAACGTTCAAACCAATCTCGTGCACAGAGCCAACTTGCACCGAGATGTCATAATATACCCTGGGTGTACCACCAGATGCCAAGTTTTCTTCAGAGAAAATATTTATTTGAGCTGTGATACTCACGGGATAGTCATAACTCGGGTTTTTCATAACTCGGTTTTCATAACTCGGGTTTTCAAGTCGTGTTTTTCAGGCCACGAACTCAAAGCATTTACACCGTCGTTTTGCATAAGACTCCATTTCTCTCCCGCGCGCACTACTCAAGATTCTTCTTTTCCGAGACTTTTCCGCTATTTTTCCCGGGATAACCGGCATCAGAGCATGACGGAAAAAGGTTTCATCCAGCACTGCACGGATAAACAACAGCATGTGGAACACCACGACCACAGCATGTGCTTTTCAACATGGTCGACTTGTCTGACATTATTTTTGCCTTGCTCCTTATATATAGTTTTGTTAATTTAGTGAATGTTTCTGTTGATTTGGGTAATCAAGATCTGAAGATGTTCGTCGATTCTCCATCTTTTTTTCCTGTTTGTATTTCTTAAAGTGTAAGCTAGGGTCTGTCTAGTTTGACTGGCTTGGAGCCCCCGCCGGCGGGCTGCTGCCAGGCTGATGTAGGGGAGGAGGCACTCAGACAAAATTGGGAATTGAATTGAATTAAATGTTTTCTTTATTCTCAAAATATATAAAGTCTACTATATACACGTTTATATCTTAAGGCTAGAAGGTAAATAGATCTTTGAAAATATATATTATTTATTTGTTACTGTTTCTCAAAAATTTTTACACTGTATCTGTTATCCATCCAGACGATCTCAATCGAACGGAATCGACGATGGAACCAGTCAAACCAAATCGAACGCAATCGACTGATTGAAATTCGATTGTCGAAGCAATCGAATCTCAATCAAATGTCAAAATTCTGGGTAATATTTTCGATTGGTTCGATTGTTGTTCGACTGGTTCGATCGGCGATTCCGTTCGATTGAGATCGTCTGGCTTTATTCTTGCAGCTTCCCAACACCCAAGCTCTCAAACATCACAAGCCAAATGAAATTACTTTCGATTTCCCGTAGAAATTGTGCAAAAAAATTGCGGTAATATTCAATTGAGATTCGATTGCGTTCGACAATCGAATTTCAATCGGTTGATTGCGTTCGATTTGGTTTGACTGGTTCGATCGTTGATTCCGTTCAATTGAGATTGTCTGGTGTTATGCTTGTTAATAAAAAAATTAGCTCAAGTTGTATGTCAAAGAGGTTGTAACCACCATAAAGATCTTGTATCCTAGGAGTTTGAAAAGGGAACGGCCATGAAGATAGCAATGCTAGAAGACTCATGGAGACCAGGTGAGTATATAGGGAACAGGAACATGTCGCTGGCCAGGGTCCCTTTTTTAGGCTCTGAAGATATTTGACAGGGTCCCAAATTTACTAATTTTCAGCATTTGTACCTGACAGGGTCGTCTTTTGGATCCCAATCAAAAATAGTGTGACATTTTGAAAAATGCCCAAAAAGAACTTTTTGTCATAGCCAGACGATGTCAATCGAACGAATCGAACGCCAAATCAATTGAACGCAATCGGACGCAATCGAATATGATTTCAAATTCGATTGCCGAACGCAATCGAATGCCAATCTAATATTATCGCGATTTTCTCGATTGATTCGATTGCGTTCGATTATTATAGTGTCTGGATTCGATTGATTCGATTGATTCGATTGATTCGATTGTGTTCGATTGATTCGATTGTGTTCGATTGTGTTCGATTGATTCGATTGTGTTCGATTGATTCGATTGTGTTCGATTGATTCGATTGTGTTCGATTGATTCGATTGTGTTCGATTGATTCGATTGTGTTCGATTGATTCGATTGTGTTCGATTGCTTCGATTGTGTTCGATTGTGTTCGATTGATTCGATTGCGTTCGATTGACTACCGTAGAATCGTCTAATAGACCTTTTCGCCTTTCCATCCACCATCTTGAATTAAATTGTGCAGAGAGCACTTCCGGTGTTCTGGAGCACGTTTTTCAGTGATTGGCATGGTCTTTACCGGAACTCTGGAACGTTCCAGGTGCATTTCTGTTGTTTCGGAGCAAGATATCCGCGATATAATTACGATGTCACTCGCTACCCTAATTGTGAGAACTAACTGCGCACGCGCGTATTTTTGAAAAATCAGCCAACTCATGGTAGTTTCTATATTTGAACCAGTGATGCTTTCGAATATACCTTTCCCGTAATTCGTAAAACTAATGCACGCGCATTATTTTGATGCTCTCCACTGTTTGGGCTGTGGAGGTAAACCAACCCGTTTTTGCCTGCGTTTCCTTAGGGAAAGTTGGTTTTTTGAGCTATTCTTAAGTTCTGTCAAGTAAAATCTCCTCAAATTTTAGTATGTTCAATCTATTCATAATATTATACCACCCTGGAAATCTTTTGCCAAAAGAAGATCGCTATCAAGAGTTAGAAGCTGAAAACCCACTTTCCCTAACCCATCGCTGGCTAAAACGCGTTCGTTTACCTCCCAAGCAATTTTATACACAACGGGGGAGCGCACATTTTCCTGGGCCATTTCTGAGAAGTTTGAATTACAGGAAAGGTGTATTGCCGAACCCATCCTCTCAAAGACTGTAATAGTAAGTCCATCACCTGGGACAAATATTTTTTTGTAACCATGCATGTTTAAACAGTTTTTTAGAACGTGTTAAAAACCACTTGCTCCGGAAGCACCGGAAGAGCTCCGGAACTTTCCGGAGAGAAAAATAGTGTTTTTTAGCTGCTCTGGAAAGCTCTGGAAGTTTCCGGAGCCCCGGGAGGGTCCTGAGGTACCGTGAAGTTGGGTAACTTGCATCAGTGGAGGGAAACTTGTATAGTCATCAAATGACTGACCAATCAAAGCAGCAAAATTTAATAACAAATGAACTACGCAGCAGTTCCGCTCGCAGCTCTACTCTACCATTTTGTTTTAATTAACTTTGTATTTTAATGACCAGTCAGGTCATTCATTTGAGGGGTATATATGTTAGCTTTCACTGATGCAAGTTACCCAATCTCACGGTACCAACTCTCACCCATTGTATGTGGAGACTCACGCATTCCAACACTGATTTCTCACGCATTTTTGATATTGGAAAAGAATTTCCTCGTTTTTCCAATTTTTTAAAAAAGGTTTCCAGATTTTCTGATTTTCAGGAAAAAGTTTCCCTGATTTTCGGATTGTCAGAAAAAATTTCCCAGATTTCCAATCTTTCGGTAAACTTCCGATATTGGAAAGTCGGAAAAATCGAAGAATTGATAAGACAGAAGCAAAGTTATAACTTGATAAAAAGGTAGCAAGCAGATATATAAAAAAGTGTTTTGGCACACTTCTTTTGTAGACTTTTGTTACTTCAAATAGACAGTATTCTTCATAAAAAAGCTGATTTCTGGGTTGATTCTGTTACAGTACAGGATTCTTCATATTTTTTTCTTCCAACCTCTTTTAAACTCAACCTCGTATCTACATAATTATGTAGTGTAGTATAATTCATGATAATGAAAATGGTTTTGTTTATTGCTTGAGTTTACGTTATTGTCGTTATTGGCAGGTTAGCTAGCTCTAAAGCTCTAAAACATCATCCTAATAACATGAAAACCAGAATTTGAGTCTTTAATGGGAATCAAAACTATAAAGTGCACTTACAAACATCAATTTGTCAGATCTAACAAAATTAATAATGACACTGTCATCATTGACAATACTGAATTTGAAAGATCTTCTATATGTGGCGTTTTTTTGCAAACTTCAAAAACTGATTTTTGTCCCGCTTTTGCGGGACTCTAGCTTACGTGCTTGCGTGCAGCATAGGGTACAAAGTCCAAATATGCATTTCCCGTGATTTTTGTATGAAGAGTTGTCTGGACACATACTAATTTCACAAACAAGTGAACAAGACATATCGACATATTCCTTCGAGATACACAGTTGGTTGGAGCAAAATCCAAAAATATGATCTACAGTAAAGGGATTTTTCGCCATTTAGTTTATCTCAATTGACAAAGAAAACAATTTTCTGTTTATTCTATGAAATTTTGGGGCCCCATCAATCAGAATTCCAGAACATGTCAAAATTTGAGAGCACGTCAATACTTGAAGGAAAGTCAAAATTTGAGGGCACGTCAAAATTTGAAGACGCATCAAAATTTGAGGGCACATCAAAATTTAAGGGCACATCAAAATTTGAGGGTACGTCAAAATTTGAGGGCATGTCAAAACTTTGGGCACGTAGGCACGTAAGGCATGCGAGCTCAAAGGCATGTCAAAAACAGGACACATCATTTAGCAGACTCATTCAGCATGTTTTCAACTACCTTTATCAGGTAGGCTCATGCAGCATGTAGCTTTTTTGACATTTAATCCACTGACTGAAGTGACTATCCCTTATTCGTACATTTAGATTAATATAAGAAGCTTGCAAACATGGGAAAGAAAGCTAAAATTGGAAAGAAGAGAAAAGATAAGTTTTACCATCTAGCTAAAGAAACAGGTACGTATGGGGTTATAGAACTAAGAACAGCAAATAAATTATTCAAAAAATCATTTATAAATTCAATCTCAACTGTTTTCTAAATGCTTTGTTTTTCTTTGGTCCTGATTGGTTTTCTTGTGACGTTTGGATTCATGATTTTTTGTATACCTTGTTACAAATGAACTGTCTGTTGGCAGAGCTTATCAAAAGCTTGAAAATTGTGACTTTTATTTCAGGTTACAGGGCCAGATCTGCTTTCAAGTTGATTCAATTGAATAGGAAATTTAGCTTTTTACAAGAATCAAGAGCTTTGATTGATCTTTGTGCTGCCCCTGGAGGATGGTATGTTACTTTTATCAAAGATTTCTATTTTCAATATTTTTAACTCTGCCAGACTATTTCGTTCACTCATTTCGTTAAGGTGTGGTGTGTATTAGGTTAAAATATAATGAATCAAAGTGATGCGAATAAATTCTGTCTTATCCTCCTTATAATTTATGATATAATTATAAATTTTATAGGCTTCAAGTTGCTTCAAACTTTATGCCCATGTCAAGTGTTATTCTCGGTAAGTATGTTCAAATCTCATTCTTTGTTTTTTTTTAATATGGATTTCCTTTCTGGCAATGCATGAATGACTGAAATGTTTTCAAAGGTTAAGTCAGATTAATTAGAAAATTTCATCATTTAGGAAATGATCAGCTTCAGTAAAACATATAGTCTGAAATTTTAAAGATTACATTATCAAAGTTGAAAAATGTTTTAATCAACATAAGAAATATAATGAACAAAATAATCCCATTGATTGATCCCATTTATTTATCCCTTAGTTACGTAGTGTCTACCTCTAATAAGAACAGCACCCCAGAGCCCAGAGGAACACTAACCACCAAGAATTTCTATAATCTTTTGATATACTCCTGATTTAATCAGTTTATCTTTTTTATGTTACAGGTGTTGATTTGGTTCCAATTAAAGCTATAAAGAATGTCACAACTTTTGCTTCAGATATTACAACTGACAATTGTCGTCAGGTATTTCCCTTAAACTAGACTTCAAAAATTTTTGGTTTGCCGTCATCCGACCTACCCTACATTTGTTGCTTTAATAAAAAAGAATTTTTTTCTTAAAATCAAAACCTCTATCGTGTCTATCTCGTTCCATCTTTAGATTAAGAATTGTGAATTTCCTTAGCTTCTGTTTTCATTTCAAAACTAAACGGACTTTTTGATTTATGAAAACTGACTTTCTAGATATTTAAAAAGCTCTGATCAAATTGCACATTAACACAGAGTGTCAAAAACCAAATCTTTCGTGGGTTACCTGGTATTATTTAAAATCTTAATTTACAATAATCAAACAAGCTCAAGTCAAAATCATCTATATATTAATAGTGGTAGTCTGTATGTCGTTTTGTCGTCTTTCTTTCTTTCTGTCTGTGCTACTTTCGTTTTCGCACGTAATGTTTTTGTTCTTCCAAAAGATGACTTTTATTTTGTTCTTGCTCCACAAACGTGTTAAATCAGATTCGCGCCGTTTTACAAAGACTTTGTTTTTATTAATAGATTAGAATTTTTCTTTTTTTTTCTTTCTTTTCTTTTGTTTTATGTTTTCGAATGTAATTAACGACCTTATTTGATTTGAGACATTCAAATTCTTTTCAAAACAAAAGAAATCTTTTAAACAGAATCTGTTAAAGAAAAGAACAAATATAAAATAAAACACAAGAATCACATAACAAGTTTGTTAGAACAACAGCAACATTAAAAATACATTCAAAAGGCGGTAAAAACTAGAATTCTTTCTTCGTAAAAAGGGACCTTTAAACATGTATGTCGATAATTATTTTGCTGTAAATCTAAGTCATTGTTGAATTTGAAAAATTATTGAAGTTATGACAAAGTTATTTTATAAAAAGCAACATAAAATTGCGCTATCTATCACGCTTTTTAGTCTGCGTGTCCTAGCTGCCTTCCGGGGGGACTATGGTTGCGAGCTGACTTTCGGCCCTGCCCCTCGGACCCTTAGCAGAATAAGAGGAGAAGAAACAAGGGAATTGTGTGAATTTTAATTCACTTTTTGGAACTAATTTGACCAAATTTCTATCTTACTGGGGGTAAAAAGTTGAAATTTTCCTATTTTTCCAATTCTTAGTGGGACTGAAGTTTGATTTTCCGATTTTTCAAACTGTCATGTTTCAAAAAAGGCACCTTTAAGGCTGGCACATACCCATACCCATACCCTTCTCTTGCCTAAGTACCCCCTCCCCCGGGCTGCCTTTTTTTCGACGAATCGCGTGTCATGTCTATTATTTCACTCCGCTTATCTTGACATCAAAGTTTTCCTAAACATCAAGAATTACGGCAAATATAACGCAAGCGAAGCGAGAAAAAAAATCTAATTGCAGAGCCGTCTCGGACGTCGCTGGTCGCTGGTCGATGGTATGGTGTAATTTGGGAATGACGCCCTTTCTGTTTTCTGATCATTTTTGCCACAAAAATCTTTTTCAAAGTGTGGTTAAAAGATATGTCACCCGGGAGGGATAGAGTCAAACTTTGAAGAGAATTCTTCCCTTTAATATTGATTTCATCGTGTTTAAGTCACCTTCCCAACATCTCAAAGGACTTTAAATGCGTTCAGCAAACAGCTAAACCGGCGTGCGACGCCAGGTACCGGCTAGTTTCATTTATTTTCAAGTCTCTGTTTTAAACTACTAAATATTATTTTCTTGTTTCTTTAGTTGTTGAAAAAAGAGTTAAAAGGATGGAAAGCAGACGTTGTACTCAATGATGGTGCACCCAACGTTGGTTCAGCATGGATACAAGATGCTTTCACTCAATGTGAGATGCTATTGAATTTATTACTGTTCTCTCATTTAGAATAGCATTTCTCCTTTTTTCCTTTTTTTCATAACTTCGAACGATTTGAGAAATAAATAATAAATATTAGTTCTAATTTACAACTGCTTCTTGGAATGATATTTTGTGATTTTTATCTGACAATTATGAAATAAAATTCTACAATTGAACTATACTATTAAACAATTAAACTATACTAAGACTAACAATTTTTTCTTTTATACTTCAGCACAATTGGCATTGTCAGCTTTGAAACTTGCGTCAGAATTTTTAAGAAAAGGAGGCTGGTTTATCACAAAGGTTAGCATAACTTTAAAAAATTGATGAATACTGTGTTTTTAATTTATTTGGATAAGTAACTTTTTTTGCAGGAAGAGCGTTCTGTTGCATCAACAATTTCAACATATGCATTATAATTTGTGACCCCCAACCGATTTGGAGTACATTAAAAATGAGACCAGTCTAACAGATAAAATGTGTGGCAAAAAAAGCAGCAAAACGATTACCGTGCGGTAAAATGATACCTTTATATCGACCAGAAATCATCCAAAATCTTTCCTAAAAATTCCATTCATACGCACTTGATCGGTCACTAATGAGCACCATTAGTAAAAGTCTGGTAGTCAGTGCGGTCATGATGCAGACATTTTGTTGTTGTTGTTTTGCTTGTTTGAACTCGAGGCTGAAGTTCTTACGTCAACCGAAAGAAATATAAACAAACAGTGGGTCTGCATCATCGTCCGCTTAAGTAGGCGTTTTCTGTCTGCATGGACCACAAAGTACTGTCTTTTGCCTGCTTTTTTTAGGTTTAGTTGCATAATTAACCAGTGCAAAAAGCGGCAGAAGCACCACTGCACCAAGACGGGTCTCATTTTTGATATACTCCTAATTGCTTGGGAGGTCACATTTCACCGTGTCAATTCAAGACAGCCTTAAGTCCATTTTTTCCATATTGAGATAGTTGACTTTAAAGGTTGAGATGTGTTGGACTTAAGGCTACACATTTCATTTCAATGCTTCATAGAAAATAAAATTTGCACTAAAATTTAGGACTTAAGGTTAACATTCTAAATTCTTAATTTTTTTTGAATTGCAAAATACACCTCTTTCCCATTAGGATTCTGTGGACTTAAGGCCGTTTTTGGAAAGCGTGCATGCTAAAATAGGGGCTATGGTCTTAAGTCCATTTTCGAAAAAATGGACTTAAGTCTGTCTTGAATTGACATGGCGATTTGTTCATTACCTGTTCATTACCTTTGGGATATATGACCGCTTCATGACCTTAGAGATGACTGATCCTCTTTATTTTTAGATTTTCCGCTCAAAAGATTACACAGCTTTACTGTGGGTTTTTCAACAGTTATTCAAAAAAGTACATTCTACAAAGCCACAGGTACAGTACTAACCATTTGAAATCAAGTTTACTATTTAAAATCATGGGCTCCAGACTTCAACAGACCTCAATTGATTCTTTTGATTGCAAATCTCTTTGTTTACTTGTTTAAGTGATTTGAGCAAGATTGAAAGAGAAAAGAAAATCAATCAATATATGTTTTGACAAATGAGAAACAAGAATGCTTAAAGTGAAACTAAACCTTCAGTCATACTTTTTACTTATTTCAGGCTTCTCGTAGTGAATCTGCAGAAATCTTTGTGGTTTGTCAGGTAAATCTCATGTGTTTTAAAGATCTGGATCCAGAAACACACACAAACTTCTTTAGTAAAGTAATGTAAAAACACTTCTTCTCACAGACCCACTATGGGAACCCTTCCCATTGGAAAAATTAGCCAAATTATCGTCTCTGGTTGAAAAATTATACTCCAATTTTTGTTCCCACTGAAAATAATCAAATAAACCAATCCTCACTGCAAAATATTATGATAATTTTCCCATCTCCGCTGATATTCCTGACTTGAAAACAAAATAATTTACATCCTTGGTCATAAAAAATATGGGAATACCAATCCCCATCGGGTTTCATTCTGTTATTTTTATCCCCACCGGCTGAAAAAATCATACCGGGTTTTTGAGAAGGGGTTGTGAAAAATTTAGCTCTGCGTTTTATAAGTATACCCAAACAATAAAACCAGGTTGAATTTGGGTTTAAAACAATAAGTTTAGGAACAATAGAATATGAAAATAAGTGCTCTTTTGATTTGATATCTACTTTATCTGGTATTAATACAATACTTTATTAAAAATGAATCAATATTTGTTTCTTTTTCAAGGGCTTCCTTGCACCAGACAAATTGGACGAAAAATTCTTGGATCCTAGACATGTTTTTAAAGAGATTCAGGACAGTTCTAAAGTAAAATTGGATGTTTTAAGACCGGAGGTAAAATAATTTCCTTGTTGTATTTGCTGACCTTTATATGTCCCTGGACCAAGCTATATCCGCCATCTTTGATTGACGTTTTTTTGAATTGGTACCCATAAAGAAGCCATTGTAGTGTTAAAAATTAACGTCTAACGGCACTACATGATCAAAAGTTTTCGAGGGAAAGTAGATCATAGCGCTCTCGATGCATTTACACCACTATTGAGTAGTGCTACCATTAGGGTACTTACTTACAAAAAAACTTCGATCAAAGATTTTGCTTGGCCAGGATTGAGAAACTTGTTCAGGGTATAAAGGTCAGTGGTTGTATTGTTTTTCTATTTTGATCATCCCTTATTAATCGAGTAAGCAAAGGAAATTCTCTTCAGATTAAAATCAAGACCTACCTTAACCTCTAGAAATACAATAACACTCAAAATAGGCTCATTTTCTGACCCTTTGTCAACAGGCCATATCTCTGAACCACTTCACCATAAACCAAAAAATATCATGGCTGATTAAAAAAACCTTTTGGCCGCAATTCCTTTTTTCAACATTATGGTAAGGTCTGATATTGTCTAAAAATTGGTTATTATGTGGAATATGTTTAAGAAAATCCATAAATAACTAGCAAGGCATAGTGATTGTATAAAATCCAAACAAATCCAATTTACTAGAAACATATGCGACACAGAGAAGGATACGATGAAAACAACACTACCATGTTTGAAAAGATAACTGCTATGGATTTTTTCAAAAGTCCAAATGCTATTGATGTTTTATCCACTGTTAACAAAGTAAGTATATTATGCAGTGTTGTGTTGCAACTTTTCCGTCTGTAGGCTGAGGTTTTTAACTTAATTTTCCTTCCCAATTCTAAGCCTTGGAAGAACGAAATCCCCTCGGGAACTACTAAAAGTGGTTGCAAGACTGTTTATCAACACTATGTTCCATGATTCAAAGCAGCTCTCTATGAATCTGACACATTTTCCAGAATATCCATACAATTCAAATTCTTCATATCTCGGACTGATTCATCGACATACAAACGTAAAAAATACAGAGGGACTGGATACATATTCTCATACTATGTTTTGTCTTTGGGCTTTTCTCGGAAGCCAATCAAGGTTTCCCAAACCTTTTCAAGAACTTGTCTGTGATAAGAATATAGCTGAGTGCTTTTAGGCATCATTGTATGTTGCAAACCAAAAGTTCCCTGATTTCATCCCTGTATTTTTCAAGCATCTTTTATTTCAAAGAATGCCAAACACGATTGTAAAACTCTAATAGTCTTGGATGATAGGCTCTTATTATAATTATCACCAAAAGGGACTACATACACATCGTTTGCCTTGCATTTTCCAAACGACCATTATTTTTTTGCTTTTCAGATCGAAGTTATAAACGAAGAAATCAAAAATCACGCAGAAACAAACGAAGAAATCTTACATTGCTGTGAAGACATTAAAGTTCTTGGGAGAAAGGAGCTCAAGTAACTGCATTTACATTTTTTTCTGATTCGAGGAAGAAAAATTAAAACAACTTCAATACCTTTGTTAGGGTTTTGATAAACAGGAATGTTTGTTTGTAATTTACAATTTACAATTAAATTAAAAACGATTTTCTTGACTCTTTTTCGAATTATTGCGAATCAAAACTTTAGCGATTTATCTTAATTTTCCTACTTCAACTTTCATCTATTTTGTTTTATCCTTAAGGAATCTATTCACATGGAGAAAGAAACTTCGAAAGGCATTGGAATTGCACAAAGACGAAGAAGAAGCAGAAGACAAGTAAAGCATTTGTTACTTTTCGTCCACGGGGAGGAGTGGACATGGGTTAATTGGGTGGTTCAAACCGCCCTACATTATTATCACCCCCCCCCTAAAGGCCAAACTTTCCCCTATATATAAATTTTTCAAACCCCCCTTAATAACCGTGGTCGTGAACCCTGGGATATTTTTGACAGGAATGATTTGAAAGTGGGATCAGATTTTTGAATATTTTAGCAAGCAGAGAGGCATCAAGTACCATTTTGAGAATCTTTGGTATGACCTGGCTGGGGGTTGAACCCACAACCTTGCGCTCTGTAGCCGGATGCTCTACCACTGCACTACGGTCGGTCTGTAAAAGAGTCATCATTATCAATTTTCATAAATATTAAAAACCACCAAGGTTTATGACGATGTCGGTTTTTACAATCAACTGAATTCACCAAAACTGAATGCAATAACGCAGAACTTTATTTCTTCAAATTTTTCAGATCAAAAGAAGAAGTTCAAGAAGAACCAATGAATGAAGAGGTACTCACTTGTTGGAAAATTTGGCAACTGAATTCTCCAGCGTTCCTAGTTCTAAACAGCGCGGTGGCATGTCTTATACTTTTTGTATAAGACTGCTTTAAGTAATCCTTAAACTGATTTGAAATTTTTTTTGCAAGATAACTTTTTCCAGTCAAGTAATTTTGAAATCTTTAAGAATGGTGCGTTGGAATCCTATTTTTCTCTTGCTAAAAGTAAAAATCTTGTGACTCGAGAATTACCACTTTGAAAAAATTATAGCAAAGCAAAAAGGTTTTAGAGGTTGCTCAAGGTAGTTCGACTTGTCTAGATTTTCTTGAATGACAGGTGAGAATATTTCATTCATTCTTTAAACATTTTCTTTGGTAATTTTTAGGAACAGTTAGATGAAATGGTCAGTAATTTAAAAGACGAAGAAGAAAAAGATCTTAAAAAGTAAGCTCCAGCATTCTTGATTCATAAAATCATCATGTTGGTGTTTTTAAATAGACATTAGGAAAAATAATTTTACTACTTGTCTTAGGAATAAAACACTTATCGAAATACTGGTACTTTTGGCCATCATTTTAGCGTAAAAGAAACACCTTGCATTGTTTCCTTATCTAATTTCAGAATTAATCATTTCAGACTAAATTTGACGTCATTCGCACTGGTCTAAATCGAGGGCCCCTCCAAAGAGTCTAAAATTTCATCAACTTTCGAACTGACCACTACTTGCCTCTATCCCCAGGAAAAGTGTTATGGACTTCAAAAGCCCCTCCCTGGTTTAATTAATTTTGGCGTAAGACGATAAATCTTTTTTTTTTTCTTCGAAGGAAAAAGAAAAAAGTTCGTGAGCAGAAAAAGAAATTACGGGAGAGACTGGCAGGCAAACTGGCGGACGCTATGGGCGAAACTGAAAATCAAGATCAAGAGATGTTTGCACTCAATCAGATCAATAGTAAAAAGGTATAATCTAATTCAAAAAAATACAAAAAGTTTGTATGAATTATCTGATTTACACTTATATAATGATATTACTCAAGATGATTCCTTGCGCACAAGATATTCCTATTTATTACGAGTGAGACATTGTCAAATTCGTGTTTTTCAACTTAATTTTGTGATTCGAAAAGTCCGGTACTTTCATCTTCAATTCAAAAATGACGAGAAGAAGATAAAACACCCTTCCAGATGCATCCATCTAGTTTGGTTTGAAGAAGAAAATGCTTTTATAAAGATAGCGCGTTATATATACTTTCAAAAACAACTTTCTACGAGATGTTAACGAGCGTAACTTAATCATCAAGCTCACTTCTTTTCGTTAGGAACTAGACGACGTGAACGAAGGGGACGATCAAAGTCTCTACGATGAAGATTCTGAAGGCGAAGAACTTCAATTTGAATCTGACCAAGAAGAGGGCGACAATGATGATAGTGGTATGATAAACATATTTATCTCTCAACAAAAATAGCTATGCTATGCTAGCATGAACTAGATTGAACGATTTGTGTTATAATTTGAAGCCATTTTTCAAAGTTTAGATTCTAAAAACAATCAAGCGATATATTTCGATGCTATCACCATTTTCAAGCTTATAAAAATACAAGTGTTCTATCAAATTCATAAATTTTTATATTTAGCAACTACAGAATCGGCAGAATTGCTAACTTAAATATATCAATGGGATAAAGAAGCCGCTTAGAGACTTTCACTCAAGTCTCATTCTTACATACATGACTGATCAAACTTGAAAGTGATGACATCGTCATTCCACTTTCCACTTGTCCCTGTCGTTTGCCAATTGAATTATTTCGACCTTTGTGAGTCTAGTGTCTTGTTTGATCTGACCAATCGAAAAAATAGGAATCTTTACTTAAAAGTCCTTTTCTCTTTCTTTTGTTATCAATATTAATTCTTCTATTCGGATTTAGGATAAGATATTTCATCACGAGTCTCTTTTTAAGACACTATCAAACTCGAGTGTAGGACTGGATATTTCAGGGGCTTCAACCCTGGAGCTGTTTTGAGCAAGACATGGCTCATATTTTCTCATTCTTACTTTATTTATTTACAATATAGAAGCGGACAGTTCTGATGAAGAATATGCGTATGGAGATGACGAACTTTACGAAAAGTCTGCAAAAAAGAGAAGAATGGAACAAGATGATCAACAAAAGAAACAAAAGTCGTTACAGAAAAGTAAACTCAAAAAGTAAGTTCAGTTGATTCTCTCTATAAATGTATTTTCTAACAACTTTTGCTATAACACGTGATCACAAACAATCCTTTAGATAGTTTCTCAATCCCTTCCTAATCCAAATCTTTGATCGGAGTTATTAAGATGGTGCGCTCAGTAATTTTAACGCCATCATTTTATTAACGGTATACACCATTGTATTACAAATATATTGACCCACAATCCAGTAGTGCTACCATTAGCTGAACTTTTTTAAAACTCCACATGGTTTAAAAAAAAAGTAAGGCCAATGCTTAATAACCATCTAGGTCTTAGAACTATATAACTCTTGAGTTCACTTGTCTCAAAAATATAAACCTTCATGATTTAGATTGCAACGTAAAAGTGAAAACCCGTTGTTAGTCAACATGAATGAAGACATAAGCGAAAAAGCAAATAAAATCACGAAAGCAAAACAATGGTTTCAAAAGGTTTGCAAGGAAGTCATTTTTTCTCGAAGACATCTCACTGCAAAAGATTTTGGAGTCGTTTTACCGTGTCTCTTTTGGAAGGCCTTAGGCTCGAATTCATTTTCAAGAAACGTCAAAACAGCGTCCATATGATATCCATTCGGTCCGTTGTAACAGTAGAACGTTGGAAAACTTTGTGTCACAGCTGGTCTTCGGATACTTTTATTATGACTCAAACTAACTTTCCTCCCCACATTTTACAGGACATTTTCAAGGGCGCTGAAGGGCGTGATAAAGGCGATTCAGGGGCGGAATCTGAAGAAGAAGATGAAGACGAAGATTATGATATCGAAGCAGTCTTAAAAACTCATAGAAAGAAAGGCGGTAAAGTTTTCGGTATGTTACTTTGCTAATTGGTGATAGTGGTGAGGCGGGAAAGATAAGGGCGTGTAACGATATTAAGAAGTGGGAAAAGACAATCATTAGCGTATAGTTGGTATGCAGGATATTGTATAGACGTTTTTACTTGTAAAGGCGGGAAAAAGGAGTATACTGGTGTGTTGTTGTATATTGTGGAACATTTACAATGTAGAAAAAGTGGGAAGGAGTTAATTTTAGCGGCTTATGGTTGAAAAGCAAATTAATGGTCTGTAAGTGGAATGTTGGGCTGTATTAATATTTGACTGTGTTTATTGGTTCTTTCGCCAATCCTTTCGATATGTCTGATATATATTTCAATGTACACATTTGAGGGTCAAATAGTAGGCGAAATTCATAGTTGTCATGTTGTTATTTCTTCGACAAACATTTGAAATACCGTATTACTTCGAATAAACATCTCCATTATACAAACGCCCCCTTGAATAAACGCCCCTACTTAAAATCAAAAACTTTAATAAACGTCTTTGAAGTAATTAATCAACGGATCCTGCACGAATGTACTTGCCAGTGTTTTCTCAAAGGTAACGAATCGAGTGGAAATTGAACCCACCACCTCTCTTTGAAGTAATACTGTATTTTTATATATATATCAATAATAATTTATCTTAGATTCCTTTAAAAATGCTCTAAAAAATGTCTTACCTATCTGCACTTGTAAAAATTGTACATAGTTTTTTTTTTTCTCAGTTCTTTTTTTTCAATATATATATTTTTAATGTTTTTATGACAGTTGGATTTGATTAGAAACTTACTTGTAATTTTCTAGATACCACCCAACTTAAAATAAAGAATAAATAAAAAAAAATAAAATATAATCTCCAATAATTTCTATATATACAGAATCGGTGAAGACAAGTAAAGAATCTTCAAAGAAGGAAAACGGAAAAACACATCAAGATGAAGAAGATGGAAATGAAGAAGATACTTCTGATGAATCTTCATCAGACGAAGGTAAAACAAATTTTCCCTTTTATTAAGGCGAAAGAATTAAATTTGTTGCTCAACGGTGGCCCGACCTTACCAAAAATAAAAAAATAAAAATCTACTTTTATCTCTCCCATACTAATCCAGAGTGTTACCTTTTGCAAAATATTGGATTTGAAACCTTTGTAGCAAAAGTAACTGACTCGGTCTCTCAATCTATAGATTTTAAATGATTTGTTACGTGTATTTCAGTGTCGAATGATGGCAGACATCAAAATATCTACTAGTGGGTGGCTTAAATTTACTGCAAATGATTTCTTGGCTCTGAAATTTTGCACACTGACGTTATAGAGGCCCCCAGCGGCAACTCTGATCACGATATCACCCAATTTTTGGACCTACCTCCGGGTACCCCGGTGGAGGTCCTATGAATTAACCTGTGTCTGTTCGTCCGTCTGTTCGTCTGTTACCAGCTTTTCTCGAGATTGGCTAATTAGTTTTTTCTGATTTTTGGCACAAAGATGCAAAATGGCAATGGCCAAAATGTGACGGAGCCCGATTTTCGAAAGAAAAAAATTTCCGGCCGAAAATACCGCAAATATGCCGGAAAAACTGTTTTTTTGGCATTTTCTCGAGATTTTATCATTAGTTTTTTCTGATTTTTTGCTTAAAGATGCGTATTAACAATGCCCAAAACATGATAGAGCCCGGTTTTTGAGAAAAAAAATTTTCCGGCTTAAAATTCCGGACATCGCCGTTTTTGCAGATTTTCATTGGATTTTTTCCTTATATATCTATGTTTTTCACACAAAAACATTATTGATAACAATTCTCACCATCAAGCATGATTCAATAGTCAATAATAAAACTGATTTTTACAACCAGAACTTTCTATTTTTTTTCCCTACAACCCTTCCCTCTCCCCCCATCAACAATCAATGATGAATTTATTGCGTTATGCATATTCGCTAAACGCTATATTTTCTGACTGATTTTTTTCATTTTTCTCCTCGCATTACTATCTAACTTTCATCATCAGGTAGGTCTATTCAGCATCTAGCTTGTTTGTCTTCAATCACGATCACGAAAATCAGCAAAAAAATGGCTAATCACGCATCCCTTTGAAAAAGTCTAAATCACGTATCACGACTCAAAAATCTTTCAAATCATTATCACGTTTTGACCTCTCATCGCGCAATCAAAAAAAAAAATTCCAAATCACGTAATCACACCACAAAAAAGTCTATATTATATAGCTGGGATGGTTTTTGTATAAAATATACTTGCTTTGCTTTGTTTCAGATGATGGTGATATAGATGATCGAAGTATCGTCCAAGGGAAAGAACAAGACAAACAGGACCATCAAAAAAAGAAAGATGGCTTTGAAATTGCACCAGTTAACCATGGTTTGTGCGGCTGATATACTTTTTTTGTGATACTGCATTTTCCGGTTTTTACCGATTTTAGTTTAGCATCTAAAGAGGTCTCTGGAGTTTTTAACTTTTAAACATCTTTCGAAATTTTTATTTTTAGAAACTCATTTAGGCTATAGCTTTGCTTTAAAGGTTTTATTTTTACATAAGTTATTCCCTCTTCATATCAGGACAGTGTCTGCTATTGTTATATTATGCTGATATAAGCAAAAAAATGTTTTTCTTTTCCTTTTCCTGACCAAACTTGCTCCACATACGTGTCAATCCAAAAAACATAAATTAAAATTGATGAATAAGCAAACGATATCACTCTTATTTAAAAACAAAACCTTTAAAAAGTTATTTAGGAGTTAAGGTTACCTTTTAATTTCAACACACATCTCTTTTTGTTGGCAGCGATTGAGATGAGGGTAAGGGTAAGGGTGTTGTCGTCTTATTTAGATTAAGTATTTTGAATTCTATCAAATCTAATTAACTCCCTTTTATCTTTCACCACTTAGCCACTCTTGGTCCAGAAGCATTAGCTATTGGAGCAGCCATTGCGACATCAAGGAAACGGAAGAGAGACAGTTTCAACAGGTATAGATATAGGTTACCTTATCGGGGAAAACTTCGTCGGGGAAAAGTGACGAAATTTTGGCCAAGTGACGAATATTTTACCCCGACGAAAATTTTCCCCAGCCTTAATGCGTTTACCAACTACCAGCAACTGACGAATATTTTTCCCCGACGAAAATTTTCCCTGACGAAGTTTTCCCCGATAAGGTATTGAAAAAATCACCAATTTTATCATTATAGATAAGAACAAAAAATAACGAGAAAGCATTTTAAGACCTTTAAACCTGCACACATCCCTGTAATTGATATGAGAGGGAATGTGTGCAGCCTAGACTAAAATTTACTGGTTCTCATTTGTAAAAGTCATGCACGCTTTTTTTTATAAGAATAGTGTACTTTGGATGAGGGTCAGGTATTCTTAAGAAATTGCCAAAATTGAGGGTGAAATATTCTTAACGTACTCTTACTTTTTTAGACTAGGCTTTTTTACAAACATGAGAAATGATCAATTTGAGAGTTTTGGACTTTTGAGTGAACATCTGAGTTAAAATTACATTTCTGCCTCAAAGTTTAAATTTAAGTCTAACAAAGGAAGCAGTTTTTTTCTATTAACCAAAAACAAAATGACTGTATATACTGGATATTCTTACGATTTGGCCAATTTTCACCCTGATTCTTATAGAAGATATTCTTATTAAAAAAGCGTGTATCAAAAATATTATATGTTTTACATTAGGTATTCATACAATGACAATGGTCTACCATCTTGGTTTACGGAAGACGAGGCCAAGCACACATTACGTCATGTTCCGGTAACAAAAGAAGAAGTGGCTTACTATAAACAACGTATGATGGAGATCAACGCAAGACCGATCAAGAAAGTGGTGGAGGCTAAAACTAAAAGAAAATATAAGGTAATCATGCATTTCATTCCCTCTTTGTATATTGTTGGAATTCAGTGAGTTAAAGTCTTTTTGATGTTGCTGGTGACAAGCCACCAGAACCGTTGGAGGAATGATGATGGAAAACGAGGACAGAAATGATTTTGATGTACTTTTTAGGGGAAGAAACTTTTGCGGAAAGAAATTTTCGCAAATTTCGGGTAAATTCGCGGACATTTCTTCGCGAAATATTCTGAAAACCTAATTCGCGAAAGTTTATTCGCGAAAAAAAATCGGTTTCAGCCTTCTGTTTCACAAAGATTAGAAAAATCGTGAAACAAAGAAAAGTCAATGAATTGCGGAGAAATTTTTATCGCGAAATATTTTGAAATGCTAAATGCAAATTTTTTCCCGCGAAAGTTTCTTCCCCTAAAATATCTCGAAAAAAGTCTATTACTTACACTAACACTTACACTTACTTATTACTAGACACTCAAGTTCGAAGAAGAAGATTTTGTTTGAAAGACAAATTTACACGCACACTTTGCCACATCCGAGATGGCAGCTTAAAGCCTCTCTTATCCGTCTAAATTTGTTTTATTCGATTTGGTGACTAATTCTTCTTTTTTTTTTGTCACATATAGACGATGAAAAAACTGGAACGGGCGCGAAAACGAGCTCAAGGAATTCTCGATGCGACGGATGTCTCTTCACAAGAAAAAACACAACAAATCAAAGGGTATGAATTAAACAGACATTTTTATAAATTACGTCTCGAACATCACTTGCCTCGTTTTGAAATTATTGCCATGGTGATTAACTCCCAGCAGGTTTTATTAAAATTTAATGTCTTAATGGACATAATCACCATGGTAATTGTTTGAATACGAGGCAAGCGATGTTCGTGACGTAATTTATTGAAAGGACTATTAAAGACATATTCAGAAAAATCATTGACTTTTTTGTAACAACAGCCAATGCCGGTTACAATAATAAAAAGGTTACATTTATATTTCGAGGATGTATTTTTAACATCACCGGTGGTGTTCTGTAGAGGAGATAGCATGTATTTGCCAACCTTGTTTCAAATCTTAAACTTGGCAGAAATAACAAAACATTTCTCCTATTGTACCTCGCTGTATCTTTTCTCTTTTTGTATGATGAAAAAATTTTGAATTTTAACTGATTTGCTTATAATTCATTACCTTTTAGAATTTACAAGAAAGCTGGTTTACTATCAAACAAAAAAGCTGAAACTACTTATGTCGTCGCAAAGAAGGGATTAGGTTGGTGACTTTGATTTGATATCACATTTTGTCAAAGCTTTGTTCCTCCAATTCCCAACTTTGAATGGACCATTCCATTTTATATCCATGCAGGGGGTTGACGAACATTTCAAGGGGGGAATCGGAGAGGAATTTCCAGGGGGCATAACGGAGTATTTTTTCGTTTTCCCAAAGAGTAAAAATTCCCAGTGGTCATGGTCAAGGCTGATTTTAGTTCGTCCATCCTCATTTTTAAGGTATGAAAGGAATTTTTCCAAGGGTTTTTTTGCAAATTTTGCCGTTTGCCAGAGTTTTTTTTCAAATTTGAATCATTCTTTTCAGAGATTTTTTACTCGACCGCACAAAATTGTTTTCTTTTTCAGCGGGCAAAAAGTATAAGAGGCCAAACAATGTCAAAGGACCCTACAAAGTTGTCGACCCACGTATGAAGAAAGACCTGAAAGCTGCAGCAAGCAAAGAAAAAACGAAAGGTCGAGGCAGGAAGAAGGGCAAAAAACGTTAACCGATGGATGCTACGAACTAAGCATTTTGAGCTAACGGAGAATGTATTGAATCGAACAGACCGGTCGGCTTGATTCCATTCCAAACGAATAGATGTTGGTCTAAAGACAATTCCAGGGGGTCTGATTTCTGATGAGTACATTTTTGTGGGACACTTAAAATAGTGGTGGTTATAGAGATACGAAAAAACGGCTTATAGAAACTAACCATGGTTTAACAGAATAAAATCCTCTGTAGTCTTCATTCGCGAAGAATCCACAAATTAGTGACCAGTCCCTTCTTTATTTTTAATTTACTACCGAAATTCTTTAAAACTTTTGCCAGAAAATAACAAATATAAACATACTTCAAAACAATTCCTTTTTTTTTCTGAGTCTCAAGTCTTAAACAAACAAACTCAGCTTTTAGAAAACAACTAGTTAAAAATGGTTTGAAGGTTTTTCCGATGACTGTAGAATTTGTCAATGGGCAAAATAAAATAAATATCCACAACTATTTGATGCCATATTTGACATCTCTACCCGTACTTGAAAAATAAGATTTCAAAGAATTCAAAGAGCCTGTGAATCCTAATCGAATGGTTAATTTTTGAAAAAGTCAAAAGGTTTTTAAAGATTTTAGAAATTTTCTATGATGATACAAAAAATTATTGTATTTTTATAGATAGTTTTATATGTGATTGACACCTTTTTTCTAGATTTTACCTTTTTGACTTCGGGTAAAGTCATAAAAATGAAATATATCTCGAAAAAAAACTTATATTATGATTCCATATATTACGATTTTCAACGGAAAAGAAAAGGACTTTATATTATCCAAGGGTTTTTAATGGTCTTTTTAATACTTTAATTATTACTATTTTGTTTGGTGTACCCAGAAACTAGATCTACTTCTGGCTGAACTTTGCCACAAAGAAGATATTTTGCATGAATCTTGAATGTTTTATCTGAAAAAAAATCATGAAATGTAAATCATGTCTACACAGTCGGGGCCACTACATGGAAAAGGCAACTATTGCCTTAACGGGAAATAATTCCGGGGTAAGTTCACCAGTTTCCCGATCGGGAAAGTGGCCTCTGAGCACTCCGGAAATGCCGTGGAAAGTTTAAAACTTGTCCCTCTTGTAAAGGAAGGAGAATAAATAATATTCACTAGGTAGTTAAGAAATCCACCGGGTAATCGCTTCTTAATTCTACTTTCCCCATTCCCAATTAAAAACTTCCCTATTTGGAAACTTTTTCTCGATCGGGAAATAAAAATCTGCTTTATTTCCAAAGATTCTGTTTCCCGTTCGGGGACGATTAAAAGTCCTTGACCAAAACGGGAAACAGAAAAGTGATGAATTTATAAGAATACCTTATTCTATAAGAATATCCTTTAGGGTGAATTTCACAGAATTTGATAAGAATACAGTCATTTTGTATTTGGTTAACACTAACATAAAAAAACTGCTTCCTTTCTTAGAGATAAATTGAAGATTTGAGGAAGAAATGTAATTTTAACCCAAAAGTCCAAAACTCTCAAAATTGATCTTTTCTCGTTTGTAAAAAAGTCAAGTCTAAAAAAGTAAGAATGCGTTAAGAATATTTCACCCTCAATTTTGACAATTTCTTAAGAATACTTGACCCTTGTTCAAAGTACACTATTCTTATAACAAGAAAAGCGTGTAAGGGATGCGACATGCGTATCGTGTATAAAATTTCCGTTCTAGAGCTAGTTTAAGGGCTCTGACCATGGTCGGAAAATTGATTTTAGTAATTGAACATAAAAGTTATATCTTAGGTTCTTTAACACTTTTAACAAAGAATTGCCTTCATAAATTGCTTTTTAATCAAATCCCTTAAGAGTAATTAAGAATTTAATTACAAAAAATGACGTTATGAACTTTAAAAAGACGTTAATAATATGTTGCATCACCTTTTTTTATAAAAAGTGCTAATTTTAATGGGTAATTAACCTTTTTGTTTCGAAGTTTTTTCAAACTGTCCGCATAAGGAATTGAACTGTTTTAGATTTTTCGGAAAAATTTTCTAAATTAATGCATCAAAAGTTATGGTTGTTTTTCTATGAAGAATTGGGATGGAAAATTGGTCAAAAAGCACTATTTTCAAGATTTTGAGACAAATAAGCTTTTAGAAAAATTTTCCGAAAAAATAATTTTAGTTTGATAAAAGATACACCTACCGCAAAAAAATTTTCAAAATGTTTTTTCTCCGCCGAAACTAAGCTCGTCAAAGTTCTTCATCAAATTTTTTCATTGCGATTCTTAAATTTTCAGACTCAAGGATAATTGGCCTAACAGAAAATGTATAAGATGCCACAGTTTTGTAGGCTACATCAGGTAGAACTCTACATTTTGTAAGTGGCAAAAATCAAAAATTCACTATGGTCAGAGCCCTTAAGCGTACAACTTTTGCGATTTTCGCGAATTTTAGCCTATTTCGCGAAAGTAAATGTCTTTAAAGATTACTGAAAGGGCCATTCGCGAAAGTTTATGCTTGCAAAAAATTCTTTGGCAAATGGCAGAATAGAACTTTCAACTTAAAATAAAATGTAAGTTTTATGGCACTTTTTACCATGTTAAGATCTCATAAAGTCAAGGGACAAGAGCTCCACCCCGATTCAAGAAGTGTCGTTCCTCTCCGCCTTTTTTCGTGTGAAAATATTCATTTTTATGTCTAAATTCGCGAAAGTTTATATTCGCAAAAATAACTTTTTCATCATCAGTGTTTTCATTGCCACTACGACACGTCTCTCCTTCGTTTTTCGTGTCATGACACATAGAAAGCGTAACGTTCACTCAACCTGTTCGTAAACAGTACAAGCTCAAAATCATAAAAAAGGAATTTTCTACATGAGGAGTAAAGGCTTGGGGACAGGTCAAGTTTTTTCGTGTTGGTGTAATGCAACATGGTTTTTCTCGTGTCCCCAAAACCTTTACAAGAGCATTAAATTTCGGATAGATTGATTGATGTAGATTGAATTTTTGTCTTTTTCGCAAAAGTCTACCCAATTTCGAGCTAACGACTGAAAAAATCCCTAAATCTAAAAAAATCTTTGATTGTCTAACCCGATTATTTTACAAAAATTATTGTCTTATAACTATAAGCCAAATTAGATATTTTTGGATTCAAAATGATGTACTCAAAATTAGCTGCATTAATTTCGTAAACAAACGCTTAAACAAAAATTAATCACTTTTTTAATATACATTTTATTGAGATTTATACAAGCTGAAAAAAAATTAAAAATAAAACTTATAATCTTCCTATTTTTTGAAAAAACCTTCGACAAAACATTATTAAAAATCCTCTTCCCTAAATAGTAATGTCTCTTTTGGAAAAGATTTTTAGAGTACCATTAGTACTGCTCGTAAATGTTCTTGGCTATCACTCGCCCGTCTGTTGCAGGCGGAATAACTTAACGCCATTTTTCATCGATGAGTTTGATACGCTGACTTTTCTTTGCTATGTGTCAATCTTCACTTCGCCCGTAACAAAGTATAGAGCAGATAAGCAAATCGTAAATTAATAAATCTCTGTTCATCTTCCCTCCTCATTTGATTTATCACGTCATTTCTCCATTTGTAAAGTCCTCTCTCTATTACTTTCCAGACATGCCCTCTTTACAGGAAATAATCAGCTTGCGGTCGTTTAGCCGGGATACCTCGAGCATTCTGAAAAAAAAAGAACCAAGATTTCAAATTAATTGAGAATTGAAGGGGAATACTTATTGAAAAAGTAATTGTGTCATTTTAAAGGTCATCGGGGGCCACTTGAAACATCTTATAATCAAATAGAAACATTTGAAAACTGAAACACAAAAAGTGTCACAATTTGATAAAAAAGTTACTAGTAGTACCTCAAATTAATGACGGAATGACGGACGGAAACAAAAGATACAAATAAGTTTCTGGCTTTTTGTAAAATTCATCAACAGTTTAGGCAGAAACAGTTGCAGAAAACCTTTCATTGCAGTTACGTGACGGTGACAAAAATGGTTTTGTTGAGATTTCTCTGAGGCGGCTGGGGCCAGTTGAAACAAAGTGTAGCGATTGAGCTGCAACTTAATTATGTTTCATTTTGATGAAATTTGTTTTAAGTTGACCCAGACCTTAAGCCAAAAGAAGTCAACGTTTATTTTTACCTGTGGAGCTGCTTCAAACACGATAAACCTCCTCCGTAAATTCTCATCCAGTTCCAAGATAGCCGCTACATTACCACACCTAAAGCGAAAGGAAGAGAGAAATGCTCGTTTTTACTGATATATACATTAAAATCGCATAACTTACGGTTACCCGATTATGCGCGTCCCACGCAGTTGCGTGGTGGGTCGACCAAAATTCGGGCAAACTGGGGAGGCAGTTTTTAAAGGATTTTGATTTTAGTGCCCCCTACTAAAAGTAAATAGCTGTGTAAAAACTATGCGAGCGAAGCGAGCATGAAATTTTTTGGGTATTTTCTCTCTTTTTGGCTGAAAACTGCCATTTCTAAGGTGTAAAAGAGCAAAGGGGCGCTGAAATTAGTAATCAGAGGCGTCTTTTTGCGCCCTTTGTATTTCGGCGCCCCCCAAAAAAATCGTCCGCTGGGGGGTACACCGTCCTTATGTTCTTATGTTCAAACAAAACCTTTAAACTCCACCTTTAGGCAGAAGAACGAAAATTCATACCTGTAGCAATAATTAGGTGCTGACCATACAGTGAGTACTGACTCGTTGAAATGCCACTTCATACCTTCCATTACGAGTTGATGTGCTCGACATATCAAGTCTAAACTATTCGTCTCGTTGAACTAAAATGAATGTATGTTTCCGAATGATGAATATGCAAGAAAAAGTATTCTTAGTAAAAAAGGCTTTGCCTTTTATTATAAGTACGTTTACATTTAAAATAATAATATGGACAGAAAAGAACGTTAGCATAGGGTTTAAGACCGGAAGTACCTAATATTAAAGTATTAATGTCTTTTTTTTTTATATGGCCAATCGTTTTTTAAAGAATTAGTCAGTCGTGAAAAATTTGCAATTAATTAACAAACGGAGGGGGTGCTTGTTAGACATTACTAAGAATAATGTCGTTAATAGTTCATTTGACTTTAATTCCAAATAAGTTTAATAACTGTTGAAAAAAGTAAATTCGCAGAATTAAATTTTTTTTTTAAATATTCCAAATTCTTCGATAATGATAACGAGCAGGCATTGGAATGTGCAATTAGTGGTGTTGATGAGGTAGCAATTAAAGTTGTCATTGAATGTTCATTATGAGATAATAGAATTAATTTGATTATTGCAAAATGTCAATTTCAACGGAAAAGGAGTTTCACGTCCGAAATGTTTTAAGGCACGCAGTAGAGCGTTCAAACAAATCTTTTTACAAAGAACTGTATGCATATTAAAAGAGTGACTCACAGGAGAAATTTTGCTTCTTAATCGCACGATGGGTTATTTTTTCTTACTTGGCACGCCTTCAAAGAGAGCAATTAATCGTTAATTGCATCCTGTAGAGAGCAATTAATCGTTAATCACACTCTCCAATGCCGCGCCAATGTTTACAAAATTGATTTTAATGTTTTTTCTTACATTTTTTTTGCTTCGAACGTTTTAATTGCATTCGAAATTTATTTTGTGAGAAGGAAAATCAATAAACAACAATAAAAGAAAGACACAGAGAGAAGAGAAAAATATAAAACTCTCAGTGTAATTTCTGTAATTTACTTTCCTAACTGGGATAAAGTAGTGACAGCCATTGTGCGATTAGCTCGTAATCACATGATAACTCGTACAATTCGAAAATTGCACTCGTGATTTTTTTGTTTCGAATTTTCCTCGTCCTTTCGGACTCGGAAAATTAATAACAAAAAAATCACTCGTGCAATTATATTCGAATTGCACTCGTTATCATGTGATTACATATACTTATTTCAGGACAGATTTGGTTCGACTTAATCGAGAAAATACTTTTACTTGGAAGAACTAAAACGTTTATCCAATTTACATGAAAAGTTGTATTTTTAAATCATCATTACAAAGTCCAGCAAAATAAGATTGTTATTTTCCAGACATGTATTTTCTCAAACCGAAGGGTACAAGTTCTTTAATTCAAGATGATTAAACAAGAAGTTTTTTTTCGAGGTCTGAAAATCAAATCTCTTGATAAGTTCTATCTATTAACTAAAAGACTTCGAATTGGGAAGAGGAAAATTTGAGAGATCAGATGACGTATAATATAAAGTCCGTTCCATGAAAATAACATCTCAAAGACTTTGAAAATAATTCAAAATTATACCTCTTGAACGACGGGAGCTCCAAAAAGAAAACCTGCACCTCTTGGGCTTGTTCCAAAACTTTCGCTTTTGATATCTTTGAGAAAGAAATGGATAAAATAATGAAAACAATCAAATCAAAAGTAACAATATTTCATTGGGAGTGGGATAACGAACGAAGAATACAACAATTTGGAGTCAGCCCTGTGCAATAAAAATATTTTGATAGTAAAAAGTTTTGGCAAAATAAAGCATCTCTCAACTTTCACTATTTAAAATGAATTTTCGACAAAATTTGAGGTCATAAATGACATATGGAAATTAATGTTTGTACCTTCGGGATCAGACCATAGGAGATCGCACATTGGTCCGTCGTGTGGTACTTCTTGCTTACGGTCTAACAGCCTGATCTGTAAAATAAGAAAAATATATTTTTCATTCTCGAGGCGAAGTAGTTTTATTGTGGTTGTGTATATTGAATGTAATTAATACATTTTCCAAAATACATATATATACAAACATTTTAGGCCAATTTTTCTTGAAGTTAGGCTTTATTAAAACCTAACAACTTACTTCGGTGGACCCTTTTTATTGTAAAATAGCGATAAAAATTGTCAAAAAGAATTGTCAACAATGAACAGACTTAAAAAGGATTGGGAAAATCTCGAGAAAAGCTACCAAATAGTTACAACAAAAAAGGCAGTAAGGCAGGTCAGAAAAAATCAGCGATTTGATGGTATCTCAACCGCATCAGATGAACCTTCCTGATCTATCTATCAGACTTTGAATCCAGTATAAAGAGCCTAAAAATCAATATTTTTTATACAATTACTGCACATTATTAATATTATAATTACCTGATCAAGTGTCTTGATATGAGGAGATAAACCTCCATGTACACAGAATATCTATAATGAAGAAGTAAAAGAGTGCTTCTTTGATTTTTTTTGAATTTATAAGGAATCGAAGGTCAATTGACATTGCTAAGTGTTTATTTGAAATTCACACCTAAGATATATCAAAAAGACTCTAAAGGGGTTTCCGCAGTGTGATATTAGTAATACCGATGTATCGATGTATCAAAATATTTTAGATAAAGTCCAGGGTGTGAAATCGGAAATCCTAAATATTCAAATTTGTACCCGAATTTTATTGCAGGGAAATTCCAATGGGGGGAATTACGTTTCACACTAGCGTGATGTGCTTTTTCTCGTAAGAAGGGTTTATTTCAATATTACACACGTCTAAAACTTCAGACTAAAATATTTTTTGAAAAAAGTCCGCAGTGGGATTTTGCGAATCCTCTGGCTTAAAAAATTCCACTTTACAGCTTGAGAAAAATTCTGCGAAGCAAATAATTTTTAAAATTTCCAGCACTGGAAATGGGGTTTTCCCACCCGTAGGATCTGATGACTTTTTCCTGTGTCAAAAAAAAACTACACGAAAATATATTCCAAAATAATAAACGCAATATTTCTCCTTTTAAATTTACTCAAATATGTAGATTTAAAAAGGAAGGAAGGAAGGAAGGAAGAAAGTAGCTAGGATCGTCATAAACAAATACCTTATCGTCAATAATTGCTGAAAGACTAAGATAATCGAACACTTCTGTGCAATAACGCCATACAGTGACTGATCCATATTTCCGCACACATTCGTCATAAAACCCATAAACCTGAAAATGTAAAGTCACTGGTTAGGTGACCAGGTTAATTTTCATGCTTTTTAACCAACTGGTTATCAGATACTGTGCTTCTTGAAATCACTGAAATTGTGGTAACAATAGCCTTTTTGGGAAAAACATTAAGAGTGTTAGCTTTGGTTTTCTTCAGTGGACCCTGCTTATTTTAGAATATGACCTGGTGAGAAAGGTTCTTTTCAAAGGTTCTTTTCTCAGTCTGATTATTAAAATTTATCAGTTTTAGGGCTAAGATCTAACCTTGAAATTAGTTTTAGGTATAACGAAACATACTCAAATGGTACAAAGATTAATTTTAAGAAATTTTAAATAAATACTTGAGTGATTTGTCTGCTTTCATGATTCCCTCTAATCAAAGTGATCCTGTCTGGATATCGAACCTTGAAGAAACGAAAGAGCAATAAATTTGCAATGACAAAATAAAGCTTTGGATTTGAATTTAAATGGGTTTGACAAGGAGCTGTAGTTGGTCAGTCCTATGAGGTAGTTGAACCCATTAATACTCTAATTAATAATACTCTAATTAATATTTTGTCTCTATTTATATTTTTTTAGTGAGCAGGTAGGTAGTGCTTGCAAAGTAAAATGTTGATCAATAATACCAAAAATTACCAAATGTTTACCTTTAGCGCTAACAATAGAAGAAAGGTTTCAACACTGTAAAATCCACGGTCAACAAAATCACCCATAAATAAATAATTGGTGTCGGGTACCAGCCCACCAACCTAATAAAAGAAATTTGCAGAAAATTACCATCTATTCTTTAAATCTTTTTGAACGAACGTTGATCTGATATTTCCAGATATTTCATAAATATGTAGTATTCATGTTTCGATTTTTTTCTCAGGGCTCATGGCAAAGAAACACTTTAAATCAATAAACTTAACACAACAGAAATAAAGATACTGGGAAATCAAGATTTGAGCCTTGTCCCTTTAACTCTCGGGGTTGTTGCTAATAAATAGAATCAACCATGTCAGCAAAAGAGATGTACAAATTCATCATGAGCAAAAGGAACAATAAATTTTCCAAAATGACCACTGGGAATACCTTACTACAGAGTATAGCATACTTGTTGTTGACAGTGAATGGATAAACGATTGACACATAACTGACTTGGAATCTTGTATATCTATGGACCTACCTTAAATAACTCTTTTAAGTCATAAAACTGTCCATGAATATCTCCACATACTGTGACTGGAGAGTCCACACGTTGAACATTGCTCTCCTCTATCAAGATTTCTCTAAATGAAGAGGTTTTTAAACATTTTAAGTTAACAAAAATATCATTGTAATAACATTCAACCCAGATTCTACAGGTGATTGGTTTAAACAAAGTGTTTCACAGCAGCCACAATATTTCTGGCATTAAAATAATGGCAAAAGTTTAAATTGATTTTAATGATTTGACAAAAATAAAAGATTTATTAAACTTAATGCCCTGTTAATGTTATTAACTTACCTAGCTTTTGCACAGAGAGCTTTGACTTCTTGTTCAGAAATTATTTCACATCTTCTTAGTTGTTCAATTTGCCTAAAATAAAACAAAAATCCTCATCTTAAATTTTATCCAATCAACTGTTGCAAATTCCCTCAAAGCGTCAGCCCCCCTGCTCGTTGGGGGGGGGGGGTTACACCCTAAATTTTTCCCCAAAAAGGAGGGGGCTGAAAGTACACCACTTTTTTGGGGGGACCTATGTACTTGGGGGAGCTAAAATCTCATCACTTAACGTGGGGTCTAAAATAATTCAGCTTAATAGTTGGCTTCAATTACTCAAATTTTCGCCTGCGCCACAATATTTTTATAGAAAGTGTGCAAAATATTTTATCTTAAACTTAGAACTGAGCGCAATTACATTGGAAAACCCTTTTTTACTGAATCAATTTTTTGAAAGCGTCTAGGGTCAAAAGTCCTGGAGGCTAACAAATAATTCATAAATCTTTGGGGGGACTTAAAACTCAGGGGGGACCTAATTTTTGCCTGGGACCTAAACCCAGGCTGACGCTTTGTTCACCAAAATAAATTAATAGAACAATTTTTTATAATGACTATTATGTGAGTCCCAAGTAATTAAAACTACCTGAAGATTGTACTAATCCTTGTAGGGTATTATGAGCAATCTATTGGCAATCTAATTTTAGTTTTAGGTCGGTCTGCAGGCCTTATTTTAAAGTCTGGACTGGTATGGGTTAGTTGAAATAGATGCTTCAAAATGGCCGTTAAAATAATTGGACTTTTGGACCTTTTGTAAATTTTACCAAACATTTACCAGCCCTTCTAAAAACCAGTTTGATTCCCCAATACTTGATCCCTTTGGAATCACTAACTACGTCTACTGGGGTTTAACTAATTTTTAGCACAAACCTGTCCAGGTCACTGCAATCACCCATACCAAAGATAATTGACTGATTTTATTTTCCAAAAAACAGCCAATGTCTTCACTTCTCGATCATTTATGAAATATTTTTATGTCATAGAGCAAGGTAGCTCTTTTTACATTTATTTTATTTTTTTGTGTTCGAGTCTAAAAAGAAAAGAATAATGTGAGGGTAAATGGATACTATACATAATAGTTTATGCAAGAATCAAGAATGGAAGAAAAACCTGACCAGAATAAAAACTTTGTTCATGTGGTAAAAAGCAGCATAGATTTAGTATTTATAAATAAAAACTTCTTCATTTAAAACTCTAAATCGAAAAATTGGATAAGTAGTGAATAAAAGTTTTGAATTAAAAATATTAACTCATTATAGATGTGAATTAAATATTGATGCCAAGTTTTATTCTTTGGAAATGAATTATATTTAGTAAATCTATTTTGCAGTTTTAAAAGAATTCACTGTGGCATCTGACTAGATGACAAATCCAATTGTGCTATTACACTACAAAGTTGATAGCCTTTTATTGGAATACCAATTGACAAAACAAAAGCTTCCCAGATTTTAAACAAAAATCTTTTTTTCATTGTGACCATTTGTGCATACATCCAGGTCCACAACACACATAGAACAATTTCATATGATCGGCTTTACTTGATTGAGATTGGAAAAAGACAGCTTCGTTATGTCCACATTTTGGACACGCAGTATCATGTGCACGCGGAAGTGTAGGGTCTGCCACAACATCTGCAACAATCATAGTCATTTCATTAGTATCGTGCACAACCCTATTCACGTAAATACAAGAATTGTATGCTTTTTCTTGATAGTCACAATTTCGACAAGAATAAAGTAGAACTTTCATTTCTTTATCTTCTTTTGGATATAACATGTTGTTGCACTCTTGACAAAATCTTATACCAACAAATCCATCTTTTCTTGGTTTTTGCTCAAAGGAAATTGGTTCATCAAAATCCATTGTTATTACTACAAATCCTACCTATGAGAAAAGTTACAATTCAAATTCATTAACAATTAATGACATTAACAATACTAAAGCATGTAATATTGATTATGCATTGTCTTATTGTCTTAACTTATTATTTTATCCTTTATAATTACACTTCAGCCCCAGTTAAGGGTGCATCACGCCACTCCACAAATGTTAAAATCTCTAAGGAGTGCAATCGATCCTACATTATAAATTCAGATATTGAAATCTACAGTCTACTAGAAATTCAAAACAAAAACAGAATTGATAATATTTTTTAACCTGTAAAAAGTGAAAAGTTCCATTTTTCTTTCATAGTAGATTGATACTAAATCTGTTAATGGTTTTGTCACAAATAGGAGTATTACAAAAGTGTTTTACTGTAAGCCAAAATCTGATCATGAATTTTGCATGGATTTTATTTCAAATTAAATCTGAAAATTTTCTACTTTTGAAACATGTATCGGAAGCAGTGATGCGGTGTGCAGTGATAAGTCTATCAAAAAAATTAAATCATTTTTGAAATCCAAAACTTCAAACTGGCATTAAAGCAACTTGAGAGCTAAATAAAGATTTTGGTACCAAAAGAAAGACATTTAATTATACACATTTCAAAAAGCATTCTGTTTATAATATATGCCCTTTTAAACCAAGTGGTCAAAAATACGTCTTTCGGCTTTGAAGGGTTAAATTTAATAGACCCTTGCAAAGTATTTTTAATGCTTTTAAAACAATTTTTAATAACCTTCAAAAAACATTTTTAATAGTGGGCAGTTTGAAGTAATTTAAAGTAATTTAAAGAATTTTATAATTATATAAAATTTTTGTTTACAGTAACCAGAGCGAAACAGTTTTTGAAAAAAATGAACATTTTCAATTTTTTTTAAGTCCAAAACTTCAAACTGGCATAAAAGCTTGAAAGTTACAAAACAGTTTTAGTACCATAGGTATTGCATTTTATTCATGCCCACTTTAAAGTGGTAAATAGGAGTTTAAAGCCTTTTTTTACTAAATATTACTCAAAGATTAATAAAAGATTTAAGTTCATAACTCAAAACAAAACAAGAAGTAATACTCACAAAACAGTAATTAATTAAAATTAATAAAGACTACTAAATTCCATGAAGACACACACCAAAATTTCAAAATGCACAAATACACTGTTTAGCAGTCTCACATCTCCACCGTGCTCCATTGCAGGAGGTGGTAGGTTTACTACTACAGTAAACACTGTATTGAAAATTATATTTGGTTGCTCACATGACTAAGGTAAAGTCCATTACAAGGCGTGTACAACAGCGGATTTCTTTTGAAATTTGTTAGAAATTCCTGGATTTCCATTAAAAAAACAATTGGAACTCCTGGACTTCCAATACAAAATCATTTTTTTGGTGAAAAAATCTGGAATTTCTAATACTTTATTGAAAATGTTAATAAATTCTACGGAATTTCCTTTAAGCAGTTTAGACTAAAACTCGTACACCAAAATTACGGAATTTTGAGTATGGGCCCACTTTACTCTCGTTTTCTGTGATTTCATTTTCAATTTCAAGCCAGCATCTTAGCAACGGGGTGCTTGCCCATAGTTTTAGGGCTCGAAACTCATTCAGACCTTGCCAACCCACTTGAAAACTTTATTTGAGCCTTGGGATTTGCGCAATCAAAACAAAACATAGAAAATTTTCCAAATACCCAATTTTGATTAATGGAATGAAAATTGAAACCTTTCTACGGTATGTTACACTTTTTGCACCAATTCTTCAAAATAAAAATATCTAAGATTTTAAGTTCTTCTTTTATTCAATGATTTTTTTACAGAACTTTGATTTGTTGACAATCTAACTCTCACATCAAATTCCTGCTTTCTTCAGTAAATTGAAGATATGAGAAAAAACCTAAGCCTTAGGATCACGGATCGAAACAAATATATAATGGGTGGGATTTTACAGCCACCCGTCGTAAACTAAAAGACACTGAGAGGCCATAGGTGCCAAAAAGGAAGGGCCGTTTGAAATGCGGCAACCTCATTGGTGGAAATTTAATAAATAGCTGTGAAGGAGCACCAGGAAGCAATCAGTAGAAGAGACCACTTTCGTTTTTGTTGCAGATTTTGATATAACCTTCTCTCAGGGATTACTCTTGTCAATGTGCTGTGTCAACTTGTCAGCATTGTATTATGTTGTAATAAAAGAGTTAAGACCAGATGGTGTCAATTGAACGAATTGAACGCCGAATCAAGAACGCAACTGAACACAGCCGAATAATTACAATTCGATTGTAGAACGCAATCGAATCGCAATCGAATACTAGAGTACCCAGGATTTTCCGTTCGATTGCTTCGATTACGTTCGATTGATTCAATTGTATTAGATTTTATTCACTTCCGTACGGTACTTTAAAAGCGTTTGGCCGTCCACGCTAAAAAGCTCTAACGGAGTGATCCAATTTAATTTAATCACAATCAAACTCATTTAATCATAATTGAACAAAAAGAACAAGCTAGATGCTGAATGGACCTACCTGACGATGAAAGTTAGATAGCAATGCGAGGAGAAAAATGAAAAAAATCAGTCAGAAAATATAGCGTTTAGCGAAAATGCATATTAACGCAATAAATTCATCATTGATTGTTGATGGGGGGAGAGAAAAAATAAATAGAAAGTTCTGGTCGCAAAAATCAGTTTTATTGACGATTGAATCATGCTTGATGGTGAGCATTGTTATCAATAATGTTTTTGTGTGAAAAACATAGAAATATAAGGAAAAAATCCCATGAAAATCTGCAAAAACGGCGATACAGAAATTTGTATGTCTCTCCTAACGATTTTAGGTGAAGAAAAAAAGGCGTTGGAAGAAGCTTCTAGTTGGTTATTTTCCTTTTCTCTCACGCGCGCTGAATATTTAATTAGTGTTTACATTATTTGATTGACAGTTTTATTATAAGTAATAACCGACTAGTTTACTTGAAATTGAAATTTGAAACTTAACGGAACTAGATGACCAAATTTGGTGTTTTATCTGGTTTTATACATGAATCCATGTCAAAAATTGAAGTTCCTTCTGATGCTTGGGTCTAAACAACATAGGATGGCTTAAAACTCCAAAAAAAATTAGTTGTTAGTTGTACCGTGAGATCGGGTAACTTGCATCAGTGGAGGCTAACATGCATAGCCCTCAAACGAATGACCTGGCTGGTCATTAAAATACAAAGTTAAATCAAAACAAAAATGGTAGACTAGAGCTGCAAGCGGAGCTGCGTAGTTGTATTTTAATGACCAGCCAGGTCTTTCATTTGAGGGCTATGCATGTTGGCCTCCACTGATGCAAGTTACCCAATCTCACGGTACTTCCTGAAGGGAAAACGCTGCCTTGATTTGCCTTAATCCAAGTTTTAGTATTTTGCATAATTTAGAGCTTTTTAACTTGTTTTAACCAGATTTTATGGTTTAATTCAAGATTTTTAGAATTAGTGCCAAGACACTTGAGGTGAATGGAGTGATTACCCAGTTTACAATGAATGTGTTTATCAAGACCAATTGGCAGTTAGTCACACTAGGAAATCTAGCTTTCAGAAAAAAAAACATCAGTCATCTACAGGATACATTTCAACAACAAGGATGAGAGTTACCTGAATCAAGTTCGCAAGACAATATTAATTAAAACTTGAAAATTGGAAACAAAATAAAACGTGCAGCAGCCAAAATCAACCAACCAAAATTTGTCATTCAATTCCCGAGACAGCGCTTCAATTTTTAAGGCCTTGTTTATACGCTAAAGTAAAAACAATTACGCACATGTAAATGGGTCATTGTTTGAGGTCCGGCAAAATTTCCGGGATATAGCCTATCCGGTAGTGCGCGGATCTAGGTGGGTTCCGCCTCCCCCGTAGATCTTTTTCTTGGTAAGTTGATCTTCAAATTAGTTTTCAAGGTTGGCTTGGCTCAAATTTTTTCATCTATGGCTCAAATTTTAGGCAATTTCTCAAAGTTTTTGAAAATGTTAATTTCGTTAAAAAGGGCCTGGTTATTTTTTCATGAATCCCTTTAGAAGTTTTGCGGTGCATTTTTTTGCTTGAGAGTCAAGTAAACGATATAGCGCTTTCGCAGCATTAATCTTTGATACGTATTTTGGCGGGACGCTAGTGTGGCTAACTGAATGGGTTAGCAGACGATATCATCCACCAGCATGCAAGTGAAATATTTCAATCTGCGGACCTAGACGGGGGTTCAGTTATTATCAGTTAGGGTTAGGGTTGGATCTCGAGAGTCACAATATAAGGCCGAAGGCCTTCTTAGGGGCATCCGTACCCTGTGACCTAACTTAGGATCTCGTAGGGATCCTTGTAGGGGCACCAGTAGGGTTGGGAGCTTTCTTAATAAAGGTCTGTAAATTACCGTGAGAGGTCCTAAAGCCGACAGCCCAGCTTAATTCCGACACCCCAAATAACTGTTATGAAAAAAAATTCTATGTTTACAAACATTCCCTCTCCAAGTTGAACGATAAACTATTGCTAGAACTCTCGAAACAAAACATCTAACAAGATAGCTGTAATGTGAAGATGTCAATTTAATGTAATTAAAAAGTGTGAGTTGTAAAAATAATTACCTTTTTATTCTGGATCAGTTGCTCATGTTTAAAACGATAACAGTTTTATAATAAAAGTGACTTGTGCGGGAAAAATACGTAACAACTTGGACTGGTTTCCATCAAGAAACAAACAGACTAAATTGTAAAAATGGCGCGAAGTTGAAAAAGGGGCGGATGCGGTAGCACTAATTTGAATAACAAACATTGAATCAATGAGGCGGCAACTATCAACGCCCTCTTTACCACCGATAAGTCCGGATGTTTATTTACAGAAGGCCCGCAATCGGATAGCTCTTCATTTAAGTGTACTCTTTGACGACATATATTATCTTTACTAGAATAGGAGCAAGGTGTCATGTAATACATAATAATTGTAATATACGTCGTCTATTTGTATTCTTATCATGTAATATGTAATATAATGTAATATACGTCGTCTATATGTATCCTTACACAAAGTCCTGACCCCGCAATCAAGCCAAGTGCCAGTGTAAAGTAATAGAAACCAGGCTTGATTACGTAACGTTTCAAAATGAGCGCGCTCGTACACAGACCTCTTTTATATTTTCGTGTGCTTTGGAAAATCAAAACATCTCGTTACTTTTTATGATGCTGTTACTACTGTTGTCATTTATGACGTTGTGCATATTGCAATAAAAAAATATGTTTTGTTATAAGAAGCAATTATTGTTATTTGGTTCAATTGGTTCAATGTATCAAATCTCTCAGTTTAGTTGAACCTACCTCTTTGTACCTCTTTTTGGCTTTTGCTTGAACAGCTCATCCAACTCGTTGAGTCCGATGCTTCGACATTTCCTTGAGACTGTTGGAGTCAGCTTGCCTAAGGTTAAAATAGTGGGCAAGCAGAGGTTCGTCCGGAACAGTTGTGAGGAAGGTGTCTAAGTGTTTTTTGAATACTTCTTTGGGGCAGTTTGTCAAATCTCTTATTGGTCTGGGAAGGGTGTTGAATAATCGAGGGCCTTCTTGGGAAAGACTTCCCCTCCAGATATTTTTGTGTTTGATATTGACAGCTTTTAGATTGCAAATTCTCCCCAATCTCTGATTTATATGGCAGGAAATGCCTCCTTTACTTTCGTCATAATCAAAATTCGGGACGTTGCCTTCAATGACGTTCCAGGTATAAATTATTTGATACCGCTCTCTCCGTCTTTCAAGGCTATACAGTTTTAATGATTTGAGTTTTTCCCAATAATTGAGATGTCTGAGGGATGGAATTCCATGTAAAAATGATTTTTGAACTTCTTCCAGTTGCTGGACAAGACCACGCTTCCAGGGAGACCAGAGTTGAGAGCAGTAGTCCAAATGAGGGATGGCTAGTGCTTTCCATAAAGTTAACATGGTTTCAATTTCCCTTGATTTAAATGTGCGGTATATCCATGCACTTATATTTTTCACTTTTTTGATTTGTTCTTGGATATGTTTCTCATAAGTCAACTGAGTGTCTAGGGTGACTCCAAGGTCTTTAACTTCGTCTTTATTTTCGATCAACGTTGCTGTGTCGGTAAAATAGCGAGAACTTTGCTTCAGAGCGTCGTTTTTCCCATAGACAAGGTGCTCAAATTTAAGACCATTCAGCTGCATGTTGTTGTCTTCTGTCCACTTGTAGACAGTGTCTAGATCATTTTGTAGATGATAAACATCCTCCAGTTTGGATATTTCTTTCATCAAACGAGTGTCGTCAGCAAACGATGCCAAAATAGAATGAAGGATGTTGTTATCGATATCTTGAATCATGATCAGGAACAATAGCGGTCCCAGCACAGATCCTTGCGGCACACCTGAAATAACATCTGTTTCTGAGGACAAGGTTGAGTTTACTGAAACTCTCTGTGTTCGATGAGTCAAAAAGGATCTGATCCATTCAAGGAGTTTACCGTTTATGCCATTTTTCTGAAGCTTGTGTAACAAAATGGTATGGTCTACTCTATCAAAAGCTTTACTGAAGTCTAAATAGATAACGTCAATGTTGTTTCCATTCTCTAGGTAATGGATCAGTCTTTCGGTGTGTTGAAGCAATTGACTAAGACATGAGCGGCCTTTCCTAAAGCCATGTTGATTATTGTTATACAGATTGTTTTTCTTCTAGATGATTCTGTATCTTGGCTCGTACAATCTTTTCAAAGACCTTTGAAACGTGGGATGTGAGGGCAACGGGTCTATAGTTTTCAGCAAGTCCCTGATTCCCTTTCTTGTAAACTGGGATATATGTCCAGTTTTTAAAAGTTTTTGGAGTGATTCCTTTGTTAAGTATGTTTCTCCAGATGATTGAAAGTGGTAGAGAGCAATGTTATCTTTAGTTTTCAGAAGAAGAATAGCTGGAAAACCATCAGGTCCAGGTGCTGAAGTTGGTGACAGTGTACCGATTTCTTTGACAAATTCCTCGATAGTCAGATTGATATCTTCAAGTGTTGGTATTTGTGACTCAAGCGGATGAAGGTCGTAGTTTTGAAGAGGTTGGGTGAAGACAGACTTGTATTGGTTTTGTAGGATATTGGCCATCAAAAGGGGATCATTAGTCAATTTGTTAGTGTCTGGATCGATTAAGGGTCCAACTTTTGGTTTAGATTTCGAGAAGCGATTAGCGTACGAGTAGAAGAATTTTGGATTGGATTTGATTTTAGAGGTTGCTTCAGCTTCTTTCTGTTTCCTCTCTTGAGCAAAGGATTTTTGAAGTAGCACTTCAATTTCAACAAGTTTTTCTGTAGTTTTAAGATTTAGAAATCTTTTTCTCAGTTTCTTTCTTTTTCGCATTAAAATCCGCCTGTCTCTTGGCTTGCGTTTCTTCTTGGATGAAAATATTTTTGGAGGTACATTATTTGAAGATATAATGAATATGCATTGTTTGATAAAAGCATCATATTGGGCGTCAGGGTCGAATCAAGTGGGTTCAAAATATTGTGCCAGTCAGTGTCTTTGAAGTTTTCATTGATGATAGCCCAATTAATTTGATCATAATAGAAGTTAAAACTATCAAAAGCACTGATTAAATTTTTATTATTGTTATTACTATAGTTGTTTTCAGTTATAGAAAAGTTCAGATGGCTTGTAACATCAATGATGAAGTGATCTGAGAGAGCAGTTGGTGTGCATAGGTAGTTGAAGATTGAATCAGAGTTATAGTAGTCAGTAAGAAGTCTAATATATTGCCATTAGAATGTAGGACAAGGCTTATGGATCATCTGGTTCAAGTTTAAAATTGAAGTAAAATTGTTTAAAACATCTAGAAGTTGTTTGTTGCAACTAATTGATGGTATGTAAGAGTCATTTTTTATGGTGTGGGGTATATTGAAATCACCACATAGATAAATATCGGGGGTATTTCCTTCGATTGATTCGATGATGTCCTGCATTGCTGAAATAAGGTCCAAGAATTGCCGGAGCCGCTGATTTGTGCAGAATATTTGTTGGCTGTCTATAAATGACACCAAGAATAAGGTTAAGGTTTTTTGAATGAAGTAGTAGAGCTTCATTGACACCATTTGAAAATTCAAGTATTGGCTCAAACATTGGAGATACGTCGCTTCGAAGATAAAATGCGACACCTCCGCTATGTCTTCCATATTTGGATTTGATGCGATTTCTATCCTTGCGAAAAAGCTCGTATCCCTCAATTTCAAGCTCTGCTTTCTTGTGCGAAGATGATAGCCATGTCTCGGTTAGGCCCATAAAAATGTGGTTCTCAGAATGAAGAATTGATTCTAGTAGAGGAACTGATGATTGAGTGGTCTGGGGACATAAACCCTGAATATTCATAAAAGAAAAAGTATTCATTGACACTTTGGTATCTTCGTTGCGTCACAGCGAAAGGTTTGTTTTTATTTTAGTTTGTATCTTTGAAAGACCCCATCGGCTTTAAGCTGGGCTGTCGGCTTTAGGACCTCTCACGGTACACGCTATAAGTATTTGTGAATGACAGTTTTCTGCCGTGTCTCGTTGGCGCAAGCGGTTAGGTATCGGGCTTGTAAATGAAGGTTGCTTGCATTTGGTGGTTCGAGCCGGGGTCGGAGACCACTTTCACCGGTACGGTCAAATTTAACAAAAATACTTAGAAAACAGTTAGAAACACTAAAGAAAGTCAGAAAATCAGGATAGAAGATAGGAAAGTAGAAAATAGGGGGAAATTAAGAGAGGATGCATCCTGGTGGATGATATCGTTTGCCAACCAACTGAATGGTATTATTGCATTCCTTACACACGTTGGAATTAGGTTTAGTAATGTTAGAGTTAAACGCCTCGTGAGTATTTAGGTTATGATTGGTGATATTTGAGAAAGGAAGTGTACTTGAAATGCATTTTTGACAAAAGTATGGTAGTGGTGAATTAGCTAATTGGTTATAATGCCTTGTGGTAACCCAAGTTAAAGCATCAGTGCAGCGTTGGCGGTATCAATTGAACCAAATCTGACCTACTCAAACGCAATAGAATATTACCCAGGAATCGGCCGTTCAATTTCAATTCAATTCAATTCAATTCAATTCAAAACATATATTTACCCGAAGGAATAAGGGACACCAAGTTTAGAAACCTATTCGCAATTATTTGATATACGAATTTTTTTCTGTATATACACTCAACACTCAAGGCAGGCTCTCTGAAAAACGATTGGACAAGAGATAATGGCAGAAGTCAAATACTAAAAGCTGTTAAAAATTATATGGTTACCTAACAAACTACACTGTAACATTCAAAAACGTGCTGGCCATTTTACATACCATTGTTTGATTGTGTTGATTACACTTTTTTTCAAAAATGTCGGCCATGAAAAGACACAAAAGCTGAAAGCCGAGGTTAGCAGTGCTAAATGGTCAGGTGTCCTTTAGAGCCCGTGGTGAAGTTTCAGCATTTTTATCTTGATGAGTGAAGCCAAGTACAACTGCTTCGCAAGCATTTTTAGTAGGTCCTACTCAAACCAGCAGTCACACTAAAATTGAATTATAGTGCTACAGTGTGGTTGCTGTGCTAGGAATAGCGCGATAAGTCAAGTTCGGCAAAAGCAAAGCCCAAAGGGGAGGAAATCAACAAGTTTACACAAGACAGGACTATGTTTTGCTTTGGACTGCAAAAGCCTTACTAACTTTACTAACTTATAGACTTAACATCTAAAAATGTAAGAATAGTGTATATTATATGACTTAATGTTGCTAAAAGATTTTATTTAGCTTCTCAAACTTCCATGCTGTAAGAGAGTCCTTGTAAACCTGGTTTTTGGAACCACTATTGCTGCTTGCCAACCAAAAGAACTTTTTGTTTATAATTATGGACCATGGACCATGGTAAATGATGAAAGGCATAATCGTAGTTACAAAGTGTGATGCAGTTCTAAATGTAGATTAGAGGAATAATCATTGCTTACAAGTTGATTTTATGTTACAAAATTTTATAATTAATTGCACCTTTTTCTGTCGTGTTCTGTCTGTTGTTTTGATTGCATAAGGTTAAGACTCCCATTCTAGCACTAAGATTCCTACTCCACTTTTTTTACTAGAAAAAGACCAGAACTCCGGGTAGTTAGGCAGTTTCGTAGTAAACACACCATTTTTGCTTAATTTGGGCTTTGGGGGTTAGACAGTAGAACCTGTCTTCGTATTAAATTTGATGTATATTTGCCAAGCAGCTAGTCCTTTTTCAGACTAAAAAGCAAATTGGCCTATTCATTTGCTGGACTCACTTCTTGCTGAAGAAAAAAGTTTTATTTTTTATAATTTTGTTCTGAAAGGACTGTGACAAAGAAAGAGAAGTGTCTGCTATCTCTAAACTCCGTCACTATCTCCCTCTTCCAAACCTTATCAACGTCTATCACGCTATCTTCTCCTCTCACATTCGCTATGCTTGTCAAACTTGGGGCCTCTGTGATAACACTGTCACCCACAGAATCCAAGTCCTTCAAAACACCGCCATCAGGATTATGACCTTCCAAGAACCAAGGGCCTCTGTCACTCCCACCTATAATGAACTCAAAATCCTAAAATTCTTTGATCTTGTTGAAACACTCAATATTATGTTCATATACCGCTACCTGAATAGATACCTTCCTTCTGACTGTCTTTCTACTTTTACCTTTTCTGTAATTCCTCATGACATTGGGACTAGAGCCAACCATATCAGCCTCCTTTTCATCAGGAATGTCAATACAACCACCTTTGGCCTCCACTCCCTCACACGGCTAGCTTCACGTCAATGGAATAATTTACAAGAGCATCTTGATGACAAAAATCTGCAAATCATAGAACCACTAGATTTATTATCACATATTTCATGAATTTACCTCAACAATACGCCCCTCAGGAACCCCCTCAGCAACAATAATTTGCATACCAGAGTCTTATTATTTTTTAACTGTATATATTTCATGAAAAAACTAAAAATGTAAATACAAAAAGAAAAAGAAAAAAGATTTATTTAGGATATAGGATACTTTATTATTTGTTTTATCATATTTTATTTTATTTTGCTTAAAACTTTTCATTTTTTTATTAGGTTGCACCATTTGTAATTAGGTTTCTAAACTTGGTGTCCCTTCCTTCGGGTAAATATATGTTTTGAATTGAATTGAATTGAATTGAATTGTCTTGATTTGCAGATTTTATCAACAGTTTTTTTAAGTGGGAAATTCAAGCAAGATTGGGGGGGGTGAATGTTGAGTAATAGAACTGGTAGAAGCGCTGACCTTAAAAAATTTTAGATTATGATAAAAATCATTATGAAGGTGGTGGGAGCTATTTTACTTAGCACCCAGGCTGGAAATGGTGCACAGTACGCCAAATATATTCGGAGTGACGCAGTAATTACTTTTGGCGTATTGTCGTAAGGAGCCGATTTAAAGTAAGATATTGACGTAAGTCAAAGCTTTTCAAGACAAGAGAAGCACCCCCATTGTAACTCCGGATTTGATGATGCTAGGTTTTAAGCGCATCCACCTCGCTTGTCGCCTCTCCCTCGACCGCCATATAACGACGTATAGTGTAAATAGAACATAAAGCTTATGAGCAACTTTTAGGGGTGAGAAAATCAAATATCCCAGGGCTTTCGTAGGCTTCGCCCCTGAACCCCCACCAGGGCTAAGCCCTGGACACGTTTGCAATATCGCTGTTCCGCAAGCAGAACTTCTTTTGGAGTAGACCTCAGTTTAAAAAAATAACAATTCGGCGTGGACTTTGCATCATTTCCACACTGGCTTAGCACCCCCTGGAAAATGCTAGGACCTAGACCCCTCTACATTTTATGGATTTTCCATACCTTTAGAAGAAAACTCTTTCCAATCTCATGCCAGCTATCCTGGGATAAATAGGGCGAACCCGAAAAAAAATTTTGTTTCCGGTCCACCGGCCGGATGAAAATTTATTTTGTCATCACCCGGCCACATTTTTTTTCGTACATCATCGTTAGGGTTACCGTAGAGTCGTTTAATCTCGACATACGTCTTGCAATCTCGACATAGCTGTAGGCTGGTCTTCGAAATAAAAAATCAAACATAAACAAATACATACCAAAGTTATCAATCAATCACTAAAATGTACTCTCTCTCTATCACGTCACAGATTGTTAATATAATATGAGAAATGTGAAGTGTTATTACTTATACTTATATTTGAAAAGAAAACTTTAACGATGTAGTAATCGCTAAAAACTAATTAGCATGCTTTCAACGAAGATGTCTAAATCCCTAAATCACAACAACACAACATTTTGCACGCGAGGAATTTTTTAGTAGACATTTTTACCGTGAACCGAAAATAATAAAAAGAACCCGGTTTCCTTTTGAATTTAATGTGACCGCCATACTGGCCATCACGGCGTGCGGCCTGTTAGCGCCTAGAGCGTATGTTTTTATATATAAGGAAAGGGAAACCAGGCTAAGCGCGCGAATTATTTTTATCACGTGACTTGAAGCGTAATAAAGTTGTAAAATTTTAATGATGGACACGAGAAAGTTACGAGGAAGTTTGCATGCGTTTCGTGTGTTGTGTAAAACTGTTTATAATTTGGCTTTCTTTTTAATTGAAATGATTGCAATGTTTACTGAACTTCTAGTTTGATGGATGAACTTGTTCGATAAGAATGATACCAAGAATTTCATTCAAGGTTTGTTTTGATTATTTTACAGATCCGGTGTCGAGATTGCAAGACGTATGTCGAGATTAAACGACTCTACGGTAGTTTGTTTGTTTGAAAAACTTTTGTGAATCAGTTTTTGAGGCGTGTGATTTATCGCACGTGATATTTTATATTCTACTGTAGAATTTACGCCTAGAAATCACTTGGAATGAAGGTTTTATCCTGATCATTGTTGTAGAAATGATATTTTATTCATCTCAAACTAAACCCTGCATTGTTTTTGTTACCTTAAGGGGATTAATTTTTGCGGTAACTTATTTTCCCGAGATAATTTTTTCGCGAAATAATTTAATTTTCGCGGGACTTATTTTCGCGAAGACGGGAATTCTAAATTTTCGCAAGGATTAAATTTCGCGAGTTTCGCGAGAAGTGGACTTTTTCGAAAGTTCAAAACTAAAAAATCGAACAGTAGACCAATAAAAAACTTGCTTTTGTCTAAAGAAATAACAAGCTTTGTTGATGTAAACTCTCTGTCGTACCGATTGATATGTCTTTAATAGGTATAATTTTTCTGAAAACAAAGGGAAATTATGTCTAAAAAAACTTAATTTTCGCGAGGATTATATTTTGCGAATTTCGCGAATCCAAAGGTTTTTAAAATTTTCGCGGGGATTATATTTCGCGAATTTCGGAAAAACTCGCGACATTCGCGAAATATAATCCCCGCGAAAATTAATCCCCTTAAGGTAATTCTTGCTTGCAACTGAACTTTTAAGAATGTTTTTTTTTTACATACAACTTGGTTTTTATAAAAGAATCATGCTGATTTGTGAGTAAATTAAAAAGAAACATTCATAAAGTGAGGATTTAAAAAATTGGGGAAATGTTTCTCTCACTCTACTTTTTTTCTCAAACTCTACTTTTTTCTCAAAAAAGCAATTGAAGATAAATATTCAAAATGAAAGAGAGTGTCCAGTTCTTAGAGATATTGTAACACAATTGAAAATATAAACGATGAAAATTAAGTATTTGAATAATCGCACGCCTAGACCACTATAAATCAAAATCTAGACGTGCGATGATCACACATGAATTTTTCTCATGCCGAAGCCTGTAGCGGTGTCAAGTTACTACAGATTTAAGGTGGGTGGCTTAGTTGTTAGATTGTTAAACACTTACAATTATGTTTGTTTACTCTTCTTAAACCAACGTTTTTAGCTTCTCTTTGCTACCATGAGAAGCAAACACATGCATGCACACCTTGTAAAAAGAGTTGTTGCTATGCTATAAATTGTATAAAAATGGAAAACTGGAATGGAGAATTGTCTGTATTATTCAGTTTGAAAAATACTGGGATACAGCCCCAGTGTTCCTATCAGATTAGCTAGGTAGCTACCCCAAACAGTGTTTTGTTTTGTCCTCTAGACTGTTAGTAGTAGATTGTTAAAATCTGGTACAAAGTACCATATTTTGACCAGACAGACCTAATACTATTAAGTGATATTGGTATGGCTGCCAAGAAAATTTTCAACGATAGCCCCTATTTCTGGTTCCATTAATTGAAAACCTACGGCAAGAAATTTTCGCGGAGATTTATTTTCGCGAGGTAAAAAAAATTGCATTTTGCGGGTATTAAAATTTTCGTGAATGGATGCAAACAGAAAATTTTGCGGGTATTTATTTTCGCGAATCGGAAAAAAAATAATTTTTTTTTGTCTTCAACTTGGAAAAAGCGATAATCTTTCTAAACGTTTAAGGAAAAATGAAACTTTACAAATGGTATGTACTTAAAAACTTTTTTTACAATGGTCCTAACAAATATAAACAAAGACTTTCAAACAAACGACAGTTTTTACTGATTTTCAAATAAATTATTTAATCTTTTTTTCGCGGGTATAAATTTTCACGAATGCAACTCCTAGAAACATTTTGCAGGTATTTAATTTTGCGAAATCAACTAAAATTCGCAAAATTCGCAAAAAATTTTGTACCCGTGAAAATTTCTCGCCTTAAGGTATGCAAAGTACCAAGGGGCCAATTTTTGATGAAATTTCAAACTCCTTAGTTAGAGGATCAGGAAGCCCTCTAAAATCTTTACAGAAGACTTTTGAAAGCAAGTATGGCTGATTTGTATACTAAAAAGGAGTTATAATTGTGAGAGAAGTGTTGATTTTTCTCTCAGTCGGGAAAAATTTGCCTATAAGTTGACACAATTTTTATGAAATTTGACCAATATGGCCTACCATGTGTTTCTGCCGTGCAGGATTCATTTCATATTTAGAAATTTTAGAAATATCTGCAAGTGCATTTTTCCTGAATACACTGCACTGGGAAGGGAAATCTTTTGCTCCAAAAAGATCTGCTTGGATATTGGCTTCCAATGCAAGTTCAAAATATTTTCTCTGGAAAAATCAAAATTTTGCACGTTAACTTAGCAAAATAAAGGCAATTATTTGAAATAGTCCTAAGTTTCTCTGTATTTATCATCATTATAATCGATTTCTAAAAACCTCATTGTGTCCTCCCTGGGGGGGCCTTTATAAAGGGGGGGAAACCAATTTTCCAATTTTGAATGGGTGAGGGGGGGAAATGAAAATTTCGTTCTATTTTGTCTAGTATTCCTTTTGCAGCAAAATTTTACGTTTGTGTCAGGTTGAAATTTGAGAAATTTATACGGGTATATGGGGGGGGGACTGATATTTTCAGAATTTTCTGGGGGGAAAGCAAAAAAGAGGGGGGAAACTAAAAAACTGAAAAGTCATAGGGGGGGAAAAAGAGGGGGAGATTTTAAAAAATCAAGAATTTGGTGGGGGGAACAAACCCTGGAGGACACTATGAACCTAAATTTAAACTTTATCAGGGAGTACCTGGTATAACATGCTGGTATGCCATCAGTTTGTTAAAAATGATAGAAATAATAACCTATACAGGTCAATGATATTCTTTATCACAAAACTGTATATCCTTCTGTTCTGCTCAAAGTTCCAGATGAAAAATCAGCTTTTGATATTTGCTTCTCTTTTGCAAATTGTCTATTGCTTACAATGTGAAGAACTATTGCCTGGACAGTACTTCTGTGAAGAGCCTGCCATTGACACTGATACACAGGCTGAAGTAGGATGTCAGCCAAATAAGACAGTGAAAGTTCCATGCCATATTGCCCAAGGCATCCAATGTGATGGAGACATAATCAAAGGAAATGAGACTGGGTTTTATCGTGAAGTACCTTGCCGTTATGTAAATGGGAAATCGTTTGCAACAGCATTATTGCTGTCCATATTTCTAGGTGTGTTCGGGATTGATCGTTTCTATCTTGGTTATCCTGCTATTGGATTGTTCAAATTTTGCACACTGGGATTTTTCATGATATTTCAATTTATTGATGTTGTTTTGATTGCAACACAGATTCTTAAACCAGCTGATGGCTCTGATTATTATATGGACTATTTTGGACATCGTTTGATCCCAATTAAGTATGATAATGATACATATTGGCTACCCCCTTGAGCGTCAAGCTATGTTTGGAAAGCAACTGATCTGAAGAGCCAAGAGGAATAACACCATCAAACTCTGAAAAAAGGCTGGAATGGGTGTTTTTGTGAAGGCAGAATTTTTTCAATTCTAATAAACATTTCTTCCAGTCATAGGCTGTCACATACCAGCTTCAAGTGTTCAGTGGTGACCATTCCTCTATTTTAGCAAATGTTAGGTAACTTTGGAAGAAATCCTTACGAGTTCATTTATAATCATTTTAATGCAGACAAATATGCGGACAATGATGCTTTTTGAGATTACACTTCCTACAAAATAGCATTTTGAATTCCCTGGCTAATGGGAAAACTTTGTTTGTTAAAGCATTTTTCAAAAATCAATTTATGAGCAGAGAGAAAAAAAGAAATTTTTAAGTTACATGTTTTTTTGTCATGCAATCTTTGTAATTTGTCATATCAGCATTTATTATTGCAATGAGAAAAGACTTTGCATACTACAATTTTTTTATGAATAGGCACTTATTTCAATTCAAGTTTTTAATCCTATTTAATGAATTTTTGTTAGACAAGATTCTCTCTCTGTAAGCTTGCAATGTATGATATGTATGTAATGAAGTATTTTAAAAATGTTTAAGCAGAAGCAAGTCGCTACCTTAATTCAAAAGGGGCCTAAGTCCTGTGAGCCTTAATTCAAAAGGGGCCTAAGTCCATTTGGGTCATTTTGAGAAAATTGCAATTAAAGTTTTTCCTTGATTCTGAAACCATTTTTGATGGTAAAGCTTTGAAGTAAATGTTTTCTGAAAGCCACAGCTATAAGTTGTTTTTCCAATGAAAAGGCATTCGTTTGAAAGGAATGTATTTTTGTATGTAACAGGTGCAACTTAGTAAATCTTGCAGAGTGGACTTAGGCCTTTTTTGAATTAAACATGAATGAAAACGTGTGAGGGTTAATTTCTGCCTTTTAGAGTTCAAAACCTGCACATATGACACTCCAAAATAAAACCACTTACACCTAGATTCAAGATAAAGAGAAAAGACAATCTCAGTAAAATAAAGAAAAACTCAATTAAACTTTTTAGGATGCATGGACTTAGGCCCATTTGCAATTCAATTGGACTTAGGCCTCTTCAAAACTTAACAAACTTATTTTGGTGGACTTAGGCCTTTTTATTGTAAAAAGTTGATGGACTTAGGCCCTTAATTGTAAAAAGATGATGGACTTAGGCCTCTTTTGAATTAAACATCACTTTTATCAGAGCTTCAGTATGAAGTTTTGAACCTTTTTAACTTTAAAAACTACTTGTTATGTACATCAAAAGAGAGCAAGTGAGTCAGAGATTGAGAAAAACTAAAGATCTCAAATTTCATAAAAATGGACTTAGGCCCCTTTTGAACTGGGGGGTACCTGGACTTAGGCCCCTTTTGAATTAAGGTAGCGAAGTTATCAATGATTAACTTTTGTTTCTTCTATAGATCTAGTAAAAACTAACTATAAAAATATGGGTAATATCTACACAGTTGGACCCAACGAGGCTTTGGTCGTTTCTGGTAAGTAGTACTGTAGTTTTTCTTGTTAAACCTTTCAAAACATATTGATTTTGTTTGATTGTATTCATACAAATACTTGGGAAATCTTTAGTTGTTTTTTTTTCATAATTCTGAACTCACATAAATTGTAATATAAGTTTTCGCCTTTACCTTTAGCTTGGAGTAAACCATAAAACATTACCTTGCCTTTACCTTACACTTGATATTTTCAGGTGGTTGCTTCGGGCAAAGAGCCAAAAGGACCATTGTTGGAGGATGGGCATGGGCTTGGTCATGTGTCTCTGATGTCCAGTCGTATGTATTTTGAAATTCAGAATTTGAATGTAGTCTTTTTTGTAGCAAGACTTATTAATAAAAGAGAAAATCCCATATCTACGCATCCACTTAATATTACCATCCCCTGGTAGATCTAGACTGTTTTGTTGATTCTAAAGATTTTGATAACTAATAAACAATTGTCACTCTAATTGTCAATCAATACTACCATCAATAATTTAACAGCTTCGTCCATTGACAAAAAAGATCTTTCTGCAAACTAATAGATTGACAAAAAAACTGATCAATAAATTAAGCATCAACTTCACTACTATTTAAAAATATAGAACCCATAATCATTTCATTTCCATTAGAATCTCATTGGAAATTATGACATTGAACCCAAAATGTGAAAGTGTTGAAACAGCAAAGGGCGTGGCAGTCACTGTAACGGGCGTGGCACAAGTCAAAGTGATAAAAGAAGACGAGCTACTTAAAACAGCCTGTGAACAGTTCTTGGGAAAGAACCCTGACGAGATCGAGGGAATCCTCTTGCAAACTCTGGAAGGTCATCTTCGTGCCATTTTGGGTACTCTCACAGTAGAAGAAATCTACAAAGGTAAAGTACCAAGGACCTTGATAGATGATATTATTATAAATAATATATAGTATTATTTATATAAGTGTAAAGTATTTTATTTGATCTGTCTTGACTTTCAGGGTGTTAATAGGATTCAAAAATAGGAAAACTGACTCTTTAAATTATTTGCCAGGTAATATAAATTGCAATGAAGCAAGCTGGGTTCATTAAAAGTTTTGTATTTTTCTTCAATTTGTACATAACTTTAAAAAATAATGTATTCATAATTTGATTTCAGATCGTGACACTTTTGCTGGTTTAGTCAGAGAAGTTGCTTCGCCAGATGTTGGCCGTATGGGTATCGAGATTCTTTCGTTCACCATCAAAGATATTGAAGACAAGGTCAACTATTTAGATTCTCTTGGTAAGACGCAAACAGCTGTGGTCAGACGTGAAGCTGATATTGGTGTCGCAGAAGCTAACAGAGATGCTGGTATCAAGGTATGATAAGTATTTTAGTTTTTAGATCTTTTTTATGACGATGCTTTCAGCAACGGATTTAGCGACCAGGCGGGACCTAGCACAGTTTTCTGTGCCTGTATTTTGATTACCTTAGAAATCTCGAGAAAGCAATTATTTTACGCGTAATGACATTTTCGAAATTCACGTTAAACAACAGAGAGTGTTTCAAAGGTAAAAAGTCAAACATTTTTCCTGTAAAAGCTTTAACGTTTTACTTCTAACGTTACAAAAAGTTGATTCTCTTAGCCTTAATAAATGATGAATACATCACCTCTCTTTTCTTTGGGGATTTCCTTTATATTAAGTCAGTTTGATTTAATAAACAACGAGAAGGCGAAGGAAAAACAGCTGTTTTCGAGGAGGAGAAGCCGCAAACATGTTTTAAACAATTTTTTCTCAAGGTTTTGCTCTTTTGCCCTTATTCATCCTTGCCCTCGTAAATAAAATGAATAGGAAATTTCAATGCCCCCTGTTTATGCAAGAAGCTCTTTTTACATGTGCTAGCTGTTTTCTCGTCATGTTATCATCACTCATATTCTAATAAAGTTCGGACAATCCCTCTAAAATCAATGAAGCATCATTATATAAGCAATTATCTGTTCTCTAATTTCAACCATAATTACTTTCCAATTCACAAACGTAATATTAGAACAATAATCTGGTCTGTATTTTTGACCGAATTTCCTTTCACTTTTCATAGGAAGCAGAATGCGACCGAGAGAAACAAGATTCACGTTTCAAAGCTGACACACAAATTGCCAACTCTTCAAGAGCATACCAAATGGAGAAAGCCGCTTTCGACCAAGAGGTCAACACCAAAACAGCCGAAGCTGAATTAGCTTACGAGCTCCAAGTACGTTTCTTGTTCACATCAGTCTTGAATCTCTACCTCGTTGAAAAATTTTCCAATAGTTTGTATGCAGGGAATTTAGCTGTCAGGCGAGGGTTTAAGTAGATTTCATCAGTTTCAAGTTATTAAACCTACAGATTAATTCATAATATGAGACATCTCGTCGATTGGCCTCTTTTTTACTGGTACACTTTATATGACCAGGGTCAATTTTCCATGCGCACCCTTTCCATTTTCCCATGTCAATTCGAGTCTGCCGTTTATTAATTTGGCACCTGACAGTAGATACCAAAAAATCTGGAATTACTATACATCACTTGACCTCGTTTTAATGTTCATCATCTTATAATACAGGCTGCTAAAGAGAAGAAGGGTATTCGTAACGAGGAAATTGAAATCGAGGTTATCGAAAGACGAAAAATGATTGAAGTACAAGAGAAGGATATTGAACATCGTGAAAAAGAATTGCAAGCCACCGTTCGTCTCCCAGCCGAAGCTGACGCACACAAAGTACAAGTTCTCGCTGAGGCTGCTAAGTAAGAACCCCCTCCCGTCGTACTCGAAATATCCGACAAAATTCTACCTCGTTGAAAATTTCCAACGTTGTATGCAGTGGAATTTAGCTGTCCAGGCGAGGGTTTAAGTAGATTCATCAGTTTCCAATTTATTAACCTACAGATTAATTCATAATCTGATACATCTCGTCGATTTGCCTCTTGTTTACTGGTACAATTATATGACCTAGGTCAATTTTTTCCATGCGCACCCCCCCTTTTCCTTATTTCCCATGTCAATTCCGAGTCAGTCTGCGTTTATTAATTTTGGCACCTGACAGTCGATACACAAAAATCTGGAATTACTATCATCACTTGACCTAGTTTTAATGTTCATCATCTTATAATACAGGCTGCTAAAGAGAAGAAGGGTATTCGTAACGAGGAAATTGAAATCGAGGTTATCGAAAGACGAAAAAATGATTGACGTACCAGAGAAGGATATTGAACATCGTGAAAAAGAATGCAAAGCACCGCTGGTATCACAGCTCGAAGCTGACGCACAAAAAGTAACCAGTTCTCGCTGACCTGAGGCTGCTAAGTAAGAACCCCCTCCCGTCGTACTCGAAATATCCGACAAAATTCATAGAAAAGAAGCACTTGAAAAAGCTAATGTAAAACAAACGACATAATATGCTATGTTATTTGATTAGTCTTTACCCAGACGTCAAGGCTATTCCAATTTATGTCACTTTAAAAAATCGAATTTGCGTTAAATCACTTGAACGGCTTGAATTTTTCGGAAATTGTTAAGGGTGGAACTCGCCAAGATTTCACATTATTAGTTTCTCTGGTGAAATTGTATTACTCTACCCTCGAGTATAATTTTCTACTCTTGGAATGTGGCTTTTTCTATGGTTTATTATTAATTGATTGATTAATTGATTTTAATCCATTTTCAGGACAAAGAAAGTCTTGGCTGCTCAAGCTGACGCCGAGAAAATCAGAGTAAGTTATCGATTCGGATTTAGAAAAAAACCTTGTATACCATAGAACGAATTAGCTACGGAGTACTCCCTACCCCGTTTTGTATTAGCTCATTTCTCACACCTATCTTTTGTCTTGATTATTCAGATGATTGGTGCTGCAGAAGCCGCAGCAATCGAGGCCATTGGTAAAGCAGAAGCTGAACGAATGAGACAAAAAGCTGCTGCCTACAAACAATACGGAGACGCTGCCTTGATGTCCCTTATCTTGGAAGCCATGCCTAAGGTAGGCGCCTTTTTATGAAAACGGGTGTTGGTGTGCGTAGTTTCATCTTTTAACATTGATACTTTCATAAAATGACGCACTAAAGTATCTATATTTTACCTTAAGGGCTCTGACCATAGTGAATTTTTCATAATTGCCGTGTTTAAAATGTGTTTTCTGACTGATGTAACCAACAAAACTATGGCATGTTATACATTTTCTGTTAGACAAACTATTCCTGAATCTGAAAATTAAAAAATTACATTGGAAAAATTTGATGAAGAAGAAAATGAAGACTTTTGCGAGGAAGAGTATTTCAACTTTGAAGAGCTTAGTTTCGGCGAAGAAAAAACATTTTGAAAAAATTTTCGCAGTAGATGGTGTATCTTTTACCGAACAATAAAAGTTTTTGCGGAAAATTTTTGCAAATGCTTCTTTGTCTCAAAATCTTCAAAATAGTGGTTTTTCATCAATTTTGCATCTGGATTTTGCTTAAAAAAACAGTCATAACTTTTGACACATCTTTTTAGAAAAATTTTCCGCAAAATTTAAAATAGTTCAATTCTTTGCGGACAGTTTGGAAAAAGTCCGAAACAAAAAGGTTAATTACCCATTAAAACTTAGCACTTTTTATGAAAGAAGGTGATGCAACATATTATTAACGTCTTTTTAAAGTTCATAACGTCATTTTTGCAATTAAGTTCTTAACTACTCTTAAGGGGTTTGATTAAAAAGCAATTTATAAAGGCATTTCTTTGTTAAAAGTGTTAAAGAATCTAAAACACAACTTTTATGTTCAGATACTAAAATCAATTTTCTGACTATGGTCAGAGCCCTTAAGAGGGAAAACTTCGCCACACCCCCCCCCCCATAAGTTTCCCTTTTAAAGGTATGTAGATAAATGAATCGTCGCTGATCGTGTTCAAAAAAGAATGACATAATTCAACTTTTTTAGTGATGATTTTAAAAAGCCTATATAATGTGATATTTTGTGGCTACAGTTGAAAAAATTTATTCCCACGTCCCAAAATGACAAAAATTTCTTTTGCATTTGAAACGAAATTTCTAGTGATCTTCAGTGGCTAGTAATTAGCCTTAAAGTGTGTGAAAGATTGTGGCTAATTTTTTGAGTGGCTAATTTTACCAACTAATTTCAAAAAGGTGTAGCAACTTCAATTTAAAAGATCAGTCACCCAAATTTTGCACAGGTTATATTGAATAATAAAATTTTGAGATTATGTGAAAAAATGTGGGCTATTGATCCTTGAAAGTGAAATTATGTGGTTAATAGACTTAAAATGCATCCAGAGACAAAAGTATTGAATAAAAAAGTCTAATCATGGAATTTGAAAGTTTTTTGCTTGAGATGATACTTATTGAATGGTTTTGTTTTCATTTTCTGAGGATACAGCATCAGAAATGTGAATTTAAGTGGCTAAATATTCCTTGCAATTGTGATGTTTGACTTGCGGAAAAACGTTTCAACAGGCATTTTACGTACTGACTTTATTTACCATGTAAAAAAGCTGTAGTTATGAAATTTTGGGATATTGTGCTAAATATGTGGGTAATTCCATAGAAATACTTTTTGTAACACTTCCTGTATGATTTTGTGTTAAAATGTGTGGCTATTTGCATACTCAGTAACTAGCAGTTTTTCTTCATTTTAAGCCTAATTTGTAGATTTCCCCTGTCATGTTTTATTGCCACAATTAATCACATATCAATTTTAAAGAAAGGCATGCAAGGTATCAAAAGAAAGCCAATGGAATTTTCAAAAGTTTAGACAAGGTTATTTTTTCACTCACGACGTGAAAAAATGTGGGTAGCCTTTGGGTTGGTCTAAAAAGCAGGGTAGCCAATTGGGCTAGCCAATTGGGCTAGGTTGTGGGGTACCTAAATACTTTACAGACCAGAATAGAAATACCGAAAATGAATGCATAGAACCACATTTTACTGACCAGGGAGCATGAATCTGATTGATACCTAGATTGATCATGTATGATTCCAAAGATAAAGAAAGATATAAATTACCACGTGTTAATGGACGAAGAGTAAGAAATAGAGCTTCATTATAATAGAGCTATTTCAAAAGACCTTTCGTACCTATTATAAGCTGCCATATTGAAAAATTTTGAAAGGAATTAATTGTTTGAAACATCTAAACATGATTTAAATTAAATAATAGATTCAATCTGATTCAATAACAAAGGATTGTTAAGATATGACAAGATTAGAGATCATATGGCCCAAAGGCGATTCCAAAGCTATTATCATCGAATTACAGCTTCACGAAAGTAACAATTAAAAACATAAATGAAATCTAAATCTAAAATATTAAAAACTGTTTTGTATATATTTTTTATTCGGGTCTGTAAATTTTCAAACGAAGCCAAGAAGGAAGACAAAATGGCGCCAGGTCTCTTGAGAAGTAACAAAGTTCAGTACCTTTGGAAAAATGGCTATTGTGGCTGAAGTTCGAAAGGAATCTTAAATTTTATTACATGGAATCATTAACAAGATGTTGTAATAGTTATTTCCACATTAAATAGGTTTCAGATTTCAAAAGTTTAGGCACAAAGAGGTACCCCATAACCTAGCCCAATTGGCTACCTCATTGGCTACCCTGCTTTTTAGACCAACCGGTAGCCTTTTTAATAATCCGGAAATTTTAGTAAGTTTTTTTAGCCACGTAGAATCACAGGGCAACTATTAGTTGATACTTTTGAATTCAGAAAGTGAAAATTTGATCTTCTCAAACAATTCAGGTCTTTGGAATTCTTTTGTGAATGGGTGTGGCTACCATTTAAAATAAGGGCCTTTTTTCAAAAAAGTGTGACTATTAGCCGCATGATTTCACAAATTAGTAAGTAAAATACTTCAAATATGTTCTATTTTTTACTAATTTTTCAAGAACACCAGATTCATTATTTTCATCACTACACTAGTATTTATTTGCTATATTGTTTTTTTAATTATTGAAAAAATATCAATACAGCGAGTTCGAGCCACAATTTCTCACATTTATCACTTGAAATTCTTTCACATAAGTATATCTTAGAAAAGTTCAATCTGTGATCTTCAACTTTGAACCAGTTCAAAATGTGGATATTCAATAAGTGCTTGATTGAGGCTATTTCAAAAAAAGATAGAAAAAGGGTAATATTAGCCTCAAAACTACACATTTGATAAAAAAAAAATTCCAGTGAATTCCTAGAGTCCTAATCCACAATCCTGTATTTTCCCCTCTCTCGTGAAACATTTGCTGAGAAGTTACACGACATTATCCAAAATCAACAAAAATTGCATTTTTCCAATGTGTCATTCTTTTTTGAACAGAATCCGCTTCGTTGCGTTCTTCTATATTTTCTGAACTTTCGTTGACCCCTGTTGGTACTTTTCTATCATGAACCAAAAATAAACATTGAAGACCTTTTTTGTGGTTGACAGGGACCGTACATGTTGTCTTGGCTAATGAATACGTCATAGAGCCTAGTTAGCCTTGTGAGACCAAGAAATTTGGTTCTACCAGGGTAAGATTGTGAAAATTGTATTGAATAAGTTTTTCTTTTTTATCTCTCAGATCGCAGCTGAGGTTGCGGCTCCATTAGAAAAGACGCAAGAGATTGTGATCATTAGTGACGACAAGAACGGTAGCAATGTCTCTTCAGAAGTCACCAAATTGTTGGGCTCTTTACCTCCGCAAATCCAAGCACTCACTGGTGTCGATCTTTCTAAGGTATAGTTTATCAAGCAGCTGTCTGCTAAAACGTTAAATTGAATTGTGTGTTGAGAATGTTATTAATATTCCACCTCCCTCAGTGTGTAATGCGCCCAAACGTTTTACCTTATTGGAACTAATTTTCGCAGGAATTAATTTAGCATTTTTCCCAATTTTATCGAAAAATTTGAAAAATCCCTAGGAAAATGAAAGAAATTTGTACAAAAAAAGGCAAAACCGCGAAATTAAAACTCGAGAAATGCAATTTTTCCGATTTTTTTTTCGACTGCGAAAATTAGTTCCAAAAAGGGTCATTCAAGTCATTCAGGTTAACTCACAGCAGGTTTGAGTGTAATTTTTTACCATTCTTCCTTTTATTTTTTCAGGCTATCGGACAAATCCCTGGGGCAAAAGTTGCATCATAATTCATGATGAAATCCTTCACCATGGAACTCTCTTTTGTAATGTAAGCCGATAACACGATGTACATAGTCTGAACTCTTTGCCCAGTTGCATGTTATATAGTAACCGAATCAAGTCACGAATGTGCTATCTTGTGTACAAAAAAAAGACTTGATTAACCACCGAACTCTAAACTGAAGTCTACCGTATCTTAAGACTATTGCCACCTAGTCTTCTCGTAGTAGAGCTGTTGATTCTAGTTTTTATTTTAGATTTCGGTGCTTCTTCCAATTGACTTCACATGCACCTATAAGCACACTCAAAGGACGACTAATAAACATAATATTTGTCCATTGGCAATGTATCTATAATAAATGGACTGGTTGTAAACTTCTGGTTATGAAGACTTGTCTTAAAAGGACTAGGTCTAAAACTCTTCTTCATGTGTATTTTAGGGATAATTATTTTATTTGTTTTCGAATTTGATTAGTTTATTTGTTTTTTTCTTCGGTTAGATTTTGTTTCGTCCATAGCTTTAGGACAGGGTTAAGACAGACTGGAAAATATGGAGCTTTTAAAAAAAATTCTTTTCAAATTCCCGATGACCAGTGAAACTCAGGGGATTGATTCGATTTTCCAAATTTCTTGTAACATAACAGCGTTTATGTCAGGGTCTGAGAGACTTGATTTACAAAATCATCCCTTTCGGCGCCAAGGGAAATCAGCTATATATTTTGTTCCAAAATTCGGGAGACATTATTTCTTGATTTCTGTCTTAACCCTGTCTTTAAAGAAGTAGCATTCTTACATAATTTTATTTAATCATTTATATACAACCGGCCCCTGAAAGCAATTTTTGTTTTAGGCCCTAGGCTTTTTTTTCCTTAGGGGGAAATTGTATTTATTTGTCCCATTTTCCGTAATTGAAGGCACGTACTATGAAATCGAGGCTTGGTAATTTTTTACTTGTAAGTCCTTCAAACTAATTTCTCAGATTGTTCACAAGTTCTCACACAAATTTTCTTTTACTTTACTTCATTATTTTGTATAAGCAAGATATATTATTATTATACTGTAGTATTATCAATTATGTAAATCATCAATATTATATAATTATAATTCTTATTACTTAAATTTGAAAAAAATATATATTAAAAATATTACCGGTCTTGAGCGGCTCGCCTGGTTTTTACACAAATGACAGATTAAAACTAAAATTTACCGCTAAATTTCGAAAAAAATATCAATCGTAAACAAAGGAATTGCTAGATTCAATCTGTCGTCAAAAATACGGTGCATTTTTTAAGGCTTCACTTTTTCTTGCCTGAGAAAGGTTAGAGATTGAACTCTAGCCCTTCGGGCTTTAAACTCAGCTCTATTATAGGGCTGAGACCCATTCATCACTTGACGTATATAAATTGATCAACTTCATATTATTAAATCAATAAAATCAGGTTTTACTAAATTTTACTAATTGTTTAAGTCTTTTAAGTTGGAAGAAACAAAAAGTCTTTCAAAAAGTCTTGGATAGATGAGTCATTAAAGTAAGGTTAGTCCCCAAATATTATATTCAATGTCGCCGTCCACTTTGCTCGACGACGGTAAAAACACCAAGATACCGTCGTCTGTTTAGGTGAGCAAAGGCGATATAGAGCCGTACATCAACTATCGACTTTGTTTTGTATCGACTTTACTTACCGTCCCCCTCGATTTATCTCGAATACATAAACTCGCTATTAATACGTCTAAGCGACAATCAAAGCAATCGTTATAACCACCGCAAAATAGAGTAACGCTCTCTTTACTTTCCCATTTTTAGCTGAACCATTATTGATTGATGACGTAGGTAATGATGACGTCGCGTGGGATGTTGATGGTGTAATTGTTCCGTTCAAAGTGTTGTTAATTGTCATGGAGATTTGGTATGAAAACGAGGGTGAAACAGATTGTGGAGTTAAAGATGGTGTCGCTGTCGTCTTGGTAACAATATATGAAAACGAGATTGAGTATGTTTTCGCGTTACATTTATTGTTAACATGATTGCATAAATTATGCATCATGGTACAATTATCACATTGGATTTTAGATAATCGAGGATCCAAGGTAACGTTCTTGAATACTGACGACATTGTCAACTCGCACAGATTTTTGGGACTGTATGGACCTTGTCTTTGTAAAACGTCACATATTGAGCGGGCGTCAACATTACACTCACATGATGGGCGTCGTTGAAATTGGATCCCTGGAAATTGATCATTGATGTCTTGTCTTGTTGCAATACAAATATCTCTTACATCACATCCATTAGATGACGTGAAGAAACAAATCATTGCAAGGAATAATGAAAAAATGAATTTATTCTCCATCCTTTTTCCAGCGATTTATATTGCAAACGTTGTCAAAAAAACTTTAAATGATTTCGGTTGCTCACAAATCGATTCTTTTTTATATTCGTATAACAACACAATATCGGTGGGTGATGGATCAAATGTTCATCGAGATTCACTTTATTTGGTTTTCTTCCTCTCCCAAATCGTCAAGATTAATATAATCGCTGTCTCAAGATATAGAAACTTGCAGTAACTAGCCAGCAATCTTTTTAATACCGCAAAGCATTTAAGCATTAAATAATTCAGTTTCTTCAATAGCTATTTATCATGTGATTGCCTGGAAATGGTTTTTTATCGGTGCAGCATGCAAATAAAGAAATTTAATTTACTGACCAAAATATTTGTTTTTGCATCATCATAAACAACAACGTAAAGACTGTGTTTTGTCCAATTAATCATTGAAATCACCCTGACAACTTTGTAAATAAAATTCAAATTTGATGACTTTGTTTTTTAACGACCTGACTTCTTTGCCATGAGTCAAACAAACAAATAAGAAATAATATATAAACTGTTTCCAAATTCGTTTTTCTTTTTTTATTTTCTCAAAATATATTATCAAATGATATCAAAGATGGTAGCCATATTCAAAATTATACATATCATGTGCAATAGTTGATGGATTGTTTTGTTTATTGTTAAAAGCGCAGCGGACGCAGTCAGCGAAACAGAGAAGCCATTTGCAGCTTAAGCTGGTATGGCATTTAAAAATTCGGGCCTTGTTAACGTCTTGCAATTCCTGCATTAATAACACGCATGCGTAATTTGTCGTTCTTTTTAAACCACATATAGATAATTCCCGTGATAAACAAAGAGGGATGAATCTGGTACAGGTGGTACAGTCACTTTCGGTTGGGGTTGAGGACGGTGAAATGTGAAAGTTTTTGTTCTTTTTTGTCGTTCTTTTTGTCTATGTCTATTTCTAGTAATGCAGAATTTGTTAGATAGAGCCCCTCTAACGCACTCCAGTAGCAAAACTTTATGCATGCTAACGCGTATTGACAAAAACACTCTCAGCCCCGTTATTGGAACTCTTCTCCAGAATTCGGGGATCGAAATCCTAATAGAAGTTAAATTGTTGCAGGCTAAAAAATATACTAGGGATGGTTTTTAAATGCAATTTTTTACATCGAATTTCAAATAGGGATGAAAAAGTAGTTTAATTCCCCAATGGGGTTGAAATTGTAGGGTATTTTTCCCACTGGGACAAAATTTTTGCCACTTTTCCAATAGGAAGGGGGTCCCAGCAGGTCTTTGACACGGAGGTAAATATGATCAAGAGCAACTTCTATCCAGTTTCGGTTTTAATTTACACATTTTTTTATAAGAACATCCAAAATTTTTGAAGTCTTAGGATTTTCTTAACTTTTTGAGTTTTTAGGCTAAAAATGTTCTTATCAACCATTCTTATTTTTTGGCCACTTTGAGCCTCAAAATGTTCTTGAGGTAAAATTGACCTATTTCTAAGACTTTTTATGTACGCTACTTTACTTTAATCCGTGATTTCCTTTCGTTAGCCCGAACTCAGATTTATTTTAGAGGGTATTTTCTATTGTTTCCTCAGCCTAGTGAAAAGATTGCTTTTATAATTTAAGTGTGTCCAATTAAAGTCCCAACAAAAGTCTTAATATTTGATGATAAAAAGGGAAATCTTAAAGATTCTTTAAATAGCACAAGTGATTTACTTCTGGAATGTAGAGTACAGTTTTAGCTCTGAGTTTTAACATTAGACTTACAACCTTAGGATCTCATAATCTAAAAGCCTCAAAAATGATCCAATAAGGCTGAGGACAGTGGCGTTGTAGCAGGGGGGGGCATGCCCCCCCTCCCAGCAGAGCTTTTTGAATGAGCGCCGAAAAGCAAAGGGCGCCAAAGAGATTTTTTTAAAGGCCCCAATCTTAAAAATCATACTTTATGCGCCTTAAATTGCGCCCCAGGATCAATTTTACTAAGATAGTTTTAAAATACTTGCAATTTTTTCGCTCGCCTCGCTCGCAATACAGTTAATTGGTAACTTCTTTGCAATCTACCTCATTTACAAGTTTTTTTTGTGTACAATATAGCAAATGAAAATCTAACTGCGCCCCAAGACCAATTTGCTGACAACCATATTGAAATCATAAAGCATCAATTTTTCGCTCACTTCGCTCGCATAACACATTGTTTCTTTAAGTTTCTTTTCACTCTAGCAAGCGCCATTTAAAAAAAATTGACTTTGGCCCCTCCAGAAATATTTTCCCACAACGCCACTGGGAGGATCTAATGAGCCCTCCTGAATCAAAATATTCAAAGTGAAAGCACTGAAATCGCTTTAAATTCTGAAAAATGTTGAAATAACAAAAATGAACAAATACAATTTGAACTTGTTTGTACATTCATAGTCATTATAAAAACACTGACCTGGAAGGCTTTTGTCTCTTTTTATTGTTAAAAGATGGAGTTTGCGTACCAAAATCGATTTATTTTGTAACTTGATCAAAAAGTATGCATTAAACCAAAAGCTAAAACAATAAATTACCAGACAGGGGTTTTTTTATAATGTACATTGATGCTAGGAATTCCCCTTGATATTTTTTGTTGATTTTGAAAATATCTTTATCACTCAGCTAAGCTAAGCTAAAAAAGAGATCATGTTAAGATCCAGATAAGATAACACAAACACTGATTAAAAATTACCATATTAAGTTTCCATAAATGATATAATTTTGTTTACTCTAAAAACACGAAGCAATCGCAGTAATTGATATTACCATTTTCGTTTTACATCAGCTAGATAGAAAGAGATGAATTTTTTTTAGGTTTTACACGTTTTTTTTTTATAAGAACGTCAAAAATTTTCGAAGCCTTCGGATGTTCTTTTTTTTTTGGATTTGAAGCCTAAAAATGTTCTTAAAATGTTCTTATTTTCAGCATTTTTTGAGCATTTTGATGTAATTGCTTAAGAAATTGCATGTTTTTAAGTCTCCAAAGCCTTAGTATGTTCTTAGAATGTTTTTAAACTTTGGGCCTCGAAGCCTTATGTTCTTATATAGTTTGTTCTTATAAAAAAAACGTGTATTTTCGAGAAGGATACAAGGTAAATTTTGGGATAATATTTAATACATCTGTCTCAAAGTTGGGATATAAATTTCTATTGAAAACCCAATGGGGATAGAACTTCCATTGTTCGAAGCTCAAATTTAAAATCTTTTAAAACCTGTTAAAATCAGTACTGTCCTAGTAATTTCTTAAATTTGAGGCTCAGGCTGTTCTTAATTCGTTTTTCGGTTTTTGACCAATTTTCAGACTTGTATTCTTATAAAATTGTTCTTATAAAAAAGGCGTGTGTTTTAAAGGAAATGTATGTTTCCGAAAAATGATGTGCAAGCACATTTCAAAAATAGCAAAAAAGCTGCGGTCATGTGACTGTCATCTCGCCAACAGAATACTACTCAGACATACGGGGAAATCCCAGCCTAACAAAACTTGCATATTAAGGGCTGTTATTTTACGGTTAAATTGACACAACGCTTTATTTATGAAATTTCACGTTTTAGCAACTGGTGTACTCGATTCAGTTTGTTTTTACTTTATTTCAGTGAGGATTAAAAGAGTATCGTTTAAAAATAATATTGTGCTTATTGTATCGAGAAATATACCATACCTACAATATTGCTACATGCTGTTTTATGCCCTGACGCAATCTTTGGCCAATGCAGTGTATTAATTTTATAAAAGCTTATGGTACAAAAATGAAACCCAAAATGGTATTTTGGATTGTGGTATTTATGTCAATTCTGTATGAAACCAAAACTCATTCAACGACACTGATATCGTCACAAACATTAATACCGACACCGTCACTTTTGCCAATAACGACAACGATACCGTCACCGACGCCGACATCGAAACAACAAGAAGGATGTATTTTAAACATAACCCAAGTTTGCGATAAAATCAAATTGGATATAATTCATTTGCTATTAGGATATGAACCAGATATGACAGAATGTAATTGCTTGAAAGGAAAATCTGTTTGTGAGCTCTTAAACTCGACAGGACAATACGATTTCACGCAAATTTGTATTCAAATGAAGAAAAGTGTTTTGAAAGATGATAATATAGTGACTACACGCTTACCATGTGAGAGTTGGGCTTCTATGAAAAATTTATATGACTTGACGACAATTTGTAATAGAAACAGAACACGTCCAGTTACCATGGAAACAACATCCTTTGTTTATTCCGTTACAAAGACACTTGATGAACAAGGAAACGTAATATCACCATCTACTTCAACTACAGTAGCAATGACGTCATCAATTAAAAATGGTGCCACTAAAAATCGGACATCAATATTTGTAATGTTTTTGGTCGCCATTTTCTTTATGACTGTTTCATGTTTCGTATAGTGAATACATTTAATGGTGTTTATGGAAGGTTAGGAAGGGACCATTTGAAAGGATACCATAAAATAAATACCTAATTTTACAAGTGGGAAATCTTTTATGAACTACAGCTAGCGCCTTTAATTCGATGTTTTACTAATTCAATACGCTCCGGTATTCGATAATATTGAAAGTCACCGTCAACAAAAAACTCTTATAGACAATACTTTACTTGTTCTTACGCTTCCTTGTTGGATGAAAATCAAATTGCCCTTGAAAATCAAATTAAAGAGCGTCGACTGTATATTTCAAATCAGTTTTACATAACGACTCTAACTGGTGCTTATCAAAGGTTCCCAGCTGGCACACACAACGTCCATTTAATGTTAGATGAACGCTGAAACGACGTTGTGTCAGCTGGGTAGAAAGGGACACTTGATAAGAAGCTGTGCTATATTCCTACCCCTTTCTGTCTTTTTTAAACCGGAGAAATGTTCTAGTACGATTATTAAACGCCTGCTGCACCCGCGCGCCTCTGGAAGTTTTAACCCTCAATAAGAAATTGACTTTGATTTCACCCCCATTCGAAATTCAATGTGTAGCCATGAAGGGTATAACTTTTTGCTCCAAAATCATCCCCGCACTGGGTTTTTAAAGCTGAGAACAATAGAATTTCTACCTCCATTGTGATTTCCAGAAAGAAAAAATTTATCCCCGCTGTATGAAAAATTATACCAGGGTTGTCAGACAGGAGTGTATCATTGAAATATTTGTCAAATCAATCATGCAAATATACAAAGAAGGCGTTTTTAAAGAAATATTCGTAAGCTCTCAAATATTATAACCATGAAAATCTAAATAGCTTTTTTCACTATAGACTTTTGAAACCCTGTCTTAAATCCGCGTGTTGGAACTTGTTCTCAGAGTGGGGATGTTTCTATCGAAATCCCAATGGGAATCTCTCAGTGGGGCTAAAATTAAATGCCTGAATGAGAATCTTGGGTAAATTTTCTGTTGGGTCCACCCGGGTCTGTATGACACGGGTTGTCTAAATCATTAAAAAAGAGAGATTATATATTCCACCTTTCATTTTATCCATAGTTAATAGAAATCCAATGGTTTTACTGCTTTTACTGCTTTTATTGCTTCGTAGCAATATTGACTATCATAAAAATTGGGACTTTATAAACTATAGTAAATACACAAGCATATAACAAAATTGTAAGATCAAAGAAAATTTTGTTTTTATTCAAAATTAAAATATAAAATACGTCTACAATAATTTTTCTGTGTAAAGTTTCAAAATTTATGATGTAAATATTTAAAAATAACTTTGTCTTCTAAAAAGATAAAATTAATTCCAGAGATTTTCTCCAATTGAAACTTCTCTGTTGCCCTTGCACAGCAATAATATTCTGAGTCTGTGTCTTTATTACAATCTTATGGCGTTTTTTATCTAGAATCTACAACATATTTAAATGGCCAATATTGTCCGAAAATTTGTTCTTTTAATTCGTTGAAAGATTATTTAAGAGAAGAATCGATCACTGAATAAGAGTGTTTTTTAATCATATATTTACATCAATGAAGCCAACATTGCTACCAGAGCTGTGATCACCAATACAGAATGTGTGAATGTGATTGAATTTGCAGCACCTGGAACAACTGATGAACTAGTTCCATTCATGGCCATTGAGCTCGAAGCTGAAATTTCCATTTTACTGGTTGAAGCCATCATATCTGTCATTGTTGAATTCATATTTTCAACCATTGCTGATGACATCATTGCATTATCCATGGATGTTGACATTGCTGGCATTTCATTTGCTGATGAAGAGGCTTTGATCATCATTGATGAAGCATCAAGCATCTGAGTTGTAGACGCTTCCATCACCATCATTGTATTTGAAGAAGATGATGCAGCATTTTCAGCATTACATTGAGCAACTTTGGCGTAAGAATTCTTGAGTGCGTCTTGATCGTTGCAATCAAGTGCAGCCTTAATAAGATCAGGGAGGACCAATTTGATCTTTTCACAAACTGGTTCAAATTTATATTCTCCTGAACTTTTTTGTGTTTGTAGTTCATCGCAGGCATCTTTGGCTTTGTCAGCATCACAACTGCAAACTCCACTGACAGCTGTAGCACCTTGGGCGGATACCTTGGTAACATCAGCTTCTATTGCTTGGCATAATGCAGAATCCTGTCCAAGAGTTAGCTCACAACCAAATGTTTTGGTCACGAAGATTGTAGCAATGGTAAGAATTATCATTGTATTCATGATTGTATTAGTTTGTTGTTGTTTTTTTGTTTTGTTGTTTATTTTGAGTCCTGAAAATAAATAAATGAATAAAATTAAGGGGTATTGCATGACAGCTATCAAACTTCAGTGCAGAAGCTACAGCATCGTTTTTCCACTAGACAAAATCATCATTTTTTTGGATTGTCAGTAAATTATATTCAAATCTGAAAATAATAATTTTTTTAAATGCACCTTTTGCGTCCCTCATTCCGATAGAATTTACAGATTGTCTTGAAAAAGTGGAACACAGTGTATGAGAATATGCCATGATATGAATCGAAATCATCCAGCTTAACATTTCAAACTATGTTTTAAAATAAAAATGTTTTCTTTATTCATTCAATAAATTTCAAACTCTCAGAAAGTGAAGTTAATTCTAGGGTACGAAGCATTTGGTCCCTGGTAGATCAAATTATTGAGACAAAAGCACTGATGTAAATAGCTAGCGAAGACACAAAACCTGATTGGTTCGAATACACTAGTCTAATTTCTTTTCCCTTAATCTTCGTGTTTATACCTGTATAGCTAAAAGAGGAAATGTTCGCCCAATCTTCGTCAAAAAGTTTTTGTCGATACTTCCTTTGAATTGATACTTCGTCACTATATCAAATATTTCGTGACTTTTCCCATCTCCCCCGGCAAAGTTTTCCCTTTTAAAGAACTTCACCTCACTATTAGAAATTATGTATCTTTCACTCACAAAACGCTCTCCTGCTTCAAACCACTTCATGATCCAATGTTCATTTTCCATCCACCCATCCCGCATGTGTTGTAATGAATGATCTATTCAGCTCATTATAGCATAATTATAACCAAAAATACGTCATTCATATGAATATTAAAAAAGTAGTTTCAAAACACAATAGGAAAAATGCGTTAATTGCAAAATGGGAGACAAAAGGAATAGTAATTTATTTCCCGTGTATTTGCAATTAAAATTATGTTCGTTATGACAATCCTAAATAAATGATAGCTTTTTTTTATAAGAAATCTATACGAGTAGATTGTTTTGAAAGACGTTCAAGCCATTGAGCTTAAAGCCCGAGAGGAATCTTCACTTCAACCTTTCTCAAGCAGTAAAAAGTAAAGCGCCGCATTTAAAATGTCGGATTGAATTTACTTAACCCTTTATTTTTTTAAAAGCGGTATATTTTTCTGAAATCTAGCGATGGGTTTTACTTTCAATCAGGACTTTGTGTGACAGCCACGCTGGTAACGCGTTTTTTATGGTAAGTAAGTTCATTTTACCCTACCTCAGTTAAACAGATAAACATAATACTAACCAGGGTGAGGAACCTGTCTCATTTAGCCAGATAAAGTAAATATTCCTGTCTTAGTTACCCAAACCCATTCCAATAACATCGTCATCAGCCAGGTGGTTATCTCTGCTCAACTTGATTTTAATGCTCTCCATTATCTTTCCAACGGTATATAGTATGTTTCGTAAGAATGAAACATGCACTGAGAAATGGCAAGCAAAACAGGATCGGTGCATTGTTAAAGCAAATGGACTTTGGTTGATGACCTAGTCTATTATAAGAGGATCTCTTATAAAAAAATACTATGACGATTTCTAATGGTGCTTATAATTTAATATTATGCAGTAACGAGCGAAAGTAAAAATTGATGAGCTTTCATATCTAGCAATGACGCACAATTCGAAAAAGGAAGCATCAAATTATCGACGATATAGACGTTAATATGTGTCCCGTAGAGATAACAATTAAGAAATTGAATTTGTAGTTACACGTGTTTTTATAAATACATCCAAAAATTTTTAAGTCTTTTAATGTTCTTAACTTTTTCAGTTTTCGAGCCTAAAAATGTTCTTTTCTTGTTCTTATTTTTATCATTTTGTGAGAAATTGTGTCCACGTTTTTCTAAGAAATCGGATGTTTTAGAGCCTTAATATGTTCTTGATATTTTCGCCGCCGAAGCCTTATATGTTATTATATAGTTTTTTCTTATAAAATCATGTAGTAAGGCTTAAATAAAAGGTTACATGAAAATTATGCGTTATAAATTTTGTTTCTATTTTCCTGTATTACGTTACAAAAACCAAGGAAATTTTGTTAGACAAAATTTTTATATGAAAATATCCAAACTTTTTGAAGCCTTGGGATGTTCTTAACTTTTTGAGTTTTAAGCCTAAAAATGTTCTTAACATGTTGTTATTTTTGACATTTTTTTAAGTATTTTTGTCCATTTTCGTTTTTGTTATAGAGTCTGCAAAGCCTTAAAAAGCCTTGTTCTTAACAATTTGACCATCGAAGCTTTATGTTTTTATGTAGTTTATTCTTGTAAAAAAACGAGTAATTAACTTTTCAATCTAGGTATTGACAGTATTAGTACTGCCAGTGACGGTATTTCAGTGTCAAACGTGTCATGCGGGGACTGAATAAAAAATTTAGCAATTTTTTTCTTGATTTAATTTAATTTGGAATGGTTTTCATTTCAATGTACAGTAAACTTCTTCATTTTAAAACATACCAACTAGCTCCGCTACGCCAAAAAAATTAAGTGACAGTGAAATAGGGGGTGTATGAGGTTATGAGTTTACACTCAAAGGTTAATGAACTCCACAACAGGTACCACCTTTGGAAAAATTTTGAGGTCTTGCTATTTAAGCATGACACACTTATTTTTTATAAGAACAAACTATGTAAGAACATAAGGCTTCAATGGCCAAAATGTTAAGAGCAAGTTAAGAACATTTTAAGGCTTTGTGGACTTTAGAACGCCGAATTTTGGATGTTCTTATAAAGAAAAACATGTATACATTACTCATACCCTAATCTTAATTGAATGCATTTTGATTTGACCTTCAACACTAAAAAGCTAACAAAATAGAATCTACATTTAAAACCAATTATATATAAAGTAAAATTGGTGAAACATTTAAAGTATTTTTTAAGTCTTTAAGCCACTTGTCTTTAGCATTAGTGAACAGATCAAGCTCATATCCAGTCCCTTTTTTCGCTTTTTCATGATTTTGATTGTTTCACGTCCATCAGTAAAATCAACAAGTGGTACAAGTAGCTCTTGTTAAGAGATTGTGAAAAAATTTTGTTTTTTGATTTATGAAGTGACGTGGTTGTAACTGGCTCCTGACTCAATTAGAAAACAAATAATATGAAATTAAACGCCCACAGATACGATCTAGCAACTTCAGCGTGATTACGAAGAATACCTAGTGAAAGTTTTTAAAAGAATGACGAATTTTGTTACATAATTAGCAATGAATTATTCACTGTTTGTCTTACTAAAAGTGTTGCATAATAAAAAGTAGCCCATGGAGCTGACCTTGGATAACCTGATAATAACAGCTGGTCATAATTTTCTTACTGGTACGGTAAACCTCAGAAGGCGCTTGAAAATTAACCACCTGAGGAAAAAAGTCCTCCCGCTGGAAGTTCTACAACAAGAATCTTGTTGTGTGCCGGAAAGTCAAAAAATAAATTTTCCCGGTACAGCGCCCTATTTTTAAACACAATCACGCAACCACGTTGTCATCCCCAGTCCTATTAGGCGAGCGCAGTCCTTCCAAATTCGAGCTAGCATATTCGTCAGACTTTTTGTTTTCACCCATCCCTTTAGAGCTTTAGTGTGGTGGGCAGAAAAAAATCACGATCTGATCTCAGGTTAGCCTTGGAGGCATCCAACTTAAAAACGATATAGTACCATAAATACACTTCCTTCTCACTGAGCTAGTGGGATTTTACCAGCCAGTGGGGTAAAAATGATATGTATTCCGTAGCTTGGTGGCCTAAAACTGTGGAGGCAATTTTTGAAAAATAGGCTTTTGCTCCCCCTTTTAAAAGTAAAATACTTTGTAAAGATGACGCGAACAAAGCGAACACGAATAAACTAGTAGTCAGAGGCGCCTTTTTCCACCCCTAGTCTTTCGGCGCCCTTAAAAAAGTCAGCCACTGGGGGGTAGCTACTGTATGTATTACATGCTGGATTTCAGTATGGTTTTCCCCAAAAGTTTATCCATGATGAAATGCAAAAAAAATCCTGATTAAAAAAAGCGTTTAAAGAATCTGCCAGTAAATTAAAACTCAAAAATCCCCTTCGTATGAAAATTATATGGATTATCAAATTTTTGTTTTCATTGTTGATTGGACTTTGTATGGATGTGTAACCTGGCTGTATTATTTGAATTCTTCGAAAATTGAGAAACTCAAAAAGTTAAGAACATTACGAAGGTTTCAAAATTTTTAGATGTTCTTATAAAAAAACATGTATTTACATTACTGATGGACGCCAGAGAATACCCTGGTGTAGGCTCCGGCGAGCTTGCAATATATGGTGTATTGAAAGCGACGGACTTTGTTCTTGATCTGTCGGACTTATGTGACGTGAATTGAAAAAACGACATTGAAACATTTACAATCATAAAATATCAAACTGATTATGTAATCATTTTCAAACTTTATAATACACCCCTGTCTCACAGTCCCGGTGGAACTTTTTTCCAACAGTGGGATAAAAATTCCTATTGTAATTCCAATGGGGATAGAAATTCTATTATTCCAAGGTTGAAAAATCCAGTAGGTATGGTTTTGGAGTGCAATTTTTTAGCAGGGAATTTTCGAGTGGGGATGAAATCAAAGTAAATTTCCCATTGGGGCTGAAGTTCCAGGGTAATTTCCAATTAGGGACGATATTTTTTCCAAATTTTCCAGTGGGACTGGGGTCCAAGCGGGTCTGTGACACAGGGGTGTTATAATGTATAACATGATACCAGCAATATAACTCTATAACATCATTCAAACATTTCTACACCACTATATAATAAATAATATAATCACCCATTATTTGCAACCTTTCACGCTTCAGCACCCATATGGCTCACAAAGACACACTGCTATCGAAACAGCCAGAACACTAGAACAGTTATGTGTATTATTTATTTTCAAATTATCATTTTAAAATCACCATCAAAGACCAATCTTTGACTTTAATCAAGTAAGTAAAGAAAAATCATATTGTCGGAAGAGTTTAAATGATTTTAATACATTCTTCTCAAACACGTTTTTTTTATAAGAACACCCAAAATTTTTGAAGCTTTCGGATGTTCTTAACTTTTTGGATTTCAAGCCTAAAAATGTTCTTAAAATGTTCTTATTTTCTCCATTTTGTGACCGATTTTCCTAAAGAATTGGATGTTCGCAAGACCTTAAAATGTTCTTAACTTGTTCTTATTATTTTGGCAGTTAAAGCCTTATGTTCTTATATATTTAGTTTATTCTTATAAAAAACGTGTGAAAGAAGGAGTGTGAGTATTTGAGTATTGACTCCAAGGCGATATTGTTTAATGCATAGTGATACCCAGTTTCCTCGTTAAATAAAAACGTTTTTTTCTTAAGTGCTTAGAAGAATAATTATTAAGTGCTTTAATACCATGAATCTTTTATGTCAAAAAATGTAATGATCCCGGACACTATTCTGGTATTAATTTATGAATGGCGAATCCTCTGGCGGTGCTTGTGTTCCGGTATTTTACAATGATATATTGCCAGCCTTCCGGTTTTTTCACCCTCTCTGAAGCTTCCCAGCTGTCACACAACGTTGTTTCAAAGTTCATCTAACGTTATATGGACGTTGTGAATATTAGAAAAACGTTGAAACAAAGTTACGAGAGCTAGCTTAAATGTTACGAGACCGAATAATATTTCATGATATTTCTAGGATTGAAACATCATATCTAAAGTCTGTTCACGATAAGTGTGCACTCTTTTTTCTTTTACCTATAACTTTTGAAGGAATTCTTAAATCTTTAGAAATTTGGTATCGTTGGAGAGATATTTGGGAGTGAAACAATTTGAAATAAAAAAGTCTTTAAAAAAATTCTAAAAACGAAGATGAAAATGAAGAAGAAAAAAATGAAGATCTTGTAGAGAAGTGCTATAACTTTCATTTTCATTGGAGAGATTCTTTGATCTTAGGAGGTCATCACTGTGAAAAAATTTCACTACTACACTTTTTTATAAGAATAATTTTATAAGAACATTGAGGCTCAAAATCGCCAAAAAATAAGAACATTTTTAGAAAAATGATGAGCCTGAAATTATTCAATCTCAAGCAATTAGGTGTCAAAGTAGTAAAAATTGCTTATAACGACTAAAATACCTCAATTACACCCTATAAATAAGAACAACATAAGAACAATAAGAACAGCCGAGCCTCAGCAAAACTTTACTGGTTCTTAGACTACTGGGTATAGATTCAAAGAAGAAATAATAATAGTAGTCCATTATTCATTCAAGTATACCATCTTGATGGTAACAAGATATGAGTAATAGAAACTATTTTAATTGATGATAAGTAAGTGACAATGTGCTTAGTTTAGCAGGAAAAAAGTAGGAAGTCTTAAAGTTCATCAGTTCTCAGAATTTGCTGAATAACCCATTGTCATCATCAGTAATTACCAACTTTAAAATGATTTATTTCAAACTTTTTTTCCTGCTTCCTACCACAAATGTGGAAAGAAATTGTTTAAAAGTAAAATGTCAAAATACTTTTCCTCCGGGGGAGGGGGATGGGTGTCGGTTATATGCAAACCAGAGGGGTCCCTTCTATAAAGTAGCAATTGATTCTTTTGAAGGGTCTCAAAATTTCAAAATATAAAAAATCGAATCCCTCAAAGGGTCATAAAATCTGGTAATTTTAGACTAAAAATTGAAAAAAATGTCTCTCAAAGGGTCGCAAAAACGTCAAAATTAAGTCTCTCAATTTCAAACTTTGTCAACCTAGGAACTCCCCCCCCCGGCTTTAACTCTTTCATTTCATATTCCTTACTTGTTAGTAGATTCTAAACGTGAAAGAAATTAAACACAACACGGCGATCAAGCAGCCCAAAATAACAAGAAGAAGATGAAAACAAAACAAGCAAAACCACGAAACTCTTCAAACTTCCTATTTCTTTAAATCCATGATAAATAAAATGTTAAGCAATATAGTCCAATCCAAGTAATTCAAAATCAATAGGAATCATCTAAATATTTACTGAAAGCAAACTAGGAAATTAAGTCTTTGTTTCTGCACTCAACATTATTTTTGAATACACCGTTTCGACCGTAGTCGCGCGGTCAGGCGCGTACCACTTTATTATTTGATTATCCCCTAAACTCGATCCAATCCTTTTTGAATACCCTTTTTTATTGTCTATAAGTGCGAAAAAAAGACTGGGACGGTTTTAGGGTGGTACAACGGACAAAAAAATGCCCGCGTTGCAATTGGCGGCTAAGTAAGTAAGTCTGCGACCGCAGTCGGAGGCGACCCGAAGGCTCCTCTTTCGATACCTATCTACCCGAAGATAGGGGAGGGCGCCACTCTTTCTCCCTGGATTTCTCCACTTACCCTTGATCCTTCTCTTAGTTGCTGAGCATCAAGCAGAGAGGCATCAAGTACCATTTTAGGGATCTTTGGTATGATCCGGCTGGGGGTTGAACTCACAACCTTGCGAACCGTAGCCGGATGCTCTACCACTATACTACGGTCGCTACGGTCTAGTCTAGCAAGCTAGACGAATAATTCATACATAGTAGAAATAAAGCAAAAAGTAATAAAGGGAACAATTTTAAACTAAACCCCGTATAATTATTATTGGTATTGGTATTATTAGTATTACACGCATTATGAACGACTCCAGTCTAGCTACGGTCGAGAATGTACGGTCGAGTGTATTCAGAAGTCATTACTACTTAAAGCCTATGTTAAAAAGTTATAGACCGTTGAAAAGATATTCTCGAGCAGAACAACCAAACGAGTAGTTCAAAAGTAGTAAAGGTTTTTGAAAAATTAAGAAAAAACGAAGTTTTTTCCTACTACTTTAAAAATCATTTTCTAGAATATTTGAATCTGGCAGATTTCAAACAAAACTGTGTTCAGATTTATCGTATCTTTCTTGAATGAAAGGTTTTACAGAAGGCCTACAATAGTCAACAAAATGACCGAAAGTAGCTTAAACCTGCTCCTGTGAGAAACTGCTGTAGCTTTTGACTAAGAAAGATACGAAAAATCTGAGCACAAATTTGAAATCAGTCATATTCAAATATTAAAAAAAGTCCGATGTATAGTAGTAATTTTTGAACCAGTAAAAAATCTTCATTTGTCTTCTTCATTTATCAATTTTTCAAAACATTTGTCCTGTAGATTATTTTTCCTGGAAAATATCTTCCAGCAGTGTCTAACTTTTTAATATAGAAGAATGCGTGCTAAGAAGTGTTGAAAAAGTAAAGTGTTCAAATTTAGGGGAGGGGGATAAAGAAGCTTTAATACTGCGGCCCCCCGGCCCGGAACTGCGGGCATCAGTCTTAGTCTAAAGCTCAGAAAAGTTATATATAATTTCATTTTCACACAGAGAGCCTCTTGTCACACAATGTCATATCGAACAGAATCGACAATCGAATCAATCGAAACGATTCGAGAGCGCAATAGATCATGAAATTTAATTGACGGAATACAAAAGTGAAAGAAAGTAATAGTCAAGCCAAATATCACGAACTTTTTTATTATACCTTACGCCGAATATTACCTCGATTGATTCGTATATTGATTGGTATATTTTGAATTAGAATTAATCGATTCCGCTCGATTTAAATCGATTGATTCGACTGTCGATTTCGTTCAATGTGACAAAGTCTGACTTTTTCTTTTTTTAAATAAATTTTAATATGAAAAATAAAGATTAAATACACATATAGTCTTGTAATATATTAAAAATGTCAAAAGAAATATGATTAAACAGAAACGCAAAATATAAATAAAGAAATTTTGAGTTCCAAGTACAAGAAAACTTCTTTAAACCCTTTCACTAAAAGGGTGTCCAATCAAAGCTTATCAGGGTCGAATGACGTCAAAAGTAACAAAGTAAATTAGAACCTAGTCTCCTAGTGGCGGAAAGGGGTGTCCGAAAGTTACGGAATAGTAAGTTCCAATTATCCAATTCCGGACACACTTTTCATGATATTCATGACGTAATGTTTTCTACAGAAATACCCTGGTTTTAGCCAGTAGTGGCAAATTTAAACTAGACAAAAGTTGTATAAAACTTGCCACTACTGGCAAAAACCGGGGTCTTTCCGTAGAAAACATTATATCATAAATATAATGTCATTTTATGGCAACCAATAAGACTAAACAAAGAAGATACAACAAAAACACTGTAAAAAACAACAAAAAATAAGTTATAGAGTTGTAGAAAAGTATTAGAACTAAAAGACTCAACTCAAACTCGTATCAGTATGGGCAACGTGGGACGTAGGCTGCACGCATCACATCTGATATGTTTTGATATAGGGGATGCTAATCGTGTATTATAACATTCCTGTCCAAGACTTAATCTGTCTTAATTTTCTTTAAAAGTTTGGAAAATAAATTATCTTATTAACTTTTCTAAAACTCAAAAATAAAATTACGGGTGGAGAGGGGTAACTTTCGGAAATGAATTTTATACACGTTGAGCATCCCCTATGTCAAAACATATTATGGGGAATGCGTGCAGCCTACGTGGGACGAGAATCGAAATCATAGTAAAGTGAAAATATTCTTGCCAGTCAAACTCAAAGAAATAGATCTTATCAGAGTTTTTGATTTTTCTAAAAAAGCGATGCATCGTGGGATTGTTTCGGGAGTATTTCGATAGAAATCTCTTAGGAATTCCTCGATCTATTGTAACATGAATATTTCGATTTTGGAAGAAAGTTTCGAGGCTTTGCTCAAGGTTATAGGAGGTATCTAAAAGCCATAGAGCACAAAATCTAAGTTTCCCTTTAACATCTTAACAATGAACAATAGAATGTTTATTTATTTAGTTTTTAGATTGTCAATCGGTTGAGCTGAACCTGGTAGTCGTTTTAAATATTTACATTTTTCCATGAACTTAAATAAAAAATCAGATTTATCAATAGAATAACTGTCAATTCTCCTTGTCAATGAAGTTCGTTTAGACCATAGATATCTTATATAAAACACTAGATAGAGCTACTCTGTATTTCCCAAGCAACGGCAGGCGAAGAAAATAATGAGCCATCTTTGCTGAAAGTAGGTCACAGTAGGTCACAGTTCGGCACCGGCAATTTGGTAAATCAAGCAAAAAAACCTTAATGGCGCTAGGCGAAAGATAGGCTTGATCGATCGAGTTGCCGGCACCGAACTGATCTACTTATCAAAGATGGCGGATTATTTTACTTCAGCTAGGGACGGAGTAGCTCTATCTAGTGTTTTTATAAGATATCTGTGTTTTAGACTCACGATGATTTAGATTGATGATTATGTAATTAATGGGCTATTTCAAAAATAGTCTGTACCCCTATGTTGAGGAGGTGTGACATCCAGGACGGACTGAAAAATAAAAAAATCTAGGAGCATCTGGTTTTTATAAAATAAAAATAAAATCACTCCATGTCATTTATTTTACATATACCCCTTCTCAACTTATTACCTCCTCAACCATTTACTAAGGTCTACCATAAGTCCTATAGTAGCCACTTTAAGACAAACTGAGAATAAAAAACCCCGCAAGGCTTTAAAAGTCTCAAGCGGTCACGTGAGCCCATGGATTGTGGCCCAGCTCTCTGCTTCTAGCGCGTCTGGCAAGCTCATTCCACAACATTTGTCGTTCTTTCATAACACCCAGCATAACACTTTTATTCTCCATAGCTCGTCTCGATAAGTAGGGAATTACATCTTCAACAGGGCCATAGGGGACATATTTATAAGCAGAATATCCCGCCCCTCCAAGGGCGTAAGTAATGGCGTCGCACATACCCAAAAGTTGTCCAAAAAAGACGTTATCATCTGTGCGCTTGATACCGAACTCTTGCATCGTCTTGATAGCATGTCGCACGGACGCTTCATTGTGCGAAGCGGCCATAACGTTCGCGCCGCGGTCGCGAACTTCCTCAAGCATCATAAATAACATATCGTTGTAGCAAGCATGAGTGTTTTCCTTGTTGTCATGGATCGGATCTGCATAGCCATGTGCCTCCGCGCGGGCTCTTTCTTGTTCCATGTAAGCGCCACGGACAAGTTTACATGCGAACTTGAAGCCTTCTCGTCGAGCAAGTTCCATATCGATACGCAAATGAGCAGGTGTATCCTTAAAAGTAGGTAATTAAGGTTCATCGAATCATCAATGTATATCCTTGCCTCAAAGCTCCTTTCAAAGGTATACTAATCTACTCTTGAGAACTTCTAGGGAACGTCAAGATATAAATATATATAAAACCCCACTAATGCAAAGGGAGTTTCTGAGCAAGCCCATCTTTAGTATAACTACTAGTTAGGGAATTAATAAATTAATAAATTTTGAAACCCCAAATTTTAGGCTCAGGCTTCAAAAAATACTCATTTTTAGAGAAAGCTTAAGGACGTCAAGACTGGTCAAAACTTTACGGTTAAAAATAAAATTTTACAGTAAAATTGAAAGTTATGTTTTCCCAACTTAGGTTAGAAAATCAACTATTTCCATTTAAAATTATTTTTACCGTTTTTTGAGGGCTTTCGAATGTTATAGTTACTGGTTACAAATTTCGTATAATTTCCTTCAATATGTTAGAATATAAGAAATCTGCCTTGGAAACGGAGGGATTTTTGGCAATACCTTAGACAACTTTCTACCCACTTTACTTGTTAATTAGAAAGGTGAAAAGTTTGCCGTCTAAACCAGGACTTACCTTCAAATAGCATTGGTACGTATTGAAAATGATTGGTTTATCTCTGTTGAAAAATCTCATTGCTTCCAAGGTGATACGAGAAATGGCGGGTTGGAAATATGTTTGCTCTGCATCGACCATTAATCTAACGTTCTTGTCTTTTGCACGCTATAAATTTTGTGGTAAAAATAATCTCACACGATGACAGTTAAAAGCCCCCCCCCCCTTCCCAAAAGTCAAGTCGACATATTTTCCGATTCTCGGGTTGCAAAATTATAGCAGTGCAGTCGAAGAAATTCACGCGATTTTATTCCCAAGTTACTTGCTTTACAACTTACAGTTAGTTACTAGTGTTGATAAAGAATATTTCATGAACTATTTCACAAGGGAGATTATCAGCTTTAAAATTGTTTCAGGGCGATGCGAGTATTTATGAAATGGAGCTAAAATATTTTGTGGAGCTTAGAAATCTAATACTAGTTATGTAGCCCTAACAAGCTGATTTATCTTTTGTATACAGAAAATAGCAGAAAGTAAGGGTAGAGTATAACAAATTATTTCAACAATCAACATATAAAGGGAAAGATTGTTACCTGGGCAACAGTCAACAAACGGTCTGTCATGTTTTCCATTTCTTTCAGTTCGGCGTCCGTCAAAGTGGCCAAGACTTCACCTCCTTTTTCACCCTAAGCATGAGTAGAATATTAGATAGATATTTTACATGCATTAACCAGTAATCTACGAGTTTTAGAGAGAGTCTCTCGATTGTATTCACGCGGTTCAGAGCCAACGGAAACTGACTGAAACATTAAAAATAAGCAAAGATTTGAGTCGGGACCTCCTGGTTATTGGCGCTGACATCTTAGGCACCGAAAGCATCACAGGCACAGCTCCTCGTTTCCCTATTTCAATTTTCGTTCATTCAATTTAAAGGCTGTTACCATTACTACAATTATGGTCGAAATATATTGAGAATTTTGTGTATTTTAACCTTTTTTTTAGAATCTTAGAGCTCGGGCGAGAATTGCACTTATTTCATTGGACATTTCGATTTTGGAGGGGTTCAGTTGCTTCTAGGCTATATTACTAGCCTTATTAGGAAAATTTTGAAATTTTGTATCCTTCTGAGATCCTAAGGTCTTAAACTCAGAGTTGAAGAAACTCTACATTCCAGAAGTAAATCAGAGCACTTAAAAATCATTTTTGGGTTTAAGATCTTGTAGGGAAATCCCCTTTATATAAAATATTTGTCCAAGATTGTAGATTCTAGTTTTAGACACGTGATCTAGATGAATATTGAAGCAATGTTTTGTGCCAGCTTAGGTTAATAACGCTAAATAACAGATCATCTATTCTGCTCATACCAAGGTCTGCTATTAAGAGATGTTGCGGATGTAAGCCATGACTTTTAGAGTGAATACATGTCATGCATATAGATTTATAAAAGCCGAAAAGTGTGCCGAGATTAGGTAGGAAATCCTACCTAGGTCACGTGACATTACAATAGCATTTCAGCGCTTGACCAAAAAGAAGCTTCGCGGGTTTTCGAAAACAATAGCAGCAATATTTTTTGCGATATTCACTTTTTTTTGCTTGGAAGCAAAAAGCTTAAAGCACGACATGTAGCCCTTCGGGCTTTACAGAAATCTGTGGTCATGAAGGGAGTATTCGAATTTTCTCGGAGATTAGCTTAGATAGACGTGATATACAGGGGGAGTTTGAAGCTGAGATGACCATAAGAAGTACCATCTGCGTAAAGTGCATACACGTTTCTTTTTTTATAAGAACAAACTATAAAAGAGCACAAGGCTTCGATGGCCAAAATTTTAAGAACAAGTTAAGAATACTTTAAGGTTTTATGGACTCAAAAACACTCGATTTCTTAGGAAATTGGGTAAAAATGATAAAAGATTGCGTTAAGAACATGTTAAGAACATTTTTAGGCTCGAAACCCAAAAAATTAAGAACATTCGAAGGCTTCAAAAATGTTGGATGTTCTTATGAAAAAAGCATGTATTCCTGGACGCAGAACGTGTATTATGAAATGTATTTTGTCTTAAACATTGTGTGGTCTTTCAAAGAAGGTCCTGAATGTGTCAATGTTAAGTACATTGTAAACCCACTTACACAAATGAAAATAAACTTGAGGGAAATCCTATGATCTTTTTTTGACACACAATTTACTTTCATATTTTGAAATTCGTACAAAAATGTCAAACAAAAAGTACATAGCTTATGAAACACCAACAAATTCTGTTAGTTTTGGGGATTATCAAGGTCAGTGGAAACCAGGTCTAATATGACGTCATCTCATTCAAAACACGGTAAATCTGTGTACATACTATAAAAGGTGTGTGAAAGGTTAGTATAACATGATACTGTAGGATGTATATTTTGATAAATATGTTTTTAGAAAGAGATCCTCATTTATTATTTCAAGTATGATACCATTTAGCTAAATGTCTGACATGTCTGTCTATTTTCTCACAATTGGAGGTGTGGCAAGTAGAAAAATGAGATGAATATGACAACCCGGACCCTCAGATATCTGTTTTCATCTAATCTAATATCGATTATTTCGTTAAAAGTTACATAAGAATAGAGGTCTGCACATTTAAATTATCAATAATACTGTTTATCAAGTTTTTTTTTTAATTTAACAAGACTCGGGCGATTCGGAATATCGTATAAAGAGGTCATAAGTAAGTTATGTTTACGTAGCCGGATTTAGCTACTAAAAAATTGTCGAAGGCGAAAAAACATGCTATTTTCAATTGAACATATAAGAACAATTTAATAAAACAAGTGCCTTAAATTTGTCTAAAGCCCAAGAACAAACCAAAGAACAATCTCAATATCATATTTGAGAAACGGCTAATATCAGGCCCCTAAGTAGAATTTTATAACATTTCAAGAATATCTTAAAAATATCAAAGGATTTATGTAAATCACGAAAAATATGATCAGGCTAGCCCTATTTTAAATATATTGGTTCTTATAAAAAGACATGTTATCAATTTAAAAAGAATTTCGCCATATAATGATCTTATCAGTCAACTATGAAATTTATTTTGATATTCGAAAATGTCAGATTGACATTTAAAATAGAATTTAAGTATCTAAGGACTTTCGTAATGTTTAACTTTTAAAGATGGTATAACTTTAGAAAACAAATTCATAAGTGACTATTTAAACCTTAAGTGTATACACCGCAAACAGATTTATCACGCCACAAACCAAGGAGCAGCAATAAGGAACTAGAAAAAAGTTTACCGGTGATTCTTTAAACAAACAACTATGTAACTTGTCATTTATATGTGGAGTCTACATGTATCTGATTAAGTGGAAAAATACTTTTAAGCATTTATACACCTCTCTTATACACCAATGAGAATTATAAAAACTTAAAAACTTTAATAAAATAACATTACCCTACCTTTGTGATTGGTTTTGCTCTGAAGAGTCTTGCAAGTTTCAATCGAGGTGTAAGAAACGAGTGCCACTCGTGGATGTCAATTTTTCTAAAGTGAAGATAGGGTGAATCAAAAAACGAGAAATATGAAAAAACTACCTATGAGGAACATAGACAAATAGTCTTGTGAAGCAACTTGGAAAATATAAGAGTAGGTGATCGTGTTCAAAAATAAAGGCCTGTTTTGTGACATTTTCAAAGTTGGCTGACAATTATGTTAATAAAATGAGTATTTTTGGTGGCTAACCGTTTATTTTTTCACCAAGGATAAGTAGAATGGTTAACCTTTCCAATTGTTTTGGAGCGAAATTAAGTGGCTTACTAGGTTACAAGATATTTCAAGATAAGCTATGAGTCGTTTATGTGGCTGACAACACTGGTGGCTTTTTGAAACCAACCAGTTTCAAAATGTTGCACTTTTATCTGTTTTGAGATAATATGATACCTCTAGTTACCGATTCAAGTGTCATTTTCAAACAAACCATTTCCTCCTTTGAGGTGGCTGACAAAATACATATTTGGACATATTTGGACCTGGAACCGCACATTTTACTCATTTTACCATTTTTTTCATCAAAATATGTTCTTTGTGTAAATACCGATCATCATATAAAATTTCAACGTTATATTTGAAATATTTTTCAAGTTATTCAAGAAATACTATATTTTTGAGTTCACTAAATGTCACACTATTTTTGAACATGATCAGGTCCCAATTCACATTTTACAGATCAATCTTTTAGACTGGATTACCTTTTAATATCAAAGAAATACAGATACATACCCATCGTTTGCAGTATCAATGATATCAAAGACTTGTTTCACTTCTGCTGAAGTCATGTCAACCTGTAGGGCAAAAAAAGAAAAATTCGTAATCCCTTGATGATATAGTTATAAATTCATGTAGCATCAGGTAGCATAGGAAGCAAACAATAAAATGTATGAGATTTTTTGGTATTTGCCTGAGCAACCTAAAAGTCTTTGAATATTAAGCTTGAATATTTTCACTTTATAGTTTTAATAAATACAGAATGAATCGGAGGTTGTTCTCAGGATCATAGAAGACTCTACAGACCTAATAATATAACCAGACGTTGATCTTATTCTTTTTAATTACAATAAAAAAAGAATTCTTACACCAAGGTCTTTCAATCCATGCTCAAAGGCATCCTCTGCAAAAGATCTCTCAGTTATGCAGTTTCCTTTATTTTCAGCCAGAAGATCAAAATAGACTTGTGTTTGGTTCAAGATTTGAGATAAACGTAACTGAAATAATGAAAAGAAGAATTTATTCTAGGGGCTATACCTCGGCTCTACCTAATAAAACTTTGGGAACTATTCACATAAAACTTTGGCCTAAAACACATAAAGATTTTGCCTAAATCATCTTAGAATAATGAAAAAAAGCGGTTAAGTCTTGATAGGTCTAATTAAAGGGTTTTGAAATCTGGAGGTATATATATAATATTAGAATAATATTAGAGATTCTATTTTCAGAAAAAGCTTTTGCCAAAGTCTCTAAGAAAGATTTGAACTCTGCTTACCAATAGAACAGGTCTTCCAAGGGCTGTGACTTTGATGGCTGCAAAACCATTTTCAGAAGTGTTACTTGTAGTGTCAATACATTTTAAAAAAACTTCCATATTTTCGTCACATTTTTCTTCTCCTTCATAAAAATATGTTCTTGCACTAATGACATTTTCTCGTCGGTCAGCAAAATCCATGTGAACTTTGAATTTATCTTCAAGATTTTCAAGGTTAATTTCATCTTCCTCCTCTATACACAAGAAAATTAATATATATGTGAATAAATGTTCTAAAAACTTTTATTATTTTGATTTTACTTTTTATTATACTGTACTTAACAAATAGAATATTCATCAGGAGAAAATTACGTTGCTATGACGGAATAAGACAAGGTATGTCAGCATTACACAAAGTTACGGTATGAGATTATCATTCAGAAATTGATTTAAAAACATCTAGAAAGGGCATTTAGAGATTTTAATTTCAATATTTCAGAAAAATCAAAAATAAAATTACCGTGAATCTTATCGGTAGTTGAACTAAAAATAAAAAAGGAGAATCTTAAAATAGCTGAGGATATTAGGTTTTTAAATCTCATCTCAAGAACAATTGAAAGCAAATATATTTTTGAGCAAAAAAAAACCGATTAAAAATCTTTGGCAAATTGTTTTGAAATTACCTATCTGTGATTGTAGATTGGGGAATGTCTGCTTCCACTGCGTAATCAAGGATAGCACCAACACCGTAGGCCTTCATCAATGACAAATATGACTTTATTTCTTCTTGAGTCTCACCGGCAACAAAATGTCCATAAAAGGAGTTCTTCATTAAAAAATCAAATCCTCTTTTTCCAAGCAATGTTCGGGAAATTTTGATAAGCTGAAAGAAAAGGTATCTTAAGTTTAGAAATCAAGGAATACTTCAACTGACAACTGTAATTTTGATATATACATGCTTTTGAAAATTATCAAAAAATGATACCCTTTTTAAAAATGCTTACCACTTTGTTCCTTTCCACCAGGAAATCAAATGAACAAAGCTTATAAACCATTAGAGCTCGTAAAATTTCTCTTGTTGATTTTCCCATGAAAGCTTTCTGAAAATCTTCAAACTCAAGATTGCTCTCTGTCTTTGAAGCAGATTTCGGTAATTTTACGGCTGCATTTCCACTAAAATGATCAGCAACTCCGGTCACTTTTGATCTTGTTGTTTGTTTTGGTATTGTATCATTCAATGAGCTTTGATGATGACTCCATTTTTGGGAGCTTACAATTGTCTTTAGGGTGCTAGAAAGGATCTTAGGATTTTGACGTTGAAAAACTTTGCAGCAATACATTATCTTGAAATAGTTTTTAGTCTTTATTAGGTTCTCCGCTGTTTTTTATTTGGTAATATTATGACTATCTATTCCTTTATTATAGTGAATATATTTGCGACATGTGCTCTCTGACTCTACGACGGTCTTCTTATATGAATTGATCAATGTTGTCCCTCAAAAGCAAATAGCAATAAAAAAACAATACAATAATCAAGCTTAAAGTACCACTCAGTGACAACTGTTATCTTGACCACATTTTTGTCCAGTGAAATTTGATAACTGTTACAAGCTTATCTATTTCAGTCTTCAGATGTCACACATAGACATAGATAGACATCGTATGGCATACCATGGATGGTGTGGTGCGATCATGATCTAATTAAATCTGTCAAAAAAGACGTATACTGTAATAAAAAGAAATGGAATTTGTAAGATAAAAGTAGTTAGAATGGTTTCTATATACTTTTAAAGTCTCCAATTGTAAATATCTTTGTTATTCGATATGTTTTTAAAAGAAATATCTTTCTTTGTTTGTGGGAGGATAAATCACAATTGCTCATGAGCCGCCATATTTGTTTATGTTTTGATCGCGAAAAAACTTTTTTTGCCGCCAAAATTACGTAAGTCGAAAGATACACCCCGCCCTCCGCCTCTCGTCTCTTTTTTATTAGGGGTGGGGTTTGGCTCATAATGTCGACCAGACTAGTTGTCGTGGGTCGGGTCGCCGACTTTCGAAGGTTGAATTTAGCGGTTTCTTTGTTTTTGAGTTGTGCATTTGTGCATAATTCTCGGTTAGTGTAAAACGCAGGTCACAGGTCACAGGTCACAGGTCAGTGTGTGATGACAGGTTAACTCTAATCAATGTCATTGCAGAGGAAAATGTTTGGAAAACACAAAGAATTCCAAGGCAAACTTAAAATCCGTAAATATAAAAAATCTTTAAAGCACCGTAAAACGCTATATTGCCATAAGCCGTGTGTCCTAGCCTTGTGAATACGGGCTTAGTTAACTAGGCTACTGTCGCCCCTTATGTATTGAAATTCTATTTTAACCCTTTAAAATATCTTCCGGGGGTATTCTTTTGAAAACACTACTGTTATACTTCGTACTTTATTCCCAATAAGCTCTTTACGATGTCTTGTGAATTTAACCGAACAAATCCAAACATTTTTGATCGACAAAATATCGTGTAATCTTGATTCGAGCCCCCGCCAGCCTAAGAGACGTGGGTAAACTAGCTTGTAAAACCCACAACAACCAAATATTGCCGGCCACGAATTTGAAAAAGTGACTTTCTGGAAAATAAACACTAGATAAGCACTCTAAAAATCAAACATCCCTCTTCTTTAACAGACTCTCGAAGGGCGGTGGACCAACGACGAGTCTCGAAGGGCGGCGGGCGGACGACTCTCGAAGGACGGCGGACCAACGAAGGACGATAATATTGTAAAGACCAGACCCGAGACCAGATTGATTAATTACCGAGTTTATGTATCGGAGGATATGGAGGGCGACGGTAAGTAAAATCGATACAAAACAAAGTCGATAATTGATGTACGGCTCTATATCGCCTTTGCTCACCTAAACAGACGACGGTATCTTGGTGTTTTTACCGTCGTCGAGCAAAGTGGACGGTGATTTCGGTCCTATGTCAGCTTTGCTTTATACCGTTCCCCTCGATTTATCTCGAATACATAAACTCGCTATTAGATTAAATTGAGGACGAATAAAATGAAAGAGAGGCTTCCACGATGTCCCTCCCAACGACTTCCTGGTCAGACGACGACTCTAGAAGGGCGCCGCTCCGACCCACGACAACCCTCCATAGTCGGCAACCCGACCCACGACAACCTTCAAAGGGTGAACCGAATTCCTCCTCATACTTTTTCATCCTTTGCGTGCTCGACCCACCTCAGCAGCGTGTAGTCAACCCTGGGTACCCGAGGCTAAGTTTTCATCAGAAAAAATATTGATATTTATTCGAGCTGTGGATAGACTTATGGCTGCCCTCCTATCCTTAGCAAAAGTTTAGTCAAATAGTCTGTATAAAAAGATCAATGAATGGGAAGGTCACTGGGATCATTCCGAAAAATAACTAAAATTACACGAACATCCAAAATTTTTGAACTTTCAAACTCGATTATATACTTGCAGAATATTTGCCCTTCCCTACAACATATTTTGAAACAAAACATATCTAAATACACTTTATTCTTCCTTATTTGTGTTTGAAAAGAGCTCTACAGTTTTTATTTTTCGATAAAATATCAAGTGTTTCGAAGTTTTTTATTGGTCTACTGTTCAATCTTTTAAAGCTCACCTTCTCGCGAAACTCGCAAAATTTAATCATCACGAAAATTTACGAATCCCATCCTCGCGAAAATAAGTCCCGCGAAACTTAAATAGTGAAATAGTTTTTGAAAAAAAAATTATGCTATCTTTGAGCTACAATCGAATCGAAGTCGTAAAGGAAAAATCCCCTGCAACATATCTTAACAACAAACTATCTTTTATGTGCTTTGCTTGTAGACTTAGGGTAACCAGCTCCAAAAGGTTCTAATAAGGTTGAAACTTGAACTTGAACTTGAAGCCATTAGATCCATCCCTAACCGAAATATCTAATAAAATAAAATGAAAATAACGAAATCTCTACTCATCTACTCTCGCTAGCCAGACTTCACTAAACCATGAACATTAGCCAGAGTGTCAGGCGTGATATCTAACCTCCGTTCAACGAGTTTTCTCTGTATTTATACAAACGCCTGATTGCAAACAAATCTCGTTGCGGCTTGTTCGCATGCGATCAGATTTTTATACTTTCCCTATCAAAAAAATGAAAATTTGTCGTTTCTGATTGAAATAACGCATTCCAAACAAAGAGAAAAGGCTTGTCATTTTCAATTGCTCTTGGGAATAATGTAGATGTCATTATTTTTGTCTCTTAATAACAGAAAATTTCTATTGCCTTGAGAGTACGAAATATAAAAAACGTGCAAATACTTTAAAAAATCAAAAATGTCATTTTTTTCTCTTTGGTTTGGTTCCTTTGTTTGATTTGAAATGCCAGAAAAGGGGATTCCTTTGCTCAAAATGGCATTTCAAATGCCAACAAAATGCCAACACGCTGGCATCATCACAATTGCGCGGAACAATAGAATTCAAAAAAATACTGCAAGCAATTACAAATGCCAGGCTGGTCTAAACGCAGGCAGTGCCGAGTTTGTTTGCAATTATAAGCTAATAGTATACATCTTTTTAAAAGTCAAAATTATACTATTAGCTTAGAACCTTGGCTACTTTCGCCTAAGCTTTAAATTCTACATATAACGACAAAATACAATGATTTTACTTGTTGACAAAATAAATGTATGATTCTAATCAGTTCTACTTGTTTTCTAGCACTTTGTACAACAGTACATTTATCCTTCTGATTAACGACAAAATACCTAAACATGTCAAAATATACACCCCTTCCCACAGACCCACTGGGAACCCTTCCTACTGGAAAAATTGGGCAAAATATCGTCCACGGCGGAAAGGTATCCTCCAATTTTCGTTCCCGCCGCAGAAAATAATCAAATAAACACATCCTCACTGCAAAATAATTACTCTTTTTTCCATCCCAACTCTGACTTGAAAACAAAAGAATTGAAATTCCTAGCCATGAAAAATATGGAATTATCAATCGCAATCGAGTTTCAGTCCGTTATCTTCACACGCCACTGGCTGAAAAACTCCTATGGTGGTTCTATGGAGAAGGGGGTTTAAATAACATATTCAAATTTTGCCCTTACGCAGGCCTGAACATACATGTATTTCATATTTTGTGAAAATCAAAAATTGATTTATCAAAGTGTTTATAGCATTAGTGTGAGATGCATGAAATTATAAATTTTTGATGCCTGTTTCCGCTATTATTCAACCAAGTTAAAAAGATGCAAAATGAAATTTACTAAGAAAATTAATGATTCATGATGGTTTGAACTGCAAAAGGAGGTATTTTTCACATATCAGTCTTTTTATCTAATTCTACGGTTTGAAAAAAATATATTGAACTTGAAGAATACCGATTTTGGTTTAAATTTTCCAAGACTTTATATACTCAAAATAATCCGAAACAAAAACTTCCGAAACTTTCGGATGCTTTAAAGACTTTTTCTATCTTCAAATTTCATGCTCGTGATAGGCCTGTCTCAGTTTATCATACTTCTTGCTTAGAGCATACACAAATTCACCTGAGATGACTGGATTTAGACAGCCTGCCAAAAAGAGTTACTACAATTACATTATCTCCAGCTAATTTTGCACAAGATTATGGAATTGTATGTAGATTGTAAAGGAAAAGTGTGTATTTCCCTTTGAATATTTTGAAGGCTTTTAAGGATACAAAATGATTTTTAAAAAAATACACTAGCTGGGAACCCTTCATTTCATACTCTCAATAAGAGGCCCTAGTTGGGTTGCATGATGGCATAATTGGAAGTTGCGGCTTTTTTCTTGCGGGATTGCTTTATATGTTTTTTTGGGTGATGGGCGCGTGATCAAGAATTTGACGTGACGCACGATTTGCTCTAATCATTTTTTGTTTTGTTTTTTTTGCGTGATTAAACTTTTTTGCAATTCGTGATCGTGATGAGAGCAAAAGATTAAATGACACTACAGACACTAGGGGTGGGGTTGACTTTTAAAGGCTCCCCAAAAAACTGTTTTTCTGAGATTTTTTACCCAATACTTATTTGCTCGAATCTTTTGTTTGATTTGATATGATTTAGCATGGTCTATAATGTAAACTAATGAGAAAAGTTCCTTAGTAACTAAAATTTTTTAAGTTTCAAAAATTTCGAACATAAGTCTTAAAAATTTGAATGATAAAAAAAGACTTACTTTTGATATATTTCAATGGGTAAAACAAGCCAGTCTCCCTGTAGCTCTCATCCAAAAAAATATAGGAATCAATGAATAGTTCATTAGTACCATCATGAGAAATAGCAAGGGTCGTTCTCTTGAAAGGGAAGACTAGGGCCCATTAGTTTGATGATCAGGACCAAGAGAAAAACGAAGGTAAAAACGAAAAGTGAAAAAAATGCGTTATTATGTCTTACCGTCAAATTTGAAATATTTTCTATTGTTATCAATTTTCATATTGGTAGTAGCCAATTTATTGATTTTGAGTAGACTCGATTCTCTAAAGAATGATCTATTATCGAATCTGTTTGAAACCACAAAAGAACCAGAACCTGACAGAGCAACATTAGAGATGTTAGAAAACAAACCAGAGTTTGAACGACCATATAAAGAATCTTACCAGACGAAGAAAAGTTTCGAAGATAAACTTCTACAGTACATATCTTTCCGAGCTAAAGAAAAGCAACAAAATTTACATGTTCAAATTAATACTAACACGTATGTCCATGAAAAGGCGAAGAAAATTTTCAAGATAAAAAAGAACCAAACTTCGATGGAATTAACGAGTGATACTTCAACAGAACCCGAAACGATAATTCTTAGATCAACGGAATCTCAAAAGAGAGCCCAAAATCCAACATCAGCTTCTCATGAAACTCGTCAAAGGCCTCAAACGACAGGACCAGTACCTTCAGAATCTGCAGAAAGCGCAGAAAGTGATTCTAATGGATCAACTAAAATCAAATTTCTTCAAGGAGCTATAATGGATAAATGGTTAGATACATGTATGAATATGACCACCTGGAATAACCGTTGGTTTCCTTTATTCCCAAAGATCCCTCAAGAATCAATCATAGTTCAACAGTTGAATGATCCTAACCTAATCATGGGTAGCCTATTACGAAGGGTCTACGGATTCATGCGTGTAAACCTGTCCGGAGAATATCATTTTCAACTAAAAACTCACGAAGGTGCAGAGGTTTTATTAGAAGACACAGGAATGACTATGCAGAATTTTACGGATGATTTTAGCGATTTGGAGAAGCTTCGAAATTGGAAAGAACTAATGTACATCAACGTTACACTAAAGCAGATGCAGGAACAAAATATCTTTCAAAGAGGGGTCCTGATTCATTATAAAAGCCCGATTCAAAAAGTTTATTTAAAGTGTGACCAAGTATACCATATTGAAATTTTACAAGGTGGGCGCTTTTATTCAGATTATCATTTGAAATGGAAGAAGGCAACTGACAAGGGAGAACTTCGTAAGATAGATAAAGATTCGCTTTTTCATACACATTCTACTAACTCTCGAAGTCTACCATCTTTACTTTGGCACAAAAACCCACCACGCGAAAGATATTCTTATAGTAGAGAAGAAAAGCAACGTCTTGACTTTTACAAGCATAAAACACTTGATATTTCAAACATTCTGAGGCTGTCCGAAAATTTAAAATGTCCGAAAACCGAATGGTATAAACGAAATATTACTCAATTGTATCTTGGTCGAATTTTTGTTGATTATCAGCTTGTTTATCCAAAGAATTTTTTGGAATACAAGGGTGGCTGGCCTTTGAACCATTTATTGTTGAATGAGACGGAGGCCATTGGAGTAGCACAAAAGACATTCAACCATGTGAAGTCAATGTATAAAAGGTAAGAGATCAACCAAGTTGGCACACGTTTTTTTTTTGATGTCATTGTTGAAGTGTGCTATGTTAATGTTTGTCCCATTTAGGCCACCCATGACAACCCCCTAAGAATATCATAGACCCAGAGGAACCCTTTCAGCACTAGACTTGAGTCTCCTTCTGACTGAACTTTTCTTTTTAATATTGGTCATGCTTTTCTGTTTGTTTTTCTCCAAAAAGGGACTGGATCTAGTGGTACGGATTTGCTACAACTTCAAGCAAAGCCAAAAATGGAACCTGCCAAATTACACCAAGCCACTTCTCAGCGCCACCCAGTCTATCAAAAAAATATAAGTGGCCCCTGAGCTACCTCAATACTGAAAAAATAAGCTGTGATAAAGAAATACTCCTGATGGTCTGAAAATGAGTACCTACTCAAGAATTAGCTGTGTGCACAGTGGCAAATGATTCAACTCATTCGATTCAATGGCGGGGTTCTACCACTTTTAAAAATGTACAAATTTACTTAAGCAGGGTGTTCAACAAATTCGAACTAATCCTTTTGTTTGCTTTTTTATATTCTGATAGTAGTCATGGACGGCTTGTATCACGTCCATCAGTAAAATCAAAAAGTGGTACTAGGGCTCTAGGTAAGAGATCAGGTGTTCAATTAATTTGATAGTTTTAAAGGAAAACTTGCATATTGTTGACATTTCAGCCAAGGAATGAAGCTAAAATCCATAGTTCACATACAAAAAAATGTGGACAGTCGTTTCTATCAGTATACAGAGTGGTGGCAAAACCATTATTTCGTTGAAATTGATATTGAAATTCCATTGGATGAACAGGAGAATAAAGCTTTCCCATTGGTCGGTAACAAAAACAACGTGCTCCGATTGGCTCAATATGTGCATGTGACACCTTCTAATGATGCATGCTTCATGGCAGATTGGGAATGGCGGGAAAATGTTGAAGTTGAGATTTTGACACCCATTAGGAATCAAATACAATGGTTAGAATATTTACTGGTAATGTTAGAAAATGTGGTCAAAAAGACACATGAAAATAAGGTTGGGATTTCTTTTATTTTTACATCCTTTTTACTACATTTCCTTAATCTAGGAAGAACGAGTCTTAACTTACAATATTTTTTAAGCTCTTCCATTGGTCTTGCCAATTGAATAGACTTTTTAACCCCCGGGCGGCGTTGCATCATTCTCGTACAGGATATCCAATACAAGTTGTTTGATTGACGGCGTAAACCGGCTGAAATGTACCGAGTAACGGCTGAGTTTACCAGGAGCTAGAATTTGACGTCAAGGTGAGAAAATCAATGTAATGACTTTCAGACATTTGTAGTAAATCCGTGTCTGGAAACTTTAACCATGTATCCCACGATTTCAAGAGTTGATAGCACGTTTTTTTATTCATGGGTGTCCGTCAAAGTAGCGTTTGCCAGGACGCCTATAACCCTGTGTTTAAAATCGACCTTCTCTTACCCTGAGAGTAATTTGACCTTTCACTTTCACACGTACACTGAAGTTGAGCTCAGTGCTTTAGCACGTTACAGTTTATGAACCTATTCTTAATTTAAACTTTCTAGATTACGTTAAACGTCATTGATTACAAAAGTGATGACGGATACGTCTTGTCGTTACTAAACAAATTTGACGTCAAGTATAAATACATTCTTGCTGATGACGTCACTTTCAACAAAGTCAAAGCGCTGAACATTGGATTATCTCACATTGGGAACAACAATAGCATTGTGTTTGTAATGGACCTACATCTACAATTGCCGTTGAATATCTTTGACCGTATTCGAAAGGTGGGTTATCCTCCTACTTTTGAATGGGTCATTCCATTAAATTTCCATACATGGGGTGGACGAACCATTTGAAGTCGAAAAGGATTTCTTGGAGATGCGTAGATACCCCCTGGATAATAAAAATATATTTGTGTACCTTAAAGTGACGGTGGACGAACTAAAATCAGTCTTTTACCCCCTTGGAATTTTTAAGGTAATTTTTTACCCCCTGGAAAAACGAAAAACACTTTTTTAGACCCCCTGGAAATGTTCGTCCACCCCCCCCTGACTGGAATGGCCCAACACACCAATTTCTTTCAAAGAGTATACGCTTAAAATTGAAATTCTTACGCAAACTTTTCTACGCTCGCTATTTAGTCTTTTAATTTTTGAACAATAACATTATTACTGCGGATATAGCCAGAACACGAGAAATCGGTAAAGTTACTTGTATATCCAGTGCATGATTGTTCCTCAATTTTTTGGATTCAACCTATAAGTTCAGGTGTCACAGACCCGCCGCTGAAAATATGGCCAAAATTTCATCCTCGGTGGGGAAAAACCCTGCAATTTCAGCCCAACTGGGAATTTGACTTTGAAATTCAATGTTAAAATAAATTGCACTCAAAAACTTGTGGGGACAAGAACAAAATACGTTCAATCCTAGCCGTGAGACAGGGCTGTTATAGGCAGTGTTTAAACTAGTCATGTGACTTTGTTTAGGATTAAAAACTGACTTAAACTTGACCTAATTCTAAAAAGATTGAGAATTCTTCTACGGTTATACGTGGTCCATTCTTGTAAATCATAGACTAGTAACTATGTCGTTGTAATTCGCTGCAGCTTACGCTTTCAATGGGCTCACTACGTTTGCTGAATACAACTCTTTCCCGCGGCAATTCTATTTTTCATAAGAACACTTTATAAGCACTATCTCCGCCTTTCTGTGACCAAGGAAAGGCATACGCTTGCTAGTCTATGTAAATTACTTCTCAAATTCTATTTAGTTTACCATCCAAGATAAGACAACATTTTGTCCAACATTGTTGAAATTCCAATGCGGTGAACACGAACAGTACACAACATTGCACGAAACACTTTGGATAGATGCTGGTATGGCATGATGGCTATGTATAAATCTGATTGGTTGAAAGTTGGTGGTAAGTGGATTTGGATGTTCCATTGAATTAAAAAGGGGGTGGACAAACCTTTTTAAGTCAAAAAGATTCATGAGGCTGATGAATTTAATGATTTGAGTTTCTGTTTACGTTATGAAGATGAGAGCACATAGCAAAAATATTGTTTGCACTTTTTGAAAAAAAATTTCAAAAGTTTTGCACCGACATCTTGCGTCAGCAAGACATCAGTTAAGGAGTAAGGATGCCCCGAAACTAACCTATTTCCTTTAGAATTTTATGCTCTTTATTTCCAAAAGTAGTTACGAGAGTTCCGGGAACCTCTTAGAGAGATAAAGCCCGGTAAAGTTGGGTCCCTGAGAGACTGAAAAGGTTAATATAAAAAGTAAAAATCTTGTTGTTTATTTTTTTTTTGTATTTTCAAGGCTTTAACGAGAAGAGGTTTGGAAACCAGTGGGGTGGAGAAGACTGGGAACTAATTGATCGTATCGTAGCAACAGGATTATATGTATTTCATGATCGAATGCCACGTTTTTATCATATTTATCATAACAATAAAAAGACATGGGATGGGAAACATGAATGAAGAGAGTTTGGATCCGCAGGTGGCACAAAACGTTGTTTGAACGTAATTTGGACGTTGGAGCAATGTTGTCAGACGTTCTGGAATACTTTGGTGCCAATTTGAGAACTTTAAAAATGACTTTTACAGGAAACACCAATCAAGGGATAGAAGAGCCTGTTTATTTGGTGCCGGATGTGACACCAAAACGTTGTCTGAACGTAATTTGGATGTTTGATGGACGTAAGAATGATATTGTCAGAAGTTATGGTATACTCTGGTACCAATTTGAGAATCATAAAAATGCCTTTTAGGAAAACACCAATCAAGGAATAGACGATATCGGCTTCACATAAAAACTCAGATTTGACCCTCGAGAATTCCCCACAATGCTTTGTAAGGAAAAAATTTCACCGTGAACTTTTTTCCGCACAAAGCATTGTGGGGAATTCTCGGGGGTCAAATTTGAGTTTTCACGTTAAGCCAATATCGTCTATTGAAGAGCCTCTTTTTTTTGGTGACACATGTGACACCAAAACGTTGTCTGAACGTAATTTGGATGTTTAATGGATGTTAGGATGATATTGTCAGAAGTTTTGGTATACCTTGGTAGCGACTTGAGAGTTATAGAAATGACTTCAGAAAGTGATTTATATAAAATATCTGTAATATTTGAGACTTGGATTACAGCAAAGAAGTCTTCATTTTAATAGTTCAAAAATGAATAAGATCACCAAAAATTATGTCAATCCCATGATTTGTATTTTGTACTACTTTGTCACTAATTTACAAAGAAACAAAAAAACAACCTTAATCTTTCAAAACTGAAAAAATAATTAAAATGTAGTATGTACAGAATAGGAACATAAAAATTATTAATTTGTAAAATTTGTGACCAATAGTATGATGTAAGCAAAATCCAGTAGATTTTGTATGCCGGAAGCTGAATTCCTAATAAGTCAGGCCATTTTTATGCCCTTTTTTATGCAGTCCGATCATCGGACGCTGCCCCTCCTGAATTCACTAAAATTTTGGTAAAAACAGCTTTTTTGGTGGAAAAACACTAGAAAAAGTGCCCTTTTTGACCACCACCTGACGCTGCCCTGTCTTTCTAAAATCTTGCCTGTAAGTAATTAAGTCTAACGACCGCAGTCGGAGGCGACCAGAAGACTCCTCTGTTGATAGCCACAAGTTTTTATAAGAATATCCAAAGCCCATCCAAAGCCTAACCAAAGCCTTTGGATGTTCTTAACTTATTTAGTTTAAAGCCTAAAAATGCTCTAAAAATATTCTCAATTTTGTTAATTTTTCTGGTATTTTTGTGTAAGTTCCTAAGAAATTGGGAATTTAGAGTCCATAAAACCTTATAATGTTCTTAACTTGTTCTTAATATTTTAGCCATCAAAGCCTTTTATAGTTTTTTCTTATAAAACAATTTGTATCTATCCGAAGCCAGAGGAGAGATTGCATTTCACCGTTGATTGCTCTAGTTACCCTTGATCCTTCTATTTCTATTGCTGAGCATCAAGCAGAAAACCAATTTGTTTTAAGTACGAAGTCTTTGTTATGACTTGACCAGGGAGTGAACCCACGACCTTGTGCATCATAACCAAATGCTCTATCTTTGCACTAAGATTCGATATGATATTTTAGAATACCTTGAACCTTGAAATTTAAAATTATTAAATAAAAAATTGCAAAAAAAAATAGATTCATAAAATATTTGAGTGAGAAAAAAATTACAATTTATTAAAAAAAGGTGATTTGGGTAAAATAAATGCATTTTTTATGTATTAATTGAACGTTAAAATTTTGTAGCAAAAGTAAATAGGTGAAATATGTATACAAAATTATTTATAATTAACAAACTATACTATCAAAGACAAAGCGCTTGTAAGGTGCCATAAGTTCGGTCTCCATTCGCGCGCGCTGTGATCGCACCTTTGGACTTATTCCTTATTGCTTGAAAAAAAGATTACGTCATAAAAATGTAGCGCGAGGTTGAAAACAAAGTTGACTACATTTCAACTTTTTTAGTCCGTTACGTCAGGTCGCGCCAATGGAATTGTTTTATTTTTCCTTTGACCAATAGCGTGGAAGCTTTGCTCGAATAAGTGCAATCGCAGCACGTACAAATGGAGAACGGCCTTGATAAACTCTAAACAAGAACAGAAAAGAAACAAACCATAAACAAACAACCCTTGTTTCGACTGTACTGTTTTTTGTGTTCTCTCTATCAACAGCCAATTCCACCAATAAAATTGACAATTGCCACGCGTGGTTTCTTATTCCAGTAGAGATTCTTTCAGGTTCTAAATTAGACATCCGTTTGCCATGATTTTGTTTGTATATCAATCTTACAACCAGATTCAAGTATTCAAAACGCTGAAGTTTTGACGTTTGTACTTTGCATTTTGACCAGTTCCATTGAGTAATTCGCGGACGACGTTGTCCAAAGTTCTTTATAATCACCATCAAAATAATGTTTAAAATTCTTAATGATCCAACCATAGTAAAATCAAAATGTCATCATTCTCATCAAAATAGTCATCAAAAAAATTCCATTGACAATAATTCAGATTTCCAATAAATTATTCCGAATCAAATTCATATCTCCGTGTAACATACTTTAAATTTTGAATCATAAAAATTTCATGTTATATTACATTACATGCTGCGTCTTCACGAGCGATCATCGTATTACAGGCTAGCGAAATTCAACTTCTTGAATCAACTCCTCCCATCACGTCATCATACACCAACTTGTACATAACTCATTTTTTCTGACCGGTCCTGTCTTTCACAAAAGCACTACCAAGACTTATCGGTTCTTTATGTTCAGAATAAAACAATGGATTTTTCTGATAATAAATCACAATGTCCATCAAATTATTAAAACTCAGTTTTCCAATGAGTAGCTTACCCCCGTCCACGGCTTCGATCGGGAAATGGCGGATCCTAAAACATAAAGGAAGAAAAAGTTTTGTTAAAATAATGTGTTCAAATTTACCTGAAATATTTGTAATCTGAATATCTGCAAATCTAAAAGATATTTAAAGGGGACGAGAAGAAGTTTTTACAAGCTTTTCTTTGATTTGGTTGGTCGTTAACCAGTAATAAAACAATTTTGTTACTTTTTCTAAAGAACGCGTCATTTTTATTACTTCGAATGACCAATTATTAAAGTATCTTATAAAAACTCCATCTCATCTGCTTTAAAGGGAGTGTCTCATACAAGGGATCGTAGTACAGTTGACGCTCTCTTATTCGGTCTTCAATTTTGTTTGAATTAAAGAAAGATTCGAAATATAGAGAGTTATTCAAATCGCTTTCCAGCTGTAAAGGCCAATGTTTTATTTCGAATGATTGAGGTTCGAATAAGAGAGACTTGACTGTTATGTATAATCGCATACAGTCAAAGGAATGACGACACCTTTCACGCCCACTGACCTTTATATAACCCTGGACCAAGCAATATCTGCCATCTTTAATTGGAGTTTTTTTAGAATTGGTACCCGAGGAGAAGCTATCACAATGTTAAAAATTAACGTCTAACGCCGCTACATCATCAAAAGAATTTGAGGAAAAGTAGACCTAGCGCTCTCGATGCATTTACACCGCTATCAAGTAGTGTCGCCATTAGGGTACCAATTTTCAAAAAACTCCGATCAAAGATTTTGCTTGGCCGGGATTGAGAAGCTCGGTCCAGGGTATATAAAGGTTAGTGTTCACGCCCCTCTCTGTTAAGTTTTTTTTTCTGAGGTAGTTGTGCCGCACATAATTTACATGTCGCAAAAATGACTTTCTCTGCTCACCTGTAACAATATTTGACGGATAACGCATAAGAGCCCTTCGCCTGAAAAATTAAAAAGTAAGAAATTTGATCAAATTAATCTCCTTGTTAGTTGAATATAAAATGCGTTTAATATATTTATGTGACTACTCTTTTCATTCATCGATGGCTCAAAAAAGGGCTTAGAAACAGTATTTTCTTAGCCGTTTCTCGAATCTAGCGAATCTCAATCTTGTGCTTGATATGCTAACATTCAAATTCGTGTTCTTATAAAAGAACTTAGATTGTGACAAAATGTCGCCACCGCAAGAAACACGAACTCGTGAGCTTCGGCATCACTTGAATTTGGATAATTGACGTCACTTTCTTCGAAGAAGTCATTGTTTACAACTTATTAAATTTTGTATTTTAACGTGTTTTATTTGGCTGACGATTATCGCCCGTACGGGCAATGAAACTTTGAGTACCAAAATCTACAAGTCTCATTCTACATTTTCATTACTTACCCTTTGACTGTCTCTGATTAAGAACTCTTGTTGGCGACCATACTAAAATGGAATCAGTTAACAGGTTTTAGGACCGATGCTGCGGGTTGGAGTCATAAGAGAAGAATTGAGTAGCTTTATTTTAAGACTATATGTATATAATCGCGGACTTCTACGAAAATGTAATAAGTACATGAGGAGCACGAATTCGTTAGTGCATGTCACCAGCCTACAATTTATACCGTCTGCCAATGCGTGTGTGACGAATGTCTTTTTAGGTATACACATAAATGAAGTTATTTTTATTGTCTGAAATCTTGGATATCTAGTTTATTTGATGTTTTCACAATTTACATCAGAGTAAATAGTAACTGGCCGAGGGGCAGGTACATACCGTGGATAACTGTCTTTCACAGTCAGCTCTGGAAATGTTACCAAAATACCATGGCTCTGCATCATAAACTAGAAATAGAAAGGGAAATTTTACATGCAACACTTTCGAAAAAAAGCGGATGAAAGTCTGTAATACAGCAGACTTCCCCCCCGAACAATCACGTCCAATTTTTGTGTCGGACGACAAAATTTACTTGTATATAAATACCCGAAACGAAATGATGGAAATGCCTGATAGCGTACACACCAATGCTATCTATAAGCCCATGAAGCTCTCGAATATATTGAAGGCCTCAAAGAAGAGAAATAAATAATTTGCTTCTAAATGTCTATAATCAATACGTCTCTACCTAAGCGAAATAACGTGAATAGTGTTAAACACTGGCGGGATTGAATGATTCAATTTTCTTTTTAATGGAGCGAGTAAATTTTGAGATTAACTCGATTTTCAAAGCTGAAAGGTTCATTAATTATAGCTAGGTCTTACCTGAGCGTAGAGTCATTTCTGGTTCATCATACAAATCTTCTTCGTATGGCTGTTGAGCGGGCACTGGTGGTGGCGAGGGCGGAAGGGCGTCCCGTTCGTCAGGCTTTGGTGGTGCGGGGCGTTTTGGAAGATCCGTTGGAGGAGTTTCTTGCGGTTTCGTGCGTGGTCGTGGCGCAGGGCGGGGGCGTGGTTTTGGTTTGGGTGAACCACCACGTTCGGTGTGAGCTAAAAGTGAACATTCATGATATTCATGGCGTTAAATTTCATGTTGTAAAAATCCATAGAAAGGTACAACCAATTTTCAAAGTTATGAGTCTATGATTTAAAGTATGAAAAATTTTTCTCTTTAAATCTCTTTTAATTATAACACAGAAAAAACCGATCAATTTACATCTTAAACCAACTAAGTAGATCTGTCTCTTAGATTCTTCCGTAAAGAAAAGAAATTTACTATGCAGTCTTCAGATGCTTCATTATGAGAAAATCTTTAAGGCTTGGGGACACGAGAAGTTTTTTTCGCGTTGGTGCAATGCAACATGGTCCATCCCATCAACACTATGGTTTCTTTTTTGGTTTCATGTGACAAAAAGTGAGGGAAATACCCAAAAGACACGAGGAAAAAAAAGTGAGATTTCACTTTTCTTGGTAGAAAGAAAAATGGGATGGAGACACGAGAAACGTTTAAGGTTGGTGGGATGGAGCATGTTGCATTGCACCAACGCAAAAAAAAACTCTCGTCTTCCCAAGCCTTTACCAAAATAATTTTTTTTTCTTTTCCTCGAAGAATTAATAACCTTCAATTCCGAGGTTAAAAGGTTTGTGGTGCACCTGGTATGGAAATCAACGACATAACGGAAGGAACTTGAGAGGTATTTGCAGATTTTAAAATCAACAAAGTCATTCAAATTTAGTTAAAAATGCAACGAGAGCTTTATTCTTACCAGCTATAGAACCCACATCAATATCAAGTTTGCGTTCTAAATAGGTATCAGGAACCCAGCCTTGTTTATCGAAATCATCCTTCAATAACAGCACAAACAGCCATCCAGAATCGGAAGAGATGAGTTGCACAAGGTCTCCTTTGGTCAAACGAATATCATCTTTGCGATGTTGGCCCGGGTCATAATCCATCAACGCCACAAAGAAATGAGCATCCTAAAAAGGAAGACAGACGATTATTAGTTACACGGTCTTTTAGCAGTACATATATTGTACATATATATCATCTTTGCGATGTTGGCCCGGGTCATAATCCATTAACGCTACAAAGAAATGAGCATCCTGTCAAGGGAGACCGATAATTATTAGTTTGAGCGGTACATTTATTGGGTCAGTAAATTCGTCAGGCGAGGCTTGTCGAGATTTTATACACTCAAGTATCTTAAATCATAGTCATTGTAAAAACACTGGTCTGGAAGATTTTTGTCTCTTTTTATTGTTAAAAGATGGAGCTTACGTACCAAAATCGAACTTTTTGATCATGTGATTATAGAATAGACCAATCCTAAGAGGAGATTTTGGTAACGTGATTAAAAAGTAAGCAAATCGCAACTTGTCTTTTGTTTGTAACAAAAGAAAATTGAACAAAAAGCCAAAAAAACAATACATTGCCAGACCGGATTTTTTTATAATGACTATGCTCAAATATAGGTCCTACCGACGGGGAGTAGGTAACATTCCGACTCTTTATAGACGCAAGTAGCCGGTTTATCGCGTTTACCTTGACACCCGAACGACACTTGAAGAACAAGTGCAATGAGAGATTTGAATTACAAAATATCAGTCAATCAAAACGGTGCAAAGACCTGTCAGAACTTTGAAAATCAGTAGAAGTTATTGTATCAGAAGAAACTTATGAACCAGTGCCATAGCAAAGATAATAAAGAAGTAATATCCTATGTAAAACAATTTAACATCGATGCGTAGGAAAACACACTTTATAGCGCCATTAACACATATCATAAATTGTCAAATTTCCGTTACAGAAGATTAGAAGCATTTTTAAATGACAGGTAAAATCTTTCATCTAGTGACGTCATAGCTCAAGCTTAAGGTGTGTCAAAGTTGTGACAAAGTCGTAAATTATAAAGAATGCCCAAATCTGAAAAACAAAAGAATCCAGACAAATAGAATAAAATAAAATAAAAGTTTTACCAGAACTAAATAAAAAAATTGAGGCAAAAAAGTAGTCAAGTTTTGGCCCTAGAGAGATATTTCTGAGACCCAGCCCATTCTGTTAAATTTGCAGAGTGCAGAAGAAACCATGTATCACTTATACTGAACCCTGTTATAATATACCAAAATATAAGAAAAAAAGAAGCGTACCATTTCTGCCTTAGAATCTTCTTCTATTATATCTTCTAAAAATTTGAAAATTAAATCAAACAGGAAAACCTAAAGACTGATGGCTAAAATTTCATCCAATATAACGACAAAACCACTTTACTTAAAAATACATTTATGAGGTATTTCAACGAATGATGAATGAGAAACACGAAAATTCTTTTTACGTTTAATATCAGTAATTGCTTTTCTTAACAACTTTGCGAATTCATTATCACGCTCACCACAATTTAGAGCTTTAATAGCGCTTCAATAAAAATAACATGATTAATTTGAACCAAGATTAGAGTCGTTTACATTCCGTGTAATACAGTAATATGGGTGTTATATGATAATCACTGTGTGAAATCAAGTGCGTATTACTTATAGGTAATGAATCAACGGATCCTGCACTAATGTACTTCCCAGTTTTCTCAAAGGTAACGAATCGAGTGGGAATTGAACCCACGACCTCTCGCTTGCCGAGCGATTGCTCTCCCAACTGCGCTATCGGTTCGTTGCTATTACACTAGTTCGTAGTAGACGAGGGGAGCGACGTGCTCAATGTTCACCATCCGGTACCTGAATTCTACAAATCAATGGAATTGCCACGAACTGAGACACAGCTAGTGTCCAATCTCCAACCAACCCGCTAACTTTGAGATGATAATATGATAATTGTTACGGGATAATATCAGTTTATATAAACTAAAATTTGTCCTTTTTCCATTATTTTTTGCCTATTTTCTATTATGTTTGAATCATTCGTCTAGCATTTCTGACTCTCGCTCTGAGCAACACATAAAATCAATGAGTCGATTTCCCACCTCTTTAAATGTTGCGTTCAGTTCAAAGATAACCGAAGCGGCTTGCCGTGGACGGGCCATTGTTAAAGCAAACAAAAGACTGTCTAAAGGTTTCACACTTCTAGACTAAGGGGATATTCAAGGCGCTAAGTGAACCAGCAGATGGTTGTTCAGGCCTTATGACTAGGTTTCTCAAAGTCCCGAAATTGCACTGTGACTTTCGGATTGTTCTGTACGTTTAAAAAATACCGCTGTTTTCGTATGAATTATCGGGCGTAAAGCCATAGTTTCTAGAGGGGTCAAGACCCCCCCTTAGGTAAGAAGACCCCCCCCCCCTTAAGTGCTAACCACCTTAGGAAATTCATTTCAAATTTCACATTCCCTTAGAAAATCAGTATAAATGAAAAGATTGTACAAGAGTCATAATTCAAGGAAGATCCCCCCTTATCTAAGAAGACCCCCCTTAGGTAAGAAGACCCCCCCCTTAACTGGCAACCCCCCTTAGGAAAGTCATACTTTTAACACCCCCCTTGCTTTTGGTTCATCAAAACCCAAGACCCCCCCCCTAAATGTAGGCGTGTATAGGCTTTTACGATTTCCCTTTTCCCTGAGGTTTCGATTTTCTGTTGCTTCCAAACTAAAGAGCCAAATATACAGTATTGTGTGAATCACACATCGACAAAAATATTGTACTACACATCACTGAAAAGACACTTTTGATCAAACTCCTCCTCTTTTGCTTCACACCGTCATTTCAAATTACTCAATCTTCAGAATTAGTAATGTAACTAATTAAATTGTTTGATATTGGTTTTGGTTGGTCAGGATTGGTTTATATTGACCAAACCAGTAATATTATTGACCTTCCATAGTTTTTTTTCTCACTAATTGGAAGATAGATTTTTTGTTTTTTTTTAAAAAGCGATGCATTGTGGGATTGTTTCGGGAGTATTATTAAGAGATTTCTATTGTAATACTCCCGAAACAATCCCACAATGCATCGCTTTTTTAGAAAAATCAAAAACTCCGATAAGATCTATTCCAGAAAAAAATACCCCTCCCCAAATATTATGGATCAAACCCACTAGAACTTTTGCAAAAAAACATCAGTATATATTAGACTCTACGGGATTTTTGGGTAACTCAGCAGCCACAACATAGTAACAACAACCGTCTTTAAATAACCGTCTAAACTAGATAAATAAACAGCATATCGCGTGTCAATTTAGAATCATCCATCTCCCAGTCACTCCAAGAAGACATTTCATTACCTTGCGTTTGCCATACATGCGAGCCACTTCTGTCAAACATAACTGTGGAATCAACATTGCGGTAAACTGGACACTGATCGATTCTTTATTTCCAGCCAAGTCAAAAACAAGTTTATAACAGGAAGATAACCAGTGCTCAAGTACAACTATCGGGCCGAGGGACCCTTTTAAAACGAAAAATCCTAAAAACTTGTAGTGTTTACTTTTATCAGTAACAGGTTGAAAATTTGTTTACAATCGTTTCATTATCTAAACAACTATCAAAGAGTAACACAAATTTAAGAAAAACTTCAATCTCTTCTTTTTTACTAATCACCAGGCAATTATGGTAATTTTCGTCAATGAAGGTAATTAACTTGATTTCAAATACCGTATGAAAAACACAAAAAATCAATATTGTTATTCTTTTGTTAGTGTATTCTCCACAGATATCTAAGCCCGAAGGGCTAGATTTGCGGCTTTAAGCTTTCTCCAGCAAAAAAAAGTGAAGCTAAAATTTGACTTTTTAAATTTCGTGCCGATGGATAGGATCTAGCATTTTGATTGTTTTCGGAGCGCGAGATCAAAAAAATTAGGCGGCAAACGCTATTTCACATCTCTCAAACCGGTGAAATTGCATATTTTAGTCACGTGACTCTGGTAGGAAATCCTTCCAAAGATGAGCTTCACTTTTTGAACAAAGCTGCAAATCTAGCCCTTCGGGCTTTACAGATATCTGTGGTATTCTCTCTCTGATTCTGTTGCTCCCGTTATATTTGTCTCGTTTATTCAAGTTTAAAGACATTACTTTGATATGACCGATTTTAAGAGTAACAGAGGCAAACCTTTCATCATTATTCGCTCAAGATAAAGTTAGCTAATTGAATTTCAACACCAAATTCAAAATGTAATCCAGTAAAAGAAATTTAACATAGCAAACTAAATGCAAAGTTTTTTAGCATAACACATTTATCTCAGTAAATACTGAAATCTCAGCGCTAAAGCAGTTACAAGCTGTTCCCTGTATATATTTCTTGCGAGAAAACATGGCTTATAATGAGGAAATACACGTTTTTTTATAAGAACAAACTATATAAGAATTCTTATATATAAGGCTACTTTGGCCGAAATATTAAGAACAAGTTAAGAACATTTTAAGACTTTATGGACTCAAAAACACCCTATTCTTAGGAAAGTGGTCAAAAATATTCACAAAATGGTCAAAATAAGAACATGTTAAGAACATTTTAGGCCTAAAACTCAAAAAGTTTAAGAACATCCATGGGCTTAAAATATTTTGGATGTTTTTATAAAAAAAGTGTATTTTTCAACGTTTCCTTGCAACGGTTCAAAAGGCATGCTGTGTAAAAACGGTATTAAAAATATTTTTGATGGTTTCAACAAAATGGAATACTTAAACTATGACTGAGCTTATTCCTCACGTGTACTGTGAAAATTATGTCTTGTTGGGAAAACCAAAAATAACAAACACTGACTGAAACTCGGTAGGATTGATATTCCCCTATTTTTTATCCCTGGGGATTTCAATTGTTTTGTTTTCAAGTCAGAAAATTCAATGGGGATTGAAAAATGGTAAATATTTTGCAGTAAGGATTGCTTTAATAGATTATTTTCAGTGGGGACAAAAACTGGAGGGTAATTTTCCAGCGGGGCGATATTTTTACCAAGTTTTCCAGTAGGAAGGGGTCCCAGTGGGTCTGTGAGAAGGGGGTGTGAAACAGGACGACTTTCAACTAATCACAATAGATTTTTTTAAGTCATCAAAGTCTTCTTTGGTCAATTTTCAAAAAAGGATTTCTGGAAAAAATATATATTTTATACAAAAACAGCTCAAAAAAAATAACAAGTGTTTCACCATCACTTGTTTTATATTCAATTTGAAAAGCAGAGTTTTATGTTCAATTTGAAAAGCAGAAATGGCTTTTGGGGTCTAGTTTTAACCTTCCAAAAAGTGACCTCCTTAACAGGGGGCTCTTAATCTGAAATAGCTGTGGACTATTCTAGCTATTTTCTACATAAAGATATCTTTTTAATTACCTCAAGGCGACCCATCATATCAATGTACGAATCAAAACCACCAAACCAACCTACATCACCATGCAGAGGACTTCTCACTTCGTAAGAATTCTTACTGGTCACAGTATCATCCAATGACAAAGTTCTATTGGTCAAATTTCCACCAGAATAGGTTCTTTCCCTGGTTACTTTATAAACGCTGGCTAAATCTTCTGTCAATCTTGTATTGAAAGGTCTGTTAGTTGTATTTCCACCGAAATGAGCTGATTTATTATTTGGTATATCCTCAGGTTTCCTACCGTTGGTCAAATTTTTATTGAAAATTCCTCGGTTGAAAGTCTTCTCCAAAAATTGATTCTCCTGAATATCCAGAGCTGAAGTCAACGGTGTTTCTCCATAAAAATCAACTTTTTTCGTTCCTTCTCTTTGAAATTCATTTTTGCTAGTGATGACGTCATCATGCTTGGAGGTTGAAAACAGACCATGTTTTTCTTTTGTTATTATACAACAGGAGAACATTTTGAATATCAATCAACCAACCGATTTGATGAAATTTGGATGATAAATATATACTTTTGTTTGTTTTAATGACCTTTTTTGTAATTTCTCTAAACAATACACTCACTTATAAGTTCGTCTTATGACTCTGTTAGTTGACAGTATAAATTTGACGTATCAAACTAGAGTGATCAAAACCAGGTCATATAACACAAATCACAAACCCAATTGATAAAAAACGACCAAATAATCAGGCAGGCGAAAATTATACCTTAAAATTTTATCTGCATTGTGGAATCCACACAGGGCTCTTACCCCTGAGGAAATGACACTACACATTTTTTTTATAAGAACAAACTATATAAGAACATGAGGCTTTGATGGCCAAAATGTTAAGAACATTTTAAGGCTTTGCAGACTTTTCTACGTGAAAATGGACAAAAATACTCAAAAAATGGCGAAAATAGGAACATTTCTAGGCTTAAAACTCAAAAAATTAAAAACATCTCAAAGTTTTAAAATTTTTAGATGTTCTTATAAAAAAACGTGTATAATTTTTAGAAACTGACGCAGTTCAAGTTGAACACCAAAAGAATCTTCTGAAGGATGCGTATAGTCTCCTTATAACTTCAGAGTGTCTCAATATTTTCAGTATTTGACAGACTTAGGGGAATAGTCAACAAACTTTTTCAATTTCTGTATAGAATATTTCAAAATAATTTCTCAGAAAATAAGACTCATCCCAAACAAAGCTCAAAAAGCTTAAAATTATTCAATTATGAAAACTATTTTCAAACAAATTCTTCAAAAGATTATGGAAATCATCCTCTAGGGGGACATAAATAAAACTACTAAATAAGAAACTTGACTCATCCTAAGCTTATTTAAAATGGTGAATATTTTGACTGGGATAATATCCTTCGTTTGATCACGTTTGGTAAATTTGTTTGACAACTGATTTAAAGATACTTCTCCCTTTAGAACACCAAAGAAAATAATTTTTTCTAGCTGCTAAGTTATATGAATATATCTATCGAAGTTTCGTTTTAAAAGACACCTCAACAGCTTAAAGAGCCTTACGGAAAATTTTGACCAATGTTTTGTTGATCTAAAGCCATTCCTGGTCGCAGCAATTTATGGGAGATAAAAAGGATCATGGGCCATTAAAAAACTTCTACAGCCCGATTCTGTGTGGCGTCATTTTTACCCACGATAAGCGATATTTCATTTTTCTGAATTATAGCAACACCATGATAGCTCAAAGTCTTCAAATATTTCCCAGTTTAAACCTGCGCATTGTTTTTTGTATGTTTTTGTTTCGTGGGTGAAATTCATGTCAGTTAGGAAGAGGATAGTCCCTGACTGAATATTGCTGAATCGGTCTATTGGTCATATAGCATCATGATAGACTGGACCGAATTTAGTGTTAACCACGATATCCAGGCTGTAACTTCCCCTTCTATTTTGATGTTTCTGGTTAACAACATGGTCTTCCTATATCGAACTATATTGCAAAATCGGGAGGCATGCGTACTTTTATAAATTCAATGATTATGCGTATGTAAGAATCAACCAACCTTGAATTTATAAACATCTAGGAAGACCAACAGTAGAAATATCAAAATTAAAATAAAGTTAAAGCTTGGATATCCAGGCTAGACCCATGTTTTTCAAAGTCCAACTTTTTCATTTATTCATCATAAAACCATTATGCAGATAACAAGTAGAGTTTGAAAATAGACTTTAACACAGAGTTTTAACATTAGACTTACAACCTTAAATCTAAAAGTTCAAAAATGGTTCAACAAGGCTTAAAATATAGCCTGACCACTGACTTTTATATACCCCGGACCAAGCTTCTCAATCCCAGCCAAGCAAAATCTTTGATCGGAGTTTTTTGAAAAGTGGTACCCTAATGGCGGCACTACTCGGTAGCGGTGTAAATGCATCGAGAGCGCTAGGTCTACTTTTCCTCAAATTCTTCTGATGATGTAGCGGCGTTAGACGTTAATTTTTAACATTGCAATGGTACCAATTCCAAAAAAACTCCAATCAAAGATGGCGGATATTGCTTGGTCCAGGGATATATAAAGGTCAGTGGTAGCAAAACCCAATGAAAGAAAGTGGACTGGAAAGGTAGGCTGGAATCGTAATTCTCGCCCGAATTTACCCATAATTCCTAATATAATTTGACAAGGCTAGACCATAGATTTATAAAGCCCGAAGGGCTAGATGGCGTACTTTTGCTGGAAAGTGTACCGTGGTTAGGTAGGAAATCCTACCTAGGTCACGTGAAATTACAACAGAATTTCAGCACTTGACCAATCAGGAAGCTTCTCGGGTTTTCGAAAACAATAGCAACAATATTTTTTCCAATATTCACTTTTTTTTTCGCCTGCGATGGCTTAAAGCACGACATCTAGCCCTTCGGGCTTTATAAATCTATGGGCTAGACCCAATTTTTTAAATCCATCATAAATCCATAAAGTGTGGATCGACCAGATAACTCCGCACTACACCCCATCGTCTAAATATCATATTCCTTCAATAACATCAAAAGTGAGATATCCGAGAGAAAAAAGTCTGAAAAATCAGAATTGAAAACAAATGTTCTATTTGAGGGATAATTTCATTAACTTCAAAGGTACCCTAAACTAAAACATGTTTTGGAAGATGAAGGTCTGATTGTGTTGATATAAGGAAGGTTTTCAATAATTAATGGCGAATTCATCTAATCGAAAAGATCTTCATAGTTTACGATTCTGTATTATAAAGCTAATACGAAAGAATTTTAAATTAGACAATACACATATACCATACAATATTTGCATAAGGTATATGGTATATAGACTACAAAATAGCGAGGCCAACTCAATTTTGTTATTTTATAGCCAAAACCAAACTCCATAAATGAATTCGTGCCTTTCTTATAGATAAACTATTAAAAGGTTGTACATTCTTCAATCATGATGTTCGCCACTCTTAGTAGTATACCGTACATGCTATAGTTTGCTGGCGTCCTCTAATAAATTCAAGTTAGTGTCTGCGGTTTTGCTAAGATTAAAACAGGGAGTCACTCTATAAACCTCACATTCAGGTAATGTAAGTTACTAAACAAGTACAATCATTCATTCTGCATCAAGATATTGCCATAAATCTTCTATTGACATTTTAAACTGGAACTTTCTCATGATCAGAGTATTTACATTTCTGACAACTAAAATTACCCGGAAATCAAGCCAAGGAAAAAATCTCTTTAAAAGCCACAGGTTTCTGTCTTGCGTACACTCTTTCTTTATAAGAACAATATAATAAGAACAATGAGGCTCAAAACCGTCTCAAAATGCCTAATATGAACAGGATAAGAATAATTTGAGGCTCGACAAATTGCCAAAAAAATAGAACAGCCGAGCTTCGACAAAAATTTACTGGTTCTTAAAAAAAAAGAAGAAGAGTGTGTCACTTGTTGATTAAACCCAGTTGGCGAACGATGTTTTCTAATAGAATGTTTATAAAACGTTATGTGGACGTTATAATGTACCACGTTTCCACGTCGTTCATTGGACATTTTGGACTTTAGTCCGGGAGCCGGGAGAGGTCAACCATAACAGTCGAAGAGGCACGCGTAAACATATCATGTTATAGCACAATATCTGAATTTGCTTGCTGACTGACTGTCAGAAATTTATTTGTAGTTGTGTATTTCACAGACCAGAATACAAAAATAGCGGAAAATCTTTTGACGTCAATTACAAAATCACAAAATCTTCGCAAAAACCAGATAGAGCCTTTTCACTACTAAACAACACTCATATTCAGTTCGAAAAACATTTCCACATTCCCACTAAAAAGTAAATCTGAAAAGTTTGAAGTCGTACACCAAACTTTACTAGAAACACACTTAATATGTTATGCATATATCTTTTCACAAATCGTACAGACCGTATAACGTATTATAAAATTTGTATTATGTTGAAATAGCTTCAATAGAAAGCCTATTCTGTAAAACACGAAAGATATTACATAAAACATTATAGCACAATGATATAATTCATGTGGCTGTTTTGATTTTATGTCGCCGTGCAATTATAACAACTCTCAAAAGAACACAGCGAAAAACTGAGTAAAAAAAATTCGCATTGAGAAAGGTCTTTAATATCACCCCTTGAAACTATCAGGATCCTATAGATAGCTGATTAATTCACATACGCCTGCAGCATGTGAGAGAGAGGTTCCGACCATTAGTCTTACGACATTGCATCGCTACCTAACAACAATAGATTGTCTGCAGAGATGACACCTTCTGTCTAAGACTACAGAGCATAAAAATATATTTATCGAAGCCTGCTTTTTAAAAATGGTGTAGATTAGATTTGGCGCAGGATATTTTACTTTGCGGTTCAAAATTGCAGCCTAAGTAATGTAGTAATATTTCCTCACTGAAAACCGTAAAGGTCTACTTACACTGCCGTCCAACGAACGTCGGTAATTCATGTAGTTGCTAAGAGCGATGACCTTTTTATCGATGGGAATCGTTTCAGGTGCAACGGATTGACTTCTTATGCTCTTCACAGGTCTGATCAACTAAAATTAATCACAATTTAAAGGAGGTAATCACAGTGGTCAAAGCAGGACTTTTCGTCTGAGACGGAAAATCGATTTTACATAGCAAATTAGCACATATTCTTGCAATTTTGGTTAATTATGCAGAATTTTGAGACAGAAAAGCCTCTATCTATCTCGCAGAGAAGAAAATCCGACCGAGACGGAAGAAATTTCAACACTGTGATCAGATCCTTTCTTTTATCCTCAAACTTTACCCTTCTTTCCGAATTGCATGGCCCGCAAAACAACAGATTCGCTTGACCTCGCCTCTTCGTTCTTTTCAAATTTCCTTTAAAGAATCTCCAAACATTAAGTTTGTCATGTGCTTAAAATTTATTTTTGTTTTGCTGGAATTCTCAGGAAGGGACAAATTCACATTAAAATATATTTAGAACGCCGTGATATTATCCCGCAACAATTATTGTAATATCATATAACACCTATATTATTGCATTACACACGTGATATTATCCCGCAACAATCATTGTAATATCATATAACACCTATATTATTGCATTACACGGACTATAAACGACTTTAATTTTATGAAAAGAGGTATACAGACCTTGTTATTAGTAAGCGTGCTAGCATCCACGTTTTCATAATTTTCAACCACGTGGGAAATTTGTTGATCTTCCTCCGTAGGCGTTTTACTGAAAAATAAAATGAATATTAACTCATTAGCCTGTAACAAACTCATCAAGATAAAAGGCAAAGTTCTAATTGTTATAGGGTACACCCATTGTTTTCAAATCCCGGAAGGGGCTAGATACGAAACTCTTGGATGGGAAATAAAGCCACTCATCCAAATTGGGAAATGAAGCCACTTTTTTCAAATCCAAAACACGTGACCCGCTTGTCTTTAACACAAAATTTCTAGGGCGGGGCACAAGATTCTACTTAAGAAATATCTGAATTCGCTCCCCTAGAGGGCTATTGTTTTTGGTCGGAGTTTGGTTAAGATTTTATCATAACAACAAAACAATTGTATCTCTTTTCCATCAAATTAAAAAATAAATACAGTTTTACTCTAAAGCAAAGAAACCGCTAAATTCAATCCGTCGTCAATACTTCAACGCAAATCCTTCGCTTTTTCTTGCCCTCAAATCATATTATTCCAGAAAACTCTTACAATATAACTAAGCGAGGAATAGATATTGTTCATCTGTTCAACAAGTGACAAGTAGACAAAAATGATAATCTGTAAAAACCAAAATTAGCTTATTATCAGACAAAGAAAATGTCATCATCTAAGTTTATGATATCATCTTCTTAAAACAGATTTAAAATTTGGCTTTGTGGTCTGTTATCAAAAAAAGAATTTAACATTTAAACATTCAAGAACACTCCATCTTTAAGAAGTCCTATTTTCCGTCAGCAGAATGATTTCAAAAAATCTGGAAATTCCAGAAGGTTCCTTAAAAAAGGCAAAAAAATAAAAGGGTACCTTAAAATTTTACCGGTTTGGGTCATGGGTACTCGTGTTAACAGGATTCAACTTTAGGTTAAAATGGGCTTTTCAAGAAAAAATGATATCCATGGCTTGATATCCAGGGAGCTAGTCCAAAAGTAAGAGTACCCTTGTGATGCTCAAGGAGGATCATTCGTCAAAAAACGTGATCCAGGGGGTAAATTAGTTTGAAAAATGAAAAAAAAAACACTCTATAAGCTGAACAAGCTACCAAGAATATGTCCAGAAAATATAGTCAGAGATTCGATACTAAAATCTATCAAATTCCACAATCTAAAAGTTTATGAGAAACACCCCACAAAATTATTTTAGAAACGCCCAATCCTCAAATCAAAGCAACACAATAAATACTTACGCAATGTCAATGTGTGGAAGAGTGCCGCCATTTTCTTTATCTTCGTCTAAATCGAGAACGAAGTAAAATCAGGTGGCATAATATTTCAGTTTTAAGTCAATACATCTTTTCGACCGTAGCCGCCAATTGCCGAGCGGGCATTTTTTTGTCTCGCGCGACTACGGTCAAATAGGTGTATCTGGTTTAAATATCTGACCAAAAGTATTAGAAACTCGCTCATTCTCGCGTGAGCTCGTTCGAGTTATGCATAGATTCAATTGGTAGGGAAAATTGCTGATTTGATGTTTCCATGTACCAGAAATAGTTGCAAGATATTTCCTTCGTAGTCAGGAAGCGTTTAAAGAAAATGAAGAAAAAAGAAGAAGAAAAAATGAACTTCTTGTAGAATAGCGCTACAATTACCATTTTCACAAGAATAAAACTTAACAGTCTTAGATCAGAAACACTGTGAAAAATTGTTAACCCAGTCAAAAGATATCAAAGAAAGTTTGTTTACTATGCTTGACTCAGCAAAAAACACGCATAGAACGCATTTAGGGCTCAATCAGTTCCATATCGGTTACAAGGAAGCAATATTATAAAGCATTCTTAAAGATCATAGGACGAGTGTGATCCCGTCCATATCGGTGGAGTCATGGAGGATCACAAAAAAGCACTGTTAAAAGAGTGTACCTTAAGTGGATAAATTTTGGCGTGGATTTAATTTGGCGATTGGCCAAAATACGATTTTTGGCGGGGATTTAATTTGGCGAATTGGAAATTTTGTCACACTGAAATGGGTGAAAATTACTCAAAAATATACTAAAAAGTTGTCATTTTTCACATAACTCTCTTTTTGTTAAATTTGGCGGGGGTTTAATTTGGCGAATTGTCGAATTTGGAAATTTTGGCGAGTTTGGGCACAATTCGCCAAATTCGCCAAATTTAATCCCCGCCAAAATTTATCCACTTAAAGTATTCATCCATTCTTTCAAACTCCCATCCATATCGGTTACGAGGAACTTTCGAAGATTCTCAGTCTCAAAAAGAGTTATTTTTGAAACCAATCCCTTTTCTAAAACATTCTAAATGTTTGAGGACCTCCAAGAAAGCTGTCGATGACCATTCAATTCATTTCATGTATCGATTCACATATATCCGGCGAATAAAAATATATAATTATTTGTATCATACACTATTTTACAAAAGAATAATTTTATAAGAAAAATAAGGCTCAAAATCACTCAAATTCAAGCAATTTGGGGTTAAAGTAGACAAGAACAATTTGAGCCTCAAAGTGCCAACAAAATAAGAACAACCGAGCCTCAGAAGAATTTTACTGGTTCTTATAAAAAAAAGTGTATTTTATAGGAATACAAGGTAAATTAATTCGATATTCACGAAGCCAAAATAGACATTCTTATACATCGAATTTACGCCAGCGTGTCGAATAATTAATTATCAGATGCCGGATTTTATTTTAAAACTGAAATATATTCTCATTTTTATAAAAATTTGGGAAATATGAGATTATTTTGAGATTCGGCAAATGTCCTGCTTGAAAAAGTAAGTGAGAAAGGAAGTCGAAGCTTCTGTTAATCAATCCAACGATCGAGTTAGCCTTCTTGATCTTGGTGTAGATGTGTTCTTCGAAATTCAATTCACTATCAATAATCACTCCAAGATCCTTCTCTTGATCAACATGTTCTAGGACAGAGCCAGCGATCTCGTAAGGATGTGCATGTTGAATGTTCCAGAATTTCCCTAGTGTCAGCACGTGGCACTTGTCAGGATGGAATTTCAACAACCAGTCACCAGACCACTTTTCCATTGCCTCGATATCGTGCTGAAGTCTAATTGCATCTTCAGCGTTATTGATTTCTTCAACAAGCTTTGTGTCATCGGCAAAGAGAAACATTTCTGAGTTGGTAACTTCAGCTAGATCATTGATGTAAATAACGAAAAGGAGTGGACCTAAGACACTTCCTTGTGGTACACCACTTTGCACCTGGCATTTCTTAGATAACTTTCCATTGACCTTCACATATTGGTAACGATCGGACAAAAATGCTTTCATCCAACCAAGTACCCTTCCTCTGATACCATACGCTTCGAGTTTTCTTAGTAATCTGCGATGTGGAACGGTGTCAAATGCCTTTGCGAAGTCGAAATAGATTACGTCAACAACCTTATCATTGGATATCGAGTCCGCACATTTGTCTAAGTAGTGAAGTAGTTGTGTCACTGTCGATCGCCTACCCATGAACCCATGTTGTTTGGTTGATAGCAACTTCTCATTCGTGAGGTGTTCCATTATTTGTTTCTTTAGGATTCTTTCCATTACTCTACACGCAACTGATGTTAAACTAACGGGCCTGTAATTTTCTGCAAGGTTCTTTTTTCCTTTCTTGTAGATCGGGGACACATGTGCAGTCTTCCAATCATCAGGTAGTTTACTTTCTACGAAGGACTTGGCCATGATAGTATGTAAAGGACCAGCTATGTAAAAGGCCAGCTTTTTCAGCATGACTGGGTGAATCTCATCAGGTCCTAGCGATTTATTAGGATTCAAACCTTTTAGTTCCTTTTTGATCATGTCGATTGTTAGATCGAATGCTACATCTGTGTCTGTTCTGATGGAAACTCAGGTAGTGATCCAGCAGGTTCATTCGTAAAAACACTGCAAAACTGATCCTGTAGGATGTCAGCTTTATCCTCATCAGTAAAACGAAGTGATGATTTATCATTTGGATCAAGGAGAAGAGGGGAGATTCCCGTTTTGGTCTTCATTGAGTTCCGGATATGCTTCCAAAACTTCTTAGGGCTTCTTTTTGCTTGACCACAAATTCGTTCTTCTAGTCTTCTTCTTTCTCGTCTGATCTTTCCTGTAACCTTGTTTCTCGCAGTAGCGTAAATAGCTCTATTTCTCTGTTCCGAAGTTGTACCTATTGATCTTATCCATTTGCGATGAAGGCGACGTTTTTCTTTTAAGCTTTGTTGAATATCTTGATCGATTGCAAAACTTCCCTTTTTTCCGTAGGCATGTTTCCCCTTCGTACGAGGAACGTACCAATTCCTAAGCTCGAATAGTTTATCTCGCAACATCTTCCAGCAATCATTTACGTTTGCATTTCCTGCTTTTTGATGGAAACCTGTAACCCAGTCAGAGTTCTCAAGATGTCCTTTCATCGCTTCAAAATCTGCCTTATTGTAGTTATAGTTTTCAGTAATGCATTCTGTTTCAAGGTAACATTCGAACGTAAATGATAGAACACTGTGATCACTTTTATGAAGTGGTGAAAGATAGGTTATGTTGCTAACCTGGCTTTCTTCATTTGTCAGAATCAGGTCAATAAGTGACGGCGTATCGGTACCTCTAGCTCTTGTTGGTTCATCGACGTGTTGGTAAAAGAAGGAGTCTCTTAAAGCTTCGAGAAATTGTTCGTCTTCCTTCGTGTCATCGTGAGGAGTTGACCAGTTTTCCCAATTGATATCTTTATAGTTGAAGTCTCCGACGATACACTTATGACTGTATTTCTTATTCATTGCTATTTCTTTCAAAAGAAGATTAAGTGTTGTATTGTTTTTTGCTGATGTTGGCGTGTTGGTTGGACTTCGATAAATACATCCAAAAAGCAAAGAATCCGCTCCTTTGAGTTTGATTTCCAGCAAGCATACCTCCTGAAATTCACTATTTGGTGTCACTTCGACTACATTTTTGATCGATTTATGTGTCAAAACGATGATTCCACGTCCATTATTTAAGGCATTTGTTTCGTAGGGTTCGGAGTAGCCTTCAATGTGGTAGTCTTGTATGAGACGTTCTTTTTTCGAATGTTTCGGTTTTACTTCACAAATTGCAATAATATCGGGTTGTTCTTTTGAAATCACTTCATTTAGTTCTTTTTTCTTTATTTTAGTTAGTTGGTCTGCATCTATATATTAATAGCCGTAGTCTGTATGTCAGTTTGTTTTTTGTTGGTTTGTTTTTTGTTTGTTTTTTGTGTGTCACTTTCGTTTTCGCAAGCAATGTTCTTTTAAAAGATCACTTTTGCTTCTTGCTCCACAAATGTGTTAAATCAGATTCGCGCCGTTTTATGAAAACTTTGTTTTGATTGATAGATTAGACTTTTTTCTTTTTTTTTCTTTCTTTTCTTTTGTTTTATGTTTTCGAATGTAATTAACGACCTTATTTGATTTGAGACATTCGAATTCTTTTCAAAACAAAAGAAATCTTTTAAACAGAATCTGTTAAAGAAAAGAACAAATGTAAAATAAAACACAAGAATCACAAGACAAGTTTCGAAAGCATCCACCAAAGGAGGACTTCAAAATATCTGTTCTGAAGGCACGTTCCAGCTGGATATGGCGGTCTGTTCTTACCGAACTAAAGAAAAAAGTCTGCTGGAAAAAAGTGGTCTGTTCTACTGAAGATTGGGACCAGCTGGAAAAATATGATCTGTTCTACTGAAGATTGGGACCAGCTGGAAAAATATGGTCTGTTCTACTGAAGATTGGGACCAGCTGGAAAAATATGATCTGTTCTACTGAAGATTGGGACCAGCTGGAAAAATATGATCTGTTCTTATGAAAAAATAGTCTGATATCTTATATTTATAAATAACGTGTCTAAGAATTTCCTATCTGTTCTGAGGGAATTTATAAAAAGTCCTGAATGTGTTTGCCTGGAGTGGCAGCTGAAAATTCTCCATCTGTTCTACAAAACATCTGGAAATTGTGGATCTGTGCGAACTGTTAGCTGGAAATTAAGTTTCTGTTCTTAAAAGTCCTTCAATGTCAAGCTGGAATTTAGCGATCTGTTCTTATAAGATTTTGTCAGCCCTGGTAGATAAGAACAGTTAACTCGCGTAAAATCAATCGCCTGGTAATTTCGTATCTGTTCTGAAAGTTTTTTTAACTCCTAGCTGGAAAAATATAACTGTTCTGAAGTAAAAATTTCTCGCCTGGAAAACGAGGAACTGTTCTTAATTTCGTGGAAATCCTTCCAGCTGGCAAATCAGAACAGATATTGCCAAATTTTAGGTCGGTGGCTGCTTCTGAAGTTTGTTAGAACAACAGCAACATTAAAAATACATTCGAAAGGCGGTAAAAACTAGAATTCTTACTTCGTAAAAAGGGACCTTTAAACATGTATGTCGATTATTATTTTGCTGTAAATCTAAGTCATTGTTGAATTTGAAAAATTATTGAAGTTATGACGAAGTTATTTTATAAAAAGCAACATAAAATTGCGCTATCACGCTTTTTTCTCTGCCTGTCCTAGCTGCCTTCCGGGGAGACTATGGTTGCGAGCTGACTTTCGGCACTGCCCCTCGGACCCTTAGCAGAATAAAGAGAAGAAAGAAGGGAAATTGTGTGAATTTTAATTCACTTTTTGGAACTAATTTGACCAAATTTCTATCTTTCTGGGGGTAAAAAGTTGAAATGTTCCTATTTTTCCAATTCTTAGTGGGACTGAAGATGATCTTCCGATTTTTCAAACTGCCATGTTTCAAAAAAAGCACCCTTAAGGCCGGCACATACCCATACCCATACCCTTCTCCCCCGGGTTGCCTTTTTTCGACGAATCTCGTACCATGTCTATTATTTCACTCCGCTTATCTTGACATCAAAGTTTTCCTAAACATCAAGAACTACGGCAAATGTAACGCGAGCGAAGCGAGAAAAAAAATCTAATTGCAGAGCCGTCTCGGACGTCGCTGGTCGCTGGTATGGTGTAATTTGGGAATGACGCCCTTTTTCTGCTTTCTGATCATTTTTGCCACAAAAATCTTTTTCAAAATATAGTTAAAAGATACGTCACCCGGGAGGGATAGAGTCTTGTAGAGTCAAACTTTGAAGAGAATTTTTCTCTTTAATTTTGATTTCATCGTGTTTAAGCCACCTTCCCAACATCCAAAGGACTTTAAATGCGTTCAGCAAACAGCTAAACCGGCGTGCGACGCCGGGCACCGGCTAGTTAGTATATAGTATGTTAAGGTTTTTTCGTGTTTGGATTATTGCCGATCTTTGCCGTTTTTTGCAAAACCCCGCACTCTCCAGACTCCATCTTTTTCGGTTTGATTTCGTGCCTTAGCATCTTCTGCCGCCTCTTTGTACTTTTTTCTTTGAGCTGGAGTTAGATCTTCGCAAATGCTCATCCCCTTATAGGCATCAATTCCTTTTAGCGCTGGGAGATTTCCAAATACATTCATTTTCTCTTCCTCACTGTTCAGAGTAACAATGAGGGGACGCTTTTTCCCGTCTACTGATTTGCCAATTCTTGAGATATACTTGATGTTAACTTTGACGTGGAGCTTTTCGATGAGTGTTTTCACCCATGCTTCATCTTTTTTGGTAGCATCCTCTGTCGTTGGATCCTCAACACCATGGATGATGATGTTCTTTGATCTTCTGATCTTATCCCTTTCTTCTGCTGTCTCCTCCTCGTGGACCTCTTTAACGGCAGTCTTGATATTGTCATTAGGCACTTGGACATTGGCAGAAGTTGCTGCAGCATACGATTTTTTACATTCCTCTTTCAATGATGTTAAGATTTCCGTTCGGAAGGTTTCTAGTTTCTTTTCCAGTTTACTCTCTACATATTCGACAGTATGAAACGCCGAATCATTAGACAATTTCTTCTCGAGATTAGTGAGCTCTTTTTTTTGAGATTCAATTATCTCGAGAAGGTGTTGTTCATTAGACTTCAATTTCTTAATTGTCTTTTCGTTTTCTTTAATCGTCTCATTTAATTTTGCAAGCTCGGCGGCCGTTCGCAGGGATGGTTGAGGTCCAGGTTGAGGGGAGAGGACCAAAAGATCTTTATTTACTTTCACACAATTTTGACACACGTATTTGCATGCGTTCGCATTTAATTTACTTAAGCCTTCGAAGTTAGTAAGAAAAAGGTGATGAATTTCTAAACGATGGAAATTTCAATTTTGCGGGAAATTACAAAAGCTAGGAGGGAAATTACAAAATCTAGGAGGGAAATTACAAAAGCTAGGAGGGAAATTACAAAATCTAAGAGGGAAATTTCAAAAGCTAGGAAGGAAATTACAAATCAACATTTAAGCAAAAACGTCAATCGAATTTCAATCAACCAAGAGATTATATATAATATCTGTGAATTAAGAATTTTATCAATTTTGAATGATATTCTATTTCGTGATTAGAAAAGGGATGTGCTGACAATGCATAATTAACAATAGATTTTCTCAAAAATTGCGAGGAAGGGAGATTGTATTTTTCTTTTAGTTTTAAAACTAATGTTTTACAAGCATATGGCGGCAGAAAATACATTAAATTATGTCCTTTAAGATTTTGAAAATTTCATCGTTGGAAAGGCCAAGGATAATTTTATAAAAAAAATATTCTAATCATTTACTGACATTATTCAACCTAATACACGTTTTTTTATAAGAACAAACTATATAAAAACATAACGCTTCCATGGCCAAAATGTTAAGAACAAGTTAAGAACATTTTAAAGCTTTGCAGACCTTAAAACACCCAATTTCTTAGGAAAAGGGACAAAAATACTCAAAAAATGGCGAAATTAAGAACATGTTAAAAACATTAAGGCTTAAACTCAAAAAGTTAAGAACATCCGAAGGCTTCAAATATTCTTTTGATGTTCTTATAAAAAATGTGAATTGTTCTTGGTTAAAATTGTTTACCGGTACGAACAAGTATTAGCATACCTTTCCTCGTGACGTACAATTTCTCAAACCTTCTTTAAAAACACTTCAACTTGTCTTTGATGGGTGTTAGGCGTGATTCAAGTGTAAAAACTACATTACAGTACTAGTACTTATAACAACCAGTAAAATTTGATGAGACTCGGCTGTTCTTATTTTTTGGCACATTGAGCCTCAAATTGTTCTTATCCTATTCTTGATTGAGGTATTTTAGGCGTTATACTCAATTTTCACTACTTTAACCCCTAAATTGCTTGAAATTGAGTAATTTCAGGCTCAGCATTGTTCTTAAGTTGTTCTTTTTTGTCGGTATTTTTAGCCTCAATGTTCATAAATATAATGACGGTCAAAAAATCGTTCTTGTCTTTAGGCATGGTACCATTGAGTTTCAAGCCCGAAGCGCTAGAGGCGAAATTTTAACCCTTCTCAGACAAGAGAAATTGAAGCCACTTATTTCCCATCCCAAACGCGCATAGAATGTGCCGTAATCATGACGACTGATTGTATCTACCAGTTCCTTTGTTTTGGAGGACTACAGTTTTTGAAATCTACTAATAGATTTTGGTTTCAATCCGGCGTTTGTGTAAAAACTACACGCGGACGTTCTGGATGGGAAATAAGTCGTTTCATTTACCATCCAGGAGTCTCGCCTCTAGCCCTTCGGGCTTGAAACTCAATGCATGGTACAGCATGGCGCTATCCTAGAGATTGATAATCGATACAAAGCTTCACACTTTTATGTACACGCTTTTTATAAGAACAAACTATATAAGATCATAAGGCTTCGATGGCAAAAATGTATGAGCAAGTTAAGAACATTTGAAGGCTTTTCGGACTCTAAAGCATCCGATTTCTTAGGAAAATGGACAAAAATGCTCCTAAAATGGTGGTAATATGAGAACATGTTAGGAACATTTTTAGGCTTGAAACTCAAAAAGTTAGGAACATCCGAAGGCTTCAAAAATTTTGGATTCTCTTACAAATACGTGTATAAACTTAGGCGTTTATACTTTCATGATCAGAACTTTTTTTGAAAGTTTATGCTACTAAAATGTATATGTGGTAAAATTTCACGATGTTTAGATCTCGGGAAATACATATTGTGTTTACAAATATAGTATAAAATCTATTCACGTTGATAAGTTCGCTTATTTTTCAATGATATCTATCATAAAAGGTTTTTACAACACACTTTTTTTCTCTTATGAAAACAATTTTATAAGAACATTGAGACTCAAAATCGCCAAAAAATAAAGAACAATCTAAGAACAATGCTGAGCCTGGAATTACTCAATTTCAAGCAATATAGGGGTTAAAGTAGCAAAAATTTGGCATAAATCCTGAAACACTTCAAACTTACCCTATAAATAAGAACAGAATAAGAACAATTTGAGCCTCAAAGTGGCAATAAAATTAGAACAGCCGAGCCTCCCCAAAAATTACATGATTCTTATAAAAAGAAGTGTATCATAAAGGTTCTCTTAGAAAATGTAATCAGAACTGGTTTCTTAGAAACCGCACTTCTACGAAGTATCCATTTAATTGCTGAATGTGACATTATAAGCTACAAACAAACCATTGCCTTTATAAAATGTGATGGAGAACTCAAAATAAGAAATGGAGGATGTTGATTTTTTTTGTATCTCCGTATTCATCCCAATCATGCAATTCATTACGTAATCTTTTCTTTTTTTCGAATTTATAAAATGAAACTAGTGACACATGACCACGGTTTTTCGCCGGGTTTCTGTATGAAAGATTACGTCATTATTGTTTATCTAATCTGTCTCTATAAAAAGAGGCAGTTGTTGACTTTCAGATTCACAACTGCAAGGATTCAACAGTAAAAAAACCATCATCACTTATCGGCGATAAAAGGACAAACGATTTTCAAACAATTTTTTAGTTCTCAAAAAGACAAGGAGGTAAACTTTGTTATACTTTAATGATTGATTTTCAGGATTTTTTTCTTTAGTTACTTGCACTAACAAAGGAATCTAAAATTACCCAGGGTGGTCAATTGACGAGGCTTCTTCTTGCGCGAATAAGTTTGAGAAACCTGACTGTATCTTGTAGGGAGTCTATCATAATTAGAAGTACAGTGGACTTTGACTAAATCGGGCTAGAATGAAAAGTCTGATTTGTTCGAATTAAAGAGAGATTCGAATTGTAGAGAGTATTATAAAAGGGAATTGAGAATTATTTTGAATAGATCTTATCAGAGTTTTTTATTTTTCTAAAAAAGCGATGCATTGTGGGATTGTTTCGGGAGTATTACAATAGAATTCCCTCGAGGAATTCCTAAAAGATTTCTATTGTAATACTCCCGAAACAATCCCACAATGCATCGCTTTTTTAGAAAAATCAAAAATTCCGATAAGATCTATTATAGAAAGATTCGGATAATAGAAGTTCGAATAAGCGAGAGAACATCCACTGTAGAACCTTAAAAATTATATATATCACCCTCATTTTCCAGAATGCCACACGTCGCGGAAGGGCAAACGCTAAAATTATCAGGGACCATCTATGAGAATATCACTATGGGTTCACATTCGACACTCATTTTGGAAAATGCTACAACCAAAGGAGACATCATTGGAGATAAAACAACAACAATCACAATGAAAGGGAGTTGTACTGTTGGTGGGAACGTCACTGGTGGTACAGTCAACATTGGATGAGATCAATTTCTACATTTTTCAAAATAAAAACTTATATTATTGCACTCTAATATCCAGACGGTGTCAATCGAACGAATCGAACGCCGAATCAATCGAACGCAATTGTACGCAATCGAATAATTGCAATTCGATTGTCGAACGCAATCGAATCGCAATCGAATATTACCCAGGATTTGCTGTTCGATTGCTTCGATTACCGAATATTACCCAGGATTTGCTGTTCGATTGCTTCGATTACGTTCGATTGTATTCGATTACGTTCGATTGATTCAATTGTATTAGATTTTATTCGCTTTAGTATGGTACTTAAGCGCTCGGCCGCCCACGCTAAGAAGCTCTAACAGAGTGATCCAATTTAATTTAATCGCAATCAAACTCATTGTACATAATCGTAATCGAACGATATCGAAGATTAATCCAATGTAATTGACAATCAATCGAACCAATCGAAAATAGTCAAAAATCAATCGAACCAATCCAACCTTACTCGAACGCAATCGAATGTTACCCAGGAATCGGCCGTTCGATTGAGATTCGATTACGTTCGACAATCGAATCGCAATTATTCAATCGCGTTCGATTACGTTCGATTGGTTCGATTGCGATTTTTGTTCGAAGTTGTTCGATTGACACCGTCTGGTAATATAATTTGTTACATTTCCACAAATTCTGTTGATTATAATATCGTTTTATCCAACCTTATGTTCGAGAAGCATCGTAGATACATGTTTTTATAAGAATTATGTTCAGTTGCCAAAGTCAATGTGTTATTCTTCTTAATTTTTTTTGGCCAATTTCAATTTTCGGATGGAGGGGGTTACTTGTGTAAAGAAGGGGTACGGGGATGAGCCGTGCTGGTCAGGGTATCTCTTGTCACCTCCATCAGTCCCACGTAGGGTCGCAAAAACACCAAAATAGAAAAATCAGTCCCTCGTAGGGTACCTTTTTGGTGATTTAGGGAAAAAGTAGAAAATTTTGAGAAAATTTGCGAGTTTTAGTTCCATTCTGGATCACTTTTTGCGAAAAAATGAGTCACACGTAGGGTCCATTTTTCGAAGTTCAGCGGCACACCCCGTCGGTCGGCAAGGGTAGTATTGTCCCCCCGGTTTATTTTCATCAAGAATAATTTCATCGAGGGTGAAGAGATACAGAAAAGATTGAAGGATGAAATAAACTTTTCTAATAACACGTTTTCAGACTTATAAATACTTTTTCAATGTTTATTATTTGAAAAATGTATTGGTAAAATAAAATTCAGTAAACAAATCACCAAAACTAAATTTCGGTCCTTTCCGTCAGCGCGTGTCGAGTTATGACGCCCAAAAAAATGAGACTAAAAAGTTTAAATACTTTAGAAAGCATTTTTTTTAAAGCGATCCTACAGTAAAAGCATATGCATTTTGCATTAAAATACACTTTTTTTTATAAGAATATCCAAAAATGTTGAAACTATTGTTAAATTTTGGCCTTTTAAGTCCTAAAAATTGTTCTTAACCTGTTCTTATCTTTACTGTTTTATGTTTTCGAGCAATTTTCCTAAGAAATTGGGTGTTCTGGAGTCCGTAAAGCATTAAAATTATTTCTGAACTTGATCTTAATATTTAAGTCATAAAGCCTTATTTTCTTATATAGTTTGTTCTTATAAAGGAACACGTGTATAGCTGAAGATTTTCTAATCAACTGATGAATGCGTAAGCAAGAAACTTAAGGTATTGAGAATTTTAAGAAACATCTAAGAAACATGCTGAGGCTGAGAATGAGAAAATAACATTTTTTAATTCGGTTTTCTTAAGAACCTTCCAATTCAGCCTTCCACGAGGCTGATTATGTCAAAAAGTTTAGAAACATGAAAGAAACATTTAAGGCTCAAAAGGCCGATTTCTTAAGAAACATCGAGGCTGCTTGGTAAAAAAAACTAGTTTCTTAAAAAAAACAACGTGTACACCGTTTCTTTAATCTTTATGTAGTAGTTGAAGATATATCTGCCGGCATAAATATAGATATCTAATTTAACAATTTATGTGTACAGTGTAACCGCATTACTTCGAATAAACTTCCCGGGCGTTTATTAATTTTTTTTGGATTTTAAGAGAGGCGTTTATTTTAAGGGAGAGGCGTTTATTTTAAGGGAGGGGCGTTTATTCGAGGCGCGTTTAAAAGAAGTCAGGTATTAATTCGAAGTAAGACGGTAATGATGAATGAAGTCTCGTAAGCTAGCAAACTTGGCCTTATAGAAAAAATGTATTTAAATGGTGCAGTCAGCGCTGTGGAAGGATGGGTTAAGAAGTAGAGGTGCAGCAGTTCATAGATATACTGTAGCAGTAAGCTCTTAAGCACCTCCTCTTATGAAACAAAATTCAATTGTAATAATCAGTAGATTACAAAAAAGCCATTCGATGAATATGCCAGTTGGATAACCAATTAATGCTTACTTCTTGAAAAGCGTCTCAGTTTATCAAGGCAAATAACAATGCTTAGTATCGAGGCTCTGAAACTGGAGAACCGAAATATGGGTCCCATTTTTTTGCATTTTGAATGTAAAAATCATCAAGCTTGTTCTTGATAATCATGATTTAGAAATAAAAGGCTTTTTTAACATATTTTCTTAAGCGCATATAGTACATGTCATAAGAACGTCGACAGTTTATTGAAGCCTTTTGTTCTTAGTCTTTTTTAAGTCTGAAAATATTATTTTTCTTCAGCAATTTCGTAAGCACTATGTCTTCCCGCTGGTACAGTTGCATTTTAAAATTTACAAAAACAAATTATCAATCTTAAGTGTAATTAAAACATTTTTGGCTAGATAATTGTAAAAATTAAGCACATCCAGGCTCAGCAAAATTAAAAACGTTCTGATAAAAAAAAAACGTGTATAAAAGGGCAGCCTGTTTATAGCCTTACTACTCTATTTGTTGTGTTTAACTATAAAGAGAAAGTAACACACAGTGTGGGCTCTTAGAAGTAATATTATTGTTCTTAGGGAGTGTTTATATGCCAGAAGACATTCAAAACCTTTCAGAAAGTATCAACTTTCAGCAAAAGCGTAACCTGACCTTTTCATTGTGATGTGATATTTTGCCTCTTCTTGAAGAGAAGTTTCTTGCATGCTTCTGCAAATTTGAATTGTCACAGTTTATTTGAACTCTATCATAGGAAACGAGAAGTTCGATATAAGAATTAAAGAAAGTGTGGCGTAAAAAGCATCAAGTTTAAGATGCAGCAGTTTCAACTACCAATTTCAGCCAATATGCATATCAGTAACGGCGAAACAAGAATACTGACAGGTACCGTTAGTGAAAATATCACTATGGGTACAAATTCAACACTTATACTGCGGAATTGTACATTAAATGGCTCTATCAACAGTGATGAAAATATTACCATCAAAACAGAGGGTAGATTCTTTTTAAACGGCCCCATCAACGTCGGTGGTAATTTAACCATCGTTGGTGATATAACAATAGGTGGGGGACAAGAGGCTCCTCAGTATTCACACCTACAGTCTACGTCGGTGGTAATTTAACCATCGATGGTGAATTAACAATGTGTGGGGGACAAGGCTGCAGAAATTTCATCCGACACGCTAAAGCTCTGAAGGTCGGGAGAACTTTCAACATCTGGAAGGTTTAGATTACGGAATTTTGCAAGACCGCGTTAAGGATTTGGCAGCGGGAGGTCTGGTAACATAGCCCTCGTTTTCGGTGATTGGCGGGTCCAGACCAACGGGACCCTCCCCCTGTTTTGGTCTGTACACAAACCTGATATCTACGGCTTATTTTAAAATTCATTGCCGTAGAGGGTCCGTTGTCATTGTCTTTTCTCATTTCAGATTTTTCAAACCGACCGCTGCGATGGAGTGTTGGTGAGAAAGGGGAGACGATGAGAGAAGTGTTGCTATTTATAAATCATACTTCATCGCAAAGGTTTCCTTGCGGGAATTTTCTTATCAAACAGACATGGCGCACAGAATGTACTACAAAGTGATAAACGTGAGGTACACTCTGGTACAGAGTACCGTTTTGACTACTTTTCTAGTAACAGGGGTAAAAATACCTTAGATCCCTGGCTTCGGGCAAAACTTCAAAATGCGATATCTCAAATTTGAAAAGGAGTTCAGAGGATCCTGGCCCCTTATGGGATCAGAAATTTGAGTTGAGAACACATGAAAGGGAGTTTTGATTTTTAGGCTTTTTGTTGACTTCAAAATGTTAGAAGAAAGGGATAAAACATACCTCCAATCACAAATTTTCCACCAGCAAACGATGTTGCACTATAAACAACTGAAATGAAAAAAAATTAGGACAATATATTTTGTACTTTAGAAGAGAGAAGTAAGATGTACGGAGCTAACAGTATCTAAATCTTAATATTGCTCTGAACATCAAGTAGTCTAGATTGGGAGCAAAAATTCACAGCCAAGAGATGCTAAGCTGCACAGAAAACTGGTATAGACAAGACACTTTTAAATAAATCTCTGGTCTTTGATAAGCACTTGAAACAGTTATATTATCAGTGGTATAAAAACAAAATTTGAATAACTTAATGAAATAAATAAATAGTTCTTGGAGATCAAAGAGACCGCTAGTGTACGATCTGACATAACCTTTTTGACAGTTTTCGATAAGGTGAACACGTTGAGGATTGGTTAAAATTCTGAGGCTGATGACCTAATAAAAAGGCCGACAGCTCTCGAACTATTTATTTCGATAAAATTTTTCTAAATCCATATTTTTCTTCAATCATTCATTGGTATAAAATTCCCATGTAAATCCCCCTTTAAAGTTGTCTGTCTATAAAAACATCTTTTCATGGCGTGGTCAACAAAGAATCTTACATCTTGAAGGCTTCTTTCCAGTCAGACTTCCATTATTGTTGGTGATTGCAGTACTATCAAGTGGTGGTGATTGCAAGTTTGATTGTCCAGATGATGAGCGGCTTCTAAGAGATTCACTGAAATTGTTTTAAAAAGTCCCAACATTATTATTTAGCTAAAAAATCTGGCTCTGACTGTTTTCACGTTTTTCTACACGTTTTTATAGGAACACCCAAATTTTTTGAAGCCTTCGGATGTTCTTAACTTTTTGAGTTTTAAGTCTAAAAACGTTTTTAACATTTTATATACTTAACTTTTTTTGACCATTTTGTGAATATTTTTGACTATTTTCCTAAGAGTCCACAAAGCCTTAAAACGTTCTCAACTTGTTCGTAACATTTTGGCAAGCGAAGCCTTATGTTCTTATATAGTTTGTTCTTATAAAAAAACAACGCATATACTATTAGCGAGAGCCAGATTACACCTACACACCCATCTCATAACGTTATAAAGCAACACAATTAAATACATTGTGTTGAAAAAATGTTTCTCTTTTTAACGCTGGACTTTTTTTGTCTTTTGACTAGGCTTCTGCTCATCCTCTAGAGAAAAAAGTTTCTTATAGAGGCTGCTTAATACTCGGTAGATCCTCTTTCCCAGAATATGCCGCTTTTCGCCGAATTTCGGCGAACAACCCTTTTTAGCTGGCGAGTGTTTATGATGATGAATTTGTGAAGGAGCTCTCCCCGTTACGATTTAGATTTTTCATAGCCTGTAACAAACTAATAACAAATATTTTCATTATTGATAGCGATATTAAAAATGTACGTGCTAGTTTGATACAGGCTCGCTTGATTGTTCACATTTTGAATTCAACATGGCTGCCGAAGCGAAGTAGAGATTTTCTCTTTTTTGGAGTTTATTTTGGTTTTTGGAAGTTATAATTTTAGAGTTAAAAGCTTTGTATGTGTAAATTTATGTTCAGTTGTATCTATGGAATGCATCAAGGGAAAGTTGTGTCTCAGTTGCATGAAATAATGATTCAAATTAAGATTTTTTGTTTGTTTTGATTTTGGCTGATGTTTTGGTTACAAGATCTTGAATTTTTTTTAAGTTTCAACAAGTATTGTCACTTTGGAGCCTACAATAAAGCAACAGGTATGTCAAATCTACTTTGTTCTTTGTTAGAGAGCAGGATTCTTTGGCTTTCTGGAAGATTTCTTAAGTTTTCAAAGCTACTTTAAAGGAGTTTTAAGTCAAATTTTTTGTAAGTTTTTTCTCAAATTTTAGCCATCAAAAACTGACTCTGGACAAGGGTTCATACCTCTAGTTTGGCTTCTTGGTATATCATTCCAAAAAGCATGAACCGTGCAGCTATGATTAAATATTTCTCATATTTTTGTCGGTTTCGAGAACTTTGGAGAGATTGAGTTTTTGTTTTGACTTTTTGCAGACCCGAAAGACTTAGTCAGACTCAAATATTAGAGGAGATGATTTTAGTTGATAGTTCTTAGATGTCTTGGTGATACATCTTTAAATTGCAAGAAAACTTAACAAATTTTGTATAATATTTTCTACATTTTTAATGGTTTCAAGGTACAAATTTTCTCTGATCTCAAAACCCATTTTACAATGGTTTCTTCTTTCAATTTTTTTGTATAGTTTCTTTTCCTCAACAAGAGAAAAAAACCTTATTCATTATAGGGATGCAAGAAGATTTTTTCATTTGTTTGTTAAGTTGTTTTTTTAGAACAGAGTGCTTTCTTTTTTATGGATTCTTTGTTTTGATCTTTTCTCTGACTTCCTGTACAATGTGAGATTGAAGTCAGAAAGCTGATGTTTATAGAACTCAAAGAACTAGGCTTTTTCATAAAATACACTGTTTTACAATTTTTCATACATTTTTTTATCCAGACTCTCTTACTGTTATATAATAAGTTTTAAAGTGACGACAGGACATATTTTTGTGACTTTGTCTCTTTTTTATTTTTATTATTTTCTGACTCGCCATATAAAACTCGTCCCTTTCCGTAACTCGGCAAATAAGGTAAAATCGGCCACCATAAGAGCCACCATAGCGGGAAGGCAAGCCGTACACTATTAAGCAAACCTATATAGGAGATATATCTATAGAGGTTTGCGAATCAAACTATCTTTTGACGTGATAAAGAGAATTCCCAAGATTCGTTAAGCGTAAAATAATTTGCTTTCTCGAAATATTTAGACCAATTAAAACACGACCACAAAAAATGTGCTAGGTCTGTCCTGACGACCTAAGCCATTGCTGAACCCATCGCCATCATGAAAATCAGAAAAATTGGGTTCAGCGAATGACTTTTCGTCGCCAGCTTTCCGGGCTAATCATTATTATAAAAGGCATTGCTGTTGTTTTTGTCAGATGCAAATTCTAAATGAAAAGTTTCTGCTGATAGGACAGCATCGACAATAGATTTCAATTGTTTAAAGGGGTAATCAGATGATTTGATAGGCTGGTTTATCTGTTTAGGAAAGGAAACGAGTAAGCAATAAAGAACCTTTCTGTGGAGGTAACTAAAACAAATAGGAATTGAGCCTACCGTCTGGGTGGTGGTTTCCTTATCACTGCATACAAGCCACTTGAACTTGAAATAGAAACAGTCTGAAAAAGAAAATGAGTTTGAAAAGCCAGTTGAACTTGAAATAGAAAGTCTGAAAAAAATGGAGTTTGAAACGTTTGAAAAGCCATTCATCTTGAAACAGAAATAGTCTGAAAGAACTGAAAAATCTGCTCGAACGCCAGTTGAACTTGAAATAAATTTAAATATTTAAAATATTTCTGCATTGATGGACCTTCAAACCGCTGGGGGTCTGGTTGATTTCCTTTAAAGCAATTATGAAATCCAGTATCTTTAAAGTCACTTGAAGGCCTAAATTGCAATATGTTATTTGAAGTCTCAAGCTTGCCCCAAAGCTTTTATCCTCGTTTTGGGGCTAAAACTGGTGACCTTGCCCCAAAAAATCAAAATTTTGAAAAAATGTCAAAGACCCCAGAGATTCACCCAAGGATCGAGTGTGTAAAATTTCAAATCGGACTATTTTTGAAGTCCTCAGCCTACCCCAAAGTTTGAGCAGACAGGCACACATACTGTCTGACTGACTGACAGACATTCTCAGATTCTAGCTCAACTGAAGTTGAGTAAAAGTGTTGATTACCCTGGATTTCAGTTCATCTGCAGATTGATATAAAGTGGTATCGTCTACTTTTTGTAAATTGGTTGCCGGTGTAATGCCCACTTGACCATTAATTCTAGAACAAATAAAAACAATTGAAGTTAATTTCTTTGTTTAAAAACACAAAAGATTGGTCAAAACAACTACCTTGTCAAGATTAAATTTTTGCAGGAAAAGAAGATTACAAGCTAAATAAACTCCAAATTTTCTCGATTGACAAATTTTCTCTTATGTTTTCATGAGATTTTTTGAATGGATCTCAAATCAAATATTTTGTTGGTTTTAAGTGACAGTTTAACACAATAAATGATCAAATGAATTGTTTTTCAAAAAGCTATTATTATTGCTAAATTTTTAACCAATCTGAGTTTATTTCATACTTGCTATTACTGAAGCTTCAAGATTCTTTCTCTCTCGGGTATGTTTTGGAGTTTATTTCGTTCTGTAATTTTTGAATGTTTTTAAATCGTATCAAATCAAAAAATATAGTATTCCAGAAAAGAAGGCAAAAGAAGGCAACAGTTTGTAAAAACATAAATATGCCGGCTTGCAAAAATTCATCTGATTAAAAAGTTGATGAATTTGACATGTGTACCTGACTTTCCACCATCCATAACTACTTTTCATCAAGGCTTCAATTTCTTGACCAGCACCGTAAGATAATTCATCACTATTTTGTGCGGTGTAACCAACCATTGAAACATATTTTTCACCTACAAGAAAAGAGACCTAGAAGATATCTCTCATGCAAAAATCTGCAAACAAAAGGACTTGGTTTGACTTAAGCTAGACATTGATACAAAGTTAAATTTTAGTTCTATACAGTGTGCTGCAAATAAGGAAATTTCAGTTGACTGTAATTTTGGGAGCGTAGCAAAAGTAATTTGGAAAGGGGGTTCTTGGGGGTGGAGCGGAGTTTGAAATGACCCTTTGATAGGCTTTCATATTTTTTTTAAAATGAATTCATCTTATGAGATAATATTATTCAAAGTAGATTAAAATTTACGAAAGAAGCCTATAAGACTTTTAACCGGACAAAGTGAAAAGTAAGCTTCAGAATGACCGGTAGAAACTACAAAGTGACTGGTAGTTACCGGTCATCAGCCGTCATTTGTGGCACTGCCTATAGGTGATCTCAGATACAGAAAGCAAGTACATAGATATCATTTGGATTCAGTGACACCACCCTTCCATCCGGATACATCCCGTAATTTACTTTATCCTGAAATTGCAAAAAATTTCTAGCACTAATTCACCCAGATTGAGAAAAAAACTTTCTGTAAAAACTTTGAACCACAGTGAAAATTACCACTAACAGAGGGGTTGTAAAAAAAATACGAAACACCAAAGTAAACTGTAATAGGATAACTTGGTGCTTATAAACAATTTAATTTCTCACGATTAGCATTACCAGTAAGGGGCCGTCCACATAGTACGTACGCACTATGTAATAGTTGTATGTAATAGTTTATTTCAAGTTGACGAACAGGTAGCAACAAAGGCTAATAAAAGTCATCGCTACTTTACAATTTGTAAGGTGATTACAAAAAGCCGACACCGTCAATATAGGTCCGGCAGTTTCTACACGGGCATGATGTAGGCCTCCACTGCTTAATCTTTTCCTTAAAAATACTAAGATCAACTATATCTCTATACTCATCCGGAATTAATTCCCAAACTTGAAAAACAGAGTTTATTTCTCTTGATCTGAAGTAAGGTGTTTTGCGATTTACTTTGATATTTTCATCATGTTTGAAAATTTCTTTAGTTAGATCTGATATGTTATTTTTACATTTGAAAAGTTCTATTGCTAACAACTGAAGACTTTTATGGTGGAATTTGATGGCACCGTCTTTCTCTAAAAGCTGCTCAAAAGTAGATGTATGATCAGAATACACTATCCTCAAACATCTTTCGTGGAGGTGATTTATTTTTTGATCTAGCCTGCGAACATGAAACATCCAGACAAGCGAACAATAATTGAATTGACTTCGAAAGAAGGCATTCATGAGCCTTTGCTTTTTCTTTTGATTCATGTACGGTGCTACCCTCGCAAGTGCACTGATTTTCTGGCTAGCTTTCTTATAAATCGTGTTAATATATGGCTCAAAAGTCAGACAGTTGTCAAAAGTTAATCCTAGGATCTTGCCTGAGTTGCTGTTAAAGATGCGTTCATTCTGTATAGTAATGAAGATTTCTTTGCTGGTATTGTTAGCTATCAACTCAGACTTGTCTGCATTTCCTTTCATTTGATTTTGGGTTATCCACTCAAAGATGATAGCAGCTCCATTCGAGAGCTCTTCACCAACCTGTTCCCAAGGATCAGCTATCACAAAAGGTGTTGTATCGTCTGCATAATTCAGTACATTTCTATTTTCAAGAAAGTAGAACAAATCTCTCATGTAGATGTTAAATAGTAGTGGCTCTAGAATGGATCCTTGGGGAACACCTACTTTAACATTATGCCAGGTACTGTAATGGTCGCCAATTTTCGTTCTTTGCTTTCTATCTGATATATAGGCTGCTATGAGACCTAAGGCACTCCTTGAAAATCCGTATGCTTCAAGTTTAGCAATCAATAGTTCGTGCGAGATGCAGTCGAAAGCTTTTGATAAGTCAATGAGTAGCGCTGCAAACTTTTTCTTTTCATCTGTAGCTTTCTTCCAAATTTCAGTCATGACTAAAAGTGGAGTTTGTGTACTCATTCCTTTTCTATATCCAAATTGTCTATTGCTCAAAATGTTGTTGAAGTAGGTTGAGACTTGGTGCATGTATGACTTTTTCATAAATTTTTGACAGAACTGGGAGAATACTCACCGGTCTGAAGTTGCTCTTGTCATTCTTTGAACCTTTTCTCTTATACACAGGTGTTATATCAGCTCTTTCAATTCTTTTGGAAAAGAGTTTGACTCAAATGACGCATTTATTTCTGAGCACAAAAACTCGGAAAACATATCACAATTATCCTTTATGATTTTCACTGGAATATCTGAGCTTGGCTGTGATTTTCCTTGAACTAAGTCCTTAATGATTTTCCCTACTTCCTCTTTCGTTGTTGGTATAAAAGAAAATTTTTTAAGATACTCAGTTTTCTTGATTTCAGTGACACTTGGGTGTTGTCTATATTTCTGAATACAAACTTCAGTATGATTATTTGTTTCGTCAAATGCAACATAGGGAGGCTCAGGCAAGTCTAGTTTTGATATTATTTGGCCATAATAGTCATTGAATATTTGAGCTATCTGTTTCTCGTCATTTATGATATTTTCTTTATCCACTAAGGTATAACTCTTATTGTTTGAACCTTTATTTGAAAACAATGGTTGTACAGTTTTCCAAAACTTTTTGTTATCAGTTATGTTGGAATCTTTACGGTTGGCAAAGTAGTCTTTCTTAGTCCTCCTCAATAGCGATAAGCAAAATTTTTTTGTCTGTTGTATTTTGTTTTGTTTTCTTGTGTTTTATTTTTATAGTACAGGTTCTTGAGTTTGGATCTTATCATGATGGCGTTTCTCATATCTCTATTTATAAAAGGCATATTATTACCTCTAACCGTTTTATACTTAAAAGGAGCTTGTTTGTCTAGTTCTTCTATGATACATTTTATTTTTGATTCAAATTCACTGTTATCACTATTGATGATCAGATCTAGTTTCATGCGAAAAGTATCACTGTTGAATGTTCTGTAAGATCGGTATCTGATTGTTTTCGGTGGCAATTTCTTAAAGTTTTCATTTAGGATTATTAGAGTCATCTTGTGAATGTCCGATATTCCAGTGGTAATAGTATAAGCAGTTTTCTGAAAATGATTTGGCTTATTTGTAAGCATATGGTCAATGCAAGTTGGCCTATCAGGATTTTTAAAACAGGTTGGTGAGTTAATCATAGCTTTGAGATTCAACCCCTCACAAAAATCAACCAAAGGCTGATTCTCAATTTCACAATTTAAGTCTCCTACAACCAGAATGTTGTTATAATCGATATCTATCGCATCTATGCTAATTTGCAGCTTTTCTAGGTGCTCGTTGATGTTATTTAAATGTGGGTTATAGGAACAACATATCAGCCATTTTTGTTTATTAATTGTTACCTTAACAAACATGCCTTCATACGTATTTTCAGATCTTATTAACTTAGATGGTAATCCGATTCTTACATAGTTACTAACATTCTTACATTCTTACTAAGGGGGGTCTGCTCAAAAGTGTATGCTTGCATACCAGTAAGGGGCCGTCCACATAGCATGTACGCACTAAGGGGGGAGGGGGTCTTCTCAAAAGCGTATGCTTGCGTACAGGGGGAGGGGAGGGGACGGCCCCTAACAACAGTAGTTCCAATAGCTGTTACTAAACAACATTAAAGAAGAAATATGAAATTTTACGGCAACTTACCAACCCCATTAGAGTCAGTTACAGAGATCCAATCATAACCCTCGTCGTTATTTCCACTTGGTATAATAGGTTCAAGATAAGTGGCAGGAGCCCAACCCTGACCACCATTATCATGGGCTACAAACCACCACCCTATAGAAATGGAGAAGAGAATTATAGATAGCTTTGTGGGCATTTCCCTGCAGCTGTAGAATTTTATGGCATTTTAGTAAAGTATCACAAATACCATAAATACCATATTTCATCATAAAACGTTTTTAGAAGGGATAATATTTTATTGGAGGAGGCATTTATTTAAAAAATCGTCCGTATTTTCGTGGAAATTTTCTTGCAGCTATATAGTTTTAATCAATTATTAAATGGACAGCTATATAGAGTTTTATGACATTTAAGTAAAATTAGCAAGTATCAAGAACAATAACACATGTTAAGCATCACAAATACAATAATAAGTGATTTAAATAGTGAAGTTCGTTAGTCTCAATCCTACCTCTTTCATTCTTTTCAACAATGGTAACAAAAGTGCCTTCAATCAGTGAAGTTTCACCTATATTGGTTGCTTCGTAACTTGCTAGGACACGATATTGGTCATCTTTATCTGATAAGAATGGAAAGATAACACAATTTCAAATCTAAACCGTCTATATAGTCCAGGGAAAGTGTGCTAAAAATGAATACAATTGTGCTTTTTTGACTAGAAAACATGAAATTTGGTACAGTGGTACCTTAGGGGGTAAGAAACATTTTAAGCCTCTGACCCACTTCTGGAACACCTATATAATATAAGGTATCTTTATCTTTATTTGAAAAATTTCACAAGCTCCACATAATGAGAATATCTTTACAGTTTTTGTGCACCACTTTTAGTTTAATCTGAGCAGAATAAAATCTTGCATAAGTTGGACAATTAAGGGTGATAGTGAATTAAAAATAATTAATATCCTTGAGTGACAAGTTTGATTTTGGGCCAACCAAAACCCCTGCTTTTAGCTGAAAAACTAAGGAAGCAATTCTTCTGCATTAAAAGTGTGGAGTTTGACAGTGATGGCTTCATCGATGCTTTAACCTGTTTTATGAGCACTTAGAAAATATATACCTTAAGGGAAGAAATTTTTTTCGCGGAACAAATTTTGCAGTTTTTTGACAAATCCGTGAAATTAAATTCAACGAAACAAGAATATTCTCATGAGTTAAAAAATCACCTATAGAATTGGTGTTTTTGCGAAAAAATAAGCCATGTTTTAAACAAAAATTCCTTTCAACCGCGAAATTAAATTCGCGAAACTTCCTAACTTTGAGCTGTGAGCTGCGAAACTAAATTCCGCAAAAAATTCTTTCCACAAAAATTTCTTCCCTTAAGGTATATCAATCTTTCTTTAAACGTTGCTTACCTGACATCCCTGCTTTCCTCTCTTGTGTGGATTGTATACTGGCCCTAGTGTATGGAGAAACAATTCATAAAATTTTTGGTAGAATCTTTTTTCATTGTAAGGTAGAGCTAAAAAATAAGGAAACTTCTTTTTCATCTTGAGTTTGGTAGCTTTTATTGTGGTGATTGATATTATATATATTGCTTGTAGTTTTTTTACTTTTAAATAGTTTTTCGAATTGCAAAAAATGTTTACCTTCCAACTTCTGTATCAAAAAATTCAGACTGTTTCTTTTCTTTAGATCTTACATCTGTTCCCCAGGTTTCAAAAAAGTGTAGAACTATAGATGCCTTTGATACATTGGGTGGGAGACGAATGATTTTCTAAAAGGAAGATTTCAAAATTTGCATGATGTTGGTATTGCATCTAGAGAATTCACGCCTCTACACCAATTTGAAACTGCTATTGTTTATTTACAAGACTCTTTAATGTTTACCATTTAAAATGATACCATCATTCTTTACCCATTTCAGTTGAAATAAAAAATCAGAAACGAATGCAAAAGTTGATACCTGACAAAACTCTTCCATAACTTTGCATTCTTTCTCATGGCCTAACTTTCCAAGTAGAGCCCAGTGAAAGCGTACCACTGCAATCAAAACAAAAAATATTTACAGAAATAATTTGCTTCTGAAAAAAGGCCAGTACGATATGACCTTGCAATAGCAATAACAGTATAGAGCAGAAAATATTGGTCCAAATATGTCTTTAGACAGTCAAAGAATTGGTGTTTTTGCCAATAACAAAGAAATAACAATGAAATAATAATATTTATTTAAAAGAACTGAGGTATAAAGAAGCAGAAAGAAGTTTAATTTAAAACCTGGAGCACTTGGAATCTTGACATCTTTGAACATTTCTGCCAGTACACCCTGAAGAATATCACACAATTTTTTTCAGAACAAATAAATACTACTACTACTTAATAAAAGTCACACTGAATCAAAACCCAATATGTAGCAAATATTCAAAGAGTGCACGATACAGTTGCAGTGCTTCATAAATGTGTATTTTCTACATGTTAAAAAATGTTAAAAACATAACTAAAAGTTTTGTGCACTTGTGTAAAATCATCAGATGTGACTAAAAATAGTGTTAAAAAGAAATTTAATTACAAGATTTGATGTACAATTTTTTCAATGGAATTGGAAGTCACACTGTTTAATCAACACAAAATTCCATAAAAAGCTAACAACATGGTATGTTTCCTACCTGAAAATCGAAAAACATGCTGTGTGGCCGATAGATTTTTGCATCTGTTCCATTACTCCACTTCACATTCAATACAAACTCCTAAACAATGGGAAAACAATTATAAACAGATAGACATAAAATAATTTTTTTTTTCTTTCCAAAGCAAAAGAATTGAATTCTTAAAAATTACTTTATAGAGGGTAACTTCTTTGTGAATCACCCAGCAGTTAGAAATCAATCCGGGGGGGGGTACTACGGTTGCAAGCTGACGAGGGGTGCCGTCCGACTTTTGACCCTTACTGGGACTAAAAAGGATCCCCCAGAAATCAATTAGGCAATTAATATAAAGACATGGAGATTCATTAAAGATACATTTTACAGTACATACATATCTTTTTCCAGAGAAATCTTTTCGTAATTTTTCAAGTCCTAGAACTTTTATTTCGTGAATATACTTTGATGATATGGAGTTCATGCTCTCTATTTGTGTTGATTTGCCTTAAAAAAAAAACAAAGAAAAACAATGATATTTTACTTGTTAAATATTGAACTATTTAAATATTCTTGTTAAATATTCATTTTAATAAGTTATCATAAACAATATATATCCTTTTAATCCCAAATGAATTGTCTAGCTTAATAAGAGCCAGTTTTGTAAGAATGGGGCAGTATGGGGCAGTTCCAATAGTTTGAAACTTAGATTTTTTTCATTTTTGGATATGTTGTTAAGTACAATGAACTGAGTAAAATCCCAAAATATTTTGGTCTGAAAATCCATAATGGCGGATTTATGCCAATTTGAAGTTTTTGACATTTTTGGGCATTGCACTTAAAAAGTTTTTTGATATAGAACCATGCTTTCTCAAATCCAAATGAGGAATTGATTTTTGGTGATTCTGAAACTATGGCCAGTAAACTATACAATTTTCAAAAGAAATCAAAATTTTCAAAATGGTAGCTGGAGTTATGACGTCACAAAACACTACAAATTTGATTTAAGGGGTATTTTAGAGCCATCTGACCTGTCCCAGGGGAGTTTGTTACTGCTCAAAATAATAATTTCTGGTAGTTCAGTCCCTGGTCTATCCATTTGAAGTGATTGCAATAAAAAATTTCGGCCTTACTGGCCCCTTTAGCCCAATTTCCCTAGAAATCCCAACATTTTCTGACCTCAAACTCTTCTGTTCCTGAAAGACAACCGCCTGGTCTCTTAGGATCAAAAGAGAAACCTATGTGATCTCCTACCATAAATTTTTTTATCTTGATTTAAACATTTTCTTAACATGACTAAAATTTGGGATAATTTGGCCCATTGGCAAATTTCAAAGGGGTCTAGGTCACTAAATTTGTTATAATATAAGGGCTATGATGAATCTTTTATATAAAAACAATGAAACTAGGTGAAAAAAGTTGTCAAATGTGCTTTTTTGGGCCAAAAAGGCTTTTTTTTCAAATTTTTGACTAGAGCTGAGGTCATTCTATTGCAGCCAGTAATTGGCAGTTAGAGGGTAAATTTTATCTGAAAATTATGATTCCTCATCACATCCAGAAAGGTTTCTAGGAAAATCAAATATGGTACTCTTCGAAAGCTTATAGAGGCTGAAATTTCACTCAAAGGCGACTTATAACTCCCCTGACCCCCTTAATTTTGTAAAATTGACTTAAAAGTACATTTTTGGCTGAAATTTTTGTCCAAAATGAGTACCCGTTGATACTTGATTCTTGATTTTGTGAAAGCATCCTATAGATAGTTCAAGAATTTATCAGAAGTTGGAACCTTTTCCTTTCTTTCAAAGATTAGGGCTAGCTCAAAGTCAGTCTTAACTCTAAAATCCTAAAAATCTTGACAATGCTGCTCAAAACAACAATTTTTGCTCAAGATTGAACAGAAAATGAGCCCACTAAGATAATGAAATCTTGGTTTTTGGAAAGTTTCATGGGGATAGTACAAACATTCATCAAGATCTTTACCTCCTGATCTACCATTTAAGGATCAAGTCTGTCAAAATGTGCTTCTAAACTCTCAAATCTTCAAAGGTGAACTTTACCAACCCCATACCTTAACCCCATATTTACCAACTGGCTCTTAATCAAGAATTGCTATTTCAAAGTTGGTAATCATATACTCAACCAAAACATTGGTATCCCGATGGGAATAGATCCAGCTCCATTTTGGGCTAACCTAACCTCTTTCTTTATTATTAAGAATCTAAATATGTATAAAATTTGATATCTACTATTTCTCCTAGAGCATACAATTTTCATTCAGTTGGTAGATTTATTGATGACCTTTGCACTATTAATGATAGAGATGATTTTTTCTCATTAGACCAACGGCCGAGGCAGTGGATTGTCTCACTTCGTAGGGCACCCCTTAGATCAGGGCAAATTTTTGATATTATTCTCCTAATAGGGTGTAGAATTGACAAAAAAAATTTGCCCTTCGGATCTCCTGCAGTTTTCGAGTGAATCGATTTTTAGTTAATCGATAGAACTTATCAAGGGTCCCCCCTTTAGTAACGGTTTTTTCGAAGTCTGAAAATCAAATATCTGAGACCACCAACGGATTCAGCGTGAAAGGTAGATGAAGAAAACGGGGTTATTTGTTAAGTTTCGACCACCTGGTGCCGAGAAATGGCATTTTTGAGGCGTAAAATCGACGTTTTTGGCGTTTTCCGATGACGTCAGCATTTTCCTAGGAGCATTTTCAGAAAAGATCATTCCCACAGCTGGATAGCCCTGAATTAGTAGTATCCAAAAATGGTATGGTTTGTCAACTTTCAATGTATAGATCTCGAGATAATTCATTTTTAAGGTGGATAAATATGCTGAAAAACTGCTGACAAAAAATATCGATAATTTTCAATATTTAAACCAAAATATCTCGAGATCTAGACATCGAAAGTTAACAAACCATACCATTTTTGGATACTACTTATTCAGGGCTATCCAGTTGTGGGAATGATTTTTTCTGAAAATGCTCCTAGGAAAATGCTGACGTCATCGGAAAACGCCAAAAACGTCGATTTTTCGCCTTAAAAATGCCATTTCTTGGCACCAGGTGGTCGAAACTTAACAAATAACCCCATTTTCTTTATCTACTTTTCATGCTGAATCCGTTTGTAGTCTCAGATATTTGATTTTCAGACTTCGAAAAAAACGTAAGTAAAGGGGGGACCCTTGATAAGTTCTATCGATTAACTAAAAATCGATTCACTCGAAAACTGCAGGAGATTCGAAGGGCAAATTTTTTTTGTCAATTCTACACCCTATTAGGAGCATAATATCAAAAATTTGCCCTGATCTAAGGGGTGCCCTACGAAAACCATTTTTAAGGCCTTTTTTGAATCTCGGACGCTGGTCTACATGTTATAATGATATCTATCCGGAAGAGCTACAGTTGAAAGTTGAATATCATCGAACACATGCAACGTTTTTGGATCTTGATATAAGCATTGAAAATAACATCTTTCGCTTACAAATTGTTTGACAAGAGAGATGCCTTTCCCTTTTTCATTGTGAGAATGCCACATAAAGATAGTAATTTACCATCCATCATCTTTTACAGTTCTATATATTCTGAGGTTACTCAGCATTGCTAGATGCACTCTTCTTTTTGAAGATGTTCTGCCCAGAATTTCAGAACTCTATTCAAATGCATGCTCAATCAGGGAGCTGAAAGATCTTTCTTGCGAAAGTGTTTTGATAGATTTCCAGAGACTTTCATGAAATTTGGAGAATCTTTAAATGATTTTTTAGCGCAACTGCATTTTTGAAAAAATAAAACATTTTTATATCATGTATTGTATGTTAGTTTTCCCAGTCATTTTCTTTTTCGCTCTTTCCCGTGCGGACATCTGCGCGGCTCGTGTGAATTATGGCATGTCCAAAAAGCCACAAGTTTGGCGCAGTTTGGCAAAAAATTATTAGGCAAAAACCAAAAAATGCTGATGTCAGCAAAACTTGTTTTTTGAATAACTCCAGTTTGGCTGATGGTATAAACATGAAATTTGGACCAAAGTTGCATATTATTAATAGAAACATTTTTGCATAATTTTTTTTTCAAATTTTGCTGACGTCAGCAGAAATCAGCGAAATACGAATTTTTGCAATAAATTGCTGACGGCAGCAAAATTTCAAAAAAGATTTTTTTCAAAATAATTCTATTAATGATGTGCAAATTTGGTCAAAATTTCATGTTTATACCATCAGCCAAACTGGAGTTATTTAAAAAACAAGTTTTGCTGACGTCTGCATTTTTTGGTTTTTGCCTAATAACTTTTTTGGGTGAAAAAATTAAATTTTTTAACAGGCAGTTTTGAATTCGACATTCTAATACGCTTCTTTAAAGGTATAAATGAACATGTCTAATGCCCCCAATTTTCTACACCAAACTTATGGCTTTTTGGACATGCCATAAGTTACAAGAGGGCATTTCGGACTTTAGGTGTCGAACCGGGTTCTGGGTCTATTTTGTGAAAATTTGTGTTTTTTTTTATGCTTGTCTTTTGTCGTTTGTCTTGTTCTCTTTGAACTTGTTTGTTTTGACTGTTGTTTACCCCCTTTTTTTATTTCTTTGTATTTGTGTGTGAGCTTTTGTTTATTTTTCTATGTTTGTTAGTTTGTTTGGACTGCAGGTCGGTTAAGGGTTATGGAATCTGGGGGAGGCTGAGTGTTGGACGTCCTTAAAACATGTTTAAAGCCACTGCGCCTGTCGCAAGTCGGAGACTCCAGATTGCATTACAATATTGTTGGGTTTTTGAGTTGTTTTTGGTGTTTGTGTTTATGTGATTGCTGTGTCTGTGTTTCTGCTTGGCTTTTTAAACTTTATGTCTATTGGTTTGTTGGTTCTTTTTCGCATAAAATTCTCATTTCTTGACAGAATGTTTGATTGGTTTGATTTACATATTCAGAAAAATTCAAAAAAAAAGAAAAAAATTTGTAATTATAAAAATATTAGTCCCCTTTTTATGTTTCATCTTTATTTTATTTAGTAATTGTAGAGGGTGTTTATCTTCTCCTCGTAGAGTGCTCAATAAGTAAATAGAGCGTTACTATAATAAAGAGTTGACTCAATATCCTTGTTTCAAACTCAGAGTTTCATCGTGCACCATGAAACTCTGAGTTTGAAACAAAGATATTGAGTCAACTCTTTATTATATTTTATTTAGTATTCTCAACACTTGCTCTCCTTGAGGTCAGATCTCTGATCTTCACCATATATGAATCGCTCAACTTAAAATGACACATGAGGCAAGCTGTCATCAGTAATAAAAAATGCTAAGTTAGTTTACCGCTCACAGCTCTACTCTCAGTCATGCTTAAAAACTCCTATATATATATCACGATCACGGGATTTGGAGTGCGGGCCGATTTTATATTCATTTTCAGTGGTTTTACTTTTGATTTCAAGCCAACATCTTAGCAACCGAGCAACCGAGTGCTTGCCCATAGTTACTGGGGTTTGTGCAAAAAAAAAAAACATAGAAAGTTTTCCAAATCCCCTATTTCCATTGAACCAATAAAAAATGAAACTTTTCCATGTTTCACTTTTTTGGACCAATTCTTCAAAATTAAAATATTTAAAATTTCTTTTATTCAATGATTTTTTACGGCACTTTGTTGAGAATCTAACTCTCGCATCAAATGCCTGCTTTCTTCAGTAAATCGAAGATAAGAAAAAACGTAAGCCTTAGGATCACGGATTAAAACAAATATACGAAGGGTGGGATTTTACAGTTGCTCTTCGTGCAAGGCACTGGGAGGCAACGGGTGCCAAAAAGAAGGGCTGTGTAAAATGCTGCAATCTCATTGGTGGAAATTTGCTAAACATCTGCAAAGGAGAGCCGGGAAGCAATCAGTAGAACAAAACACTTTCGCTTTTGTTGCAGGTTTCAATATGAACTTCTCTCACAGGGATTACTTGTCAATGTGTTGTGTCAACTTGTCAGTTGTATTGTTGTAAAAGGGAAAGATAAAGAGATAGGACTAGCCTAGTTTCTAATCCTAATATAGGAATTTTAAAGCTTAGACTGACTCTACTATTTTAGAATCTCATATTTGCTGTGCGAGTATTTTTGGCGAGTTACTTGCCGACAGAATTGCAAGTATATAAATAGTGTGGTTGGATATTAAAAAATCATGCAAGATCATAAATTTCAAGATGAAGGATGATCAGTTTTTTTTTTTTAATTCTATGTTTAAATTTTTCTAGCCAGCAGCCCTGTTGTTATGTACGTGTGTCTATTGACCTTTGCTTGAAATTGAAAGCGCGAAACCAAAATATTACAGCACTGTCGAGCACGTCGTAATATTGATAAAGTGAAAGGAAGCTCTGACTATACTACCCGGTTCAGCCCGGTTCTGTTGGGAAAAACATACCAGTCCATGTGATTGCAAGGATATCCCTTACTCCCTGATTTTAAAATCAGACAATTGCTAACATAAATCTACCCCCCCCCTCTGACTCTAATTTTAAATCAAGTATCAAAATAACGGAAAGCGTAAGATACAAACCTCCGAGATGTGATCCTCATCTCTGATCCCGTCTTTCTCTTTTCTGACTGTCTGAGTTACTGAGTTTCTGAGACTTAGTTTCTCATTTCTGACTGAGTTTTCATACCTGTCAATCATTTGTCCATCAATTTCGACCAGTCTAATTTTCGCACCGAGTGGGATTCGAACCACCACCAAAGAAAGACCTTCAGTTTCGGAAGCCAGCGCTCTATCCATCGAGCCATTGCCGCACAGCAAAATCACGCAATTCATAACTTTTTATACCAAACTGGCAAAATACGGGGGTAATGTTATTATAATATGGGTAAAAGTACCCCTTTTTTAAACCTGACTGAAATTCGAGCCGTTACTAGCAACCCTGCGGGGCCCAAGGCGCCGAGTATGCACCCGGCACAGTGACAAGCCGTTACTAGCAACCCTGACCTAAACAATCCCAAACAGCAAAACCCCCGGAAAATTTGAAATGTCGGAATGAGCAATAGCCGATCACATTTTGGAGGTTTGTCTCTTATGTTTTCCCAAAATAACACATCAAATCAAAATTTTTAACAAAAACAACAAACAATAAAATAGAAAAAATACAAACTATCATGAAAATAGACTGTTTCTATAACAAAGTATCAAGATGATGTAGAAGTGAAATTGATGACAAATAGATGGCAAGCACAACACCTCTAACAGTGTAAATAGTAAAAAGAAAAATGATATCTTACTGTAAGGTTTTGTTTACTTTCTGCAACATTTTTTAAAAGTTTTTAATTTTTGTCAGCCAACCTTCCTCTTGTTCTGTCAATTGCTCACTTACTGTTCGGCAAATTATTCATTTGATCTTCCCCGATTTTCCATTAATCGGGTTGAAGAACAATAAGAAATCAAATTTTTAAAGCCGATAGATAATACCGGTTTTTTCCCGCGTTCAGAAAATGAGGACTTTGAGCGGGAAAGTTGATTGAAAGAATGGAGCATGGCTGATGGCTTTTAGGGCATGGTGATGGTTCTTGTTGGTTCTTGTCCTCTTTTGATTTTGATATGGTTTTTATTTGATCATTTATCCTTTCTTGACATTGAAGGTAATCCATCATTTGAAAGATCTCATTAGTCTAATTGACAAGGCCAAGGGTGGAGTTTTTTTGTGAACTTTTTGATTATCCAGAATTTCCACCCTAAACAACAGACAGACTATTATACCTCTAAAAAAAGGTTCCGATGTGGTATGTTTTGTTGTAGTTTCAAGATTGGCTGATGGTTTATTACCATGTGTCACAGGGTTGCTACACATCTGCCAAGAATCAGAACCCCCAGGAATGCCAGTCTGGAAATGGTGCACGATAATACTCCGAATATATTCGGCGTGAGGCTCTAATTCCTTTTGGCGTATTGGCGTAAGGAGCAGCTACAAAGTAAGATATTGGCGTAAGTCTAACACAGGAGCATTCCTCGCCATTTTCGATAAGTTTAGTTTAGCAAACGGCAATATTCGATTCATTCTTCTCAGTAAATGTTCACCCGAAATTCGTCCGATTATAAATCGTAAGTCTAATGCACAATGTTTATTTTGCCGAACGGTAGCGCATTTTCATTGGCAGTATACATACGCGGGATTTTTTCAAGCATAAAGTCGAACGCGGATGACGAAGCGGAAGAATAACACCGCCTGCCTCAAAAACCACCCGCCCGCCCGTGTAAGATCGCGGTTTATCGTTCGCTTAGCTTTCTTCCAGTCAGGCACATCCTGGCAAATGAACAGGGTATTTTTCACTTGCGATTGGTGGCAAATGCAAGGGGTCGAAAACAAAAGTGATGTAATAGCACTGAATACCCCACATAATTGAACCGGGTTGGAAATATTTTTCTTCATTTCAAAGAACTGCATAGATGAATTTTTTTTTCCATGGGTCAATTTTGTCTTCGAAGATTGAAGAATCTTTTAACGAAAAAATAAAGTTCCCAGTTTTCTTCCTTTTTTCCCATTTTCAGTTTGAAGTTCATTTTTATTCATTTTCACCCTTTTAGCCTGAGACGTCCTATCTCATTTACACTGGGTGACGAATACCCCATGCAAATGCCTACCCCGTTCATTTGCCAGGATGTGCCTGACTGTCTTCCGAACAGTATTTATCAAATATGAGATATCTTTCAAGCTTTTTCAATCATCAAACCAGGAAAAATAGTCGATTCTAAACCAACTTTCAGGCATGAAAATGCTTAACATCCCAGGGTTTTCGGGGGCTTCGCCCCCTGAACCCCCACCAGGGCTCTTCCCCGGGGACCCGTTAGGGGGGCTAACTGCGCCCCCCCTAAACCCCCCTGCTGAAAAAATCGCCCCTGCGACGCTCTAATTTTTCCATCGTTAAAACATTTTCGCCTACAGGGTAGGAATTCAATATCGTCTTTACGCCTTCGGCGTGGCCTTTGCACCAATTCCACACTGGCAGGAATGTCTGGAATTAGGCGGCATTCACAAATATCTTCGTTTTGCGTCACCCGACCGACTCTCGAAAATTGAGTAGAATTGAGTCGGTGAGTCGGTAAATTTGTCGGACTTTTTCTGTCAATGACGTTTCCTTTGTTTAAAAATTTTATTATTGCCGATTTTTTGCGAGCGATTTCTAGCGCATTCGCGGCATTTTGACTTTGTTTATCATTACATGCGCCATTTTGGGTCGGAGGTGGCACAGAGTTCAAAGGTCATAATTTGAAACCACCCATAACGCGCGGTTCTTTTTTGGCTGCTGGCTGGCTGGCAGTTTCCTTCAAGAATATACTCCAAAAATGGATGATGGAGGAAACCCGAAAATTTTTACAACCGACCGACCGACCGACCGACTCACTTTTTAGACCCAACGAGGACGCGCAATAAAGATATTTGTGATTGCCGCCTTAGGTAAAAGTCTGGAAATGTCTGGAATGTCTGGAAAAAGTCTAGAATAGACCTTTTAGCCTTTCCATCCGCCATCTTGAATTGTATGCAAAAATACTAGAACGAGAAAAGCTGTGGTTGGATTTAGTTGGGAAATGTATTATACAAAACATATGCAAATTTACACAAAGATTGAAAAAGACAACAATGCATCTTTATATAGAAATATTATCAGTTAGAAACATTTGGCGAGTTCCTGTACGCGGCCGCAATGAAAAAATACATTATGTTTGCGTCTTTTTTACCGTTTTTTGTCTAGACGATATAGCAAACATAGTAAGTATAAGCAGACTGTGCCTTTCCTTTAATTGGCTGTAAAAAATTTCTGCGTTGGTAGAAATTTCTCCATCTTTCAACAATGATGGAACATATTTGATCGAATAAGGACAAGTCTTCGCTTCGACACGAAGATCACGAGAAAGCAAACATCCTGCAAAAACAATTTTGCAGTGTCTTCACCATCGAGCCCGACGGAGATCTTCCCGAATTCCCACGTAGAACAGAGCATGATATTGCTGACATCCTCATAACCAAAGATATGGTAAGTAAGAGGCTCAAGAAACTGGATTCAAACAAATCATTTGGTCCTGACGAAATACACCCAAAGGATGCTAAAAGAACTGGTCGATGAAATTTCTGAACCCCTTTCAAGATTAATGATGAAGACACTAGCTGAAGGGATTCTACCTGAGGATTGGAAGCTTGCTCACGTCACACCTATATATAAGAACAAAGGAGGGCATAACTTGGCAGTTAACTACAGACCAGTGAGCTTAACATCCGTGGTTTGCAAGCTGATGGAGTCTATCTTACGTGAGCATATGACAAACCACCTGACAAACCTGCACCTCTTTTCGGATAAGCAGTACAGCTTCATCAGAAGACACTCCACTGTTACCCAGCTTTTAAACTATTTCGATAAGTGCTGTGAAATTATATCTGATGGAAAAGTTGAAGACTGCATCTACTTTGATTTTACCAAGGCATTTGATACTGTGCCTCATCGCAGACTCTGCAAAAAGTTAAAAGGTTACGGTATAGTCGATTCAATAAAGAATTGGATTACAGCGTTTCTAAGTGGAAGAAAGCAGTTAGTCAAGGTGAACCAATCAAAATCAAAAATTGACACAGTCGTGAGAGGAATACCACAAGAGAGTGTTTTAGGACCATTGCTTTTTGTCTTGTACATAAATGATCTGCCTGACAAAGTTATTTCATCTCTACTACTTTTCGCAAATGACACAAAGATTTTCAAGGAGGTCAATTCTATCACTGATTCTCTCATCATCCAAAGTGATATAAAAAAACTCGAAAAATGGTCTGAAGATTGGCTCTTGAAATTCCACCCGACAAATGCCACGTCCTTACGCTTGGTAAATTCACAAACATCAAACATGCTCACCCCTATCGTCTTGCGGATAATCAGCTTGAGCATGTATTTGAAGAAAAAGACCTTGGTATACTGATTGATGCTGAACTATCATTTGAGCAACATATAGCCAAGCAAGTCAACAAGACTAACTCTATGCTTGGGGTCATCAAGCGAGGTTTCGTCAACTTAACTCCAGAGATCCTCCGTACACTATACTCAACCTTTGTCCGACCTCATCTCGAGTACGCACAGTCAGTTTGGTCACCAAGACTACGCAAGCACGTCAATTTGCTTGAGGGAGTGCAAAGACGCGCAAAAGACTAGTCCAAACGTGTCGAAACCTTTCGTATAGCGAAAGACTTAAAATGCTTGATCTACCAATACTGGAATTTCGAAGACAGTTCTGTGATATGGTCCAGGTCTACAAACACCTCCACTTTTATGATAAAGTAACATTACCGGACAAACTGACTAGTCGAACACGCCCAAACCGAAGACACGCTCACGAACTCTCACCAAACTTCGCGAATGACGGCTTCAACGGACCACAAACCAAATCCTTTTACTACAGGTGTGTACCAATCTGGAACAAGCTACCAAGTGATGTTGTTTCAGCAGATTCCATCAAGTCATTCAAAGAAAAGCTTAACGATGCATGGAAAACCCATGGCTTGAAATGCGTCACAAGAAGAGTTTAAATCAGTTAGAGGCCCACTGTGAGCCTAACTTGTAAATCTCTGTAATAATAATAATAATACCGAACATTCCTATCTAAACAAAATTAATCGAATCGCAATTATTCGATCACGCTCCATTACGTTCAATTACGTTTGATTGCGATTTTTGTTCGAAGTTGTTCGATTGACACCGTCTGGAATTAAGCACATAAGATAAGATATTCTTATAATTGTGAAATGCCGTTTGCGCCTTTGCTATGGTGGAGTGCATGATGTAACTACTTGCGCGGTAACAAACTCGCCTTCTGTTGGCTGAATATATTGGGCATTTTGGCATTACCACCCTAGAAGCAGTGGGTGCCTTTATCATTCCACAACTCTGTCCATCATTTTATGTGATGTGATTGTGCTTATAAACGCACTCAATACCGTATATAATTGGTCTTGAGATAATTGGTCTCAATTTGATTACTTTCACGCGTTACTTTTATAACGCAATTTTTTAGGCGTTTCAAATTTTTATTTTTTGAAACAAGATTCATTCTTATGAGAGCTTTTGAAGAGAAATATTGAGATGTTGTGTTGACATCTTTTTCAACTTTGAATTTTGAGAATTTAAAGTTTGAGTTTCTCATGGAATCAAAGATTAATGAGATTTTTACTATGTGGCTTGGTTTGTTTTAACTATAGCATTCACATTATTTACATTTATATGTGGATTTATGGAGCATTTTTCACATCGCATTTGAGTTTCGCATGCTGGTAAGATAGTATTTTTTATCTCATTTCTGATATATTATTTGGCATATTTTGCCCCAGACATTTTGTCATTCATTTTCTAAGGATTTTCCTAGCAATTTTTCCTAGACATTTCTAGCCGTTTTGTGCTTTTCTAGAAACCTTTTCCAGGCATTTTGATTTATTTCTAGACTTTTCTTGAGATTTTCTAGCCTTCAGTTTTGTCATTTTTTCTTAAAATTTTCAACTTTTATGAAACTAAATTTTGCTTTCAATTTTTAGTTGAAACACACGTTATCAACACAAACTCCTACCGGCTCCATTATAAGTCCCGTCACATTTTAAATGAGTTAACAATAGACCCAAAAGGGCGCACTCATCAAGGAAGACCATTTGCTTTGGTCTCCAGGTTTTGGGAAGTAGCAGGGGGGGGGTCATGCAGTTATTATATAAACACTATGACAATTACTACCGTGGTGGTATATAAACCAAAATTTGGGAAAACAGTTACTCCACCAGTGGACTAACTGCAACATGGGTGGTGCCTAAGCCCAAAATTGTCGATTTTGGTAGGATATGGTGTACTAAGTGAGCACATTTTTCAATTTTTCACTTAAAATTTTAGGTTTTTAAAAAATTTCGGAAGCAAAAAAATTCAAAACATTTTTTTCAAAAGTCAAAAAAAAATCAAATTTTTTTCTTCAATCAAGGCATGAAAAATATTTTAACAAATTTGGAAAATGATTGAGATATTTAACTCTTGAACGGTCGTTAATAAGACGTACCCAGTGAAATGGTATCAAAAATGAGGAATTCAGTAAAAAAATTGCCAAATTTGGCATTTTTGGGGGTGGTATACACCAATTTTGAGGGTAAAATCAGTTAGTACACTATGGAATAACTGCAAGGGTGGTGGTGTCTGTAGAAAATGTCCAAAATTGCAGTTACTCCACATAGTGTCAAGGAGTAACTGCAAGACCCCCCCCTGGAAGTAGTAATGTTTTCATTTGTTTTTTTTAATGGAAAATGGTTAGAAACTTAAGTTTACAAGTGTCATTTAGTTTTTGCTGGCTGATAGACTGGCAGGATCCTAGATGGCTTCCCTAACTGATTATAATCATTAGAACAATAAAAGATGTGTTGAACGGTGAAAAAGAATGTGGCTGTTATATTTTGATTTTTCCCGACATGTTTCGGACTCAGTCCATTCTCAAGGGAATGATATTTCTATAGAAAAAAAGTGTTTTTATACAAAATTATTTGACATCAATTTGGACAAATACGTCACTTTAGGCGGTTTAGGTTTGAAAATAGGTTGGTGTAAATGGGGCCATCTGATAAGTTGAATTCGGTCTAGAATGAACGTGTAGATCCGACTTAGGCGCTCGGTTGGAGAAGATTGAGTTCTTGGTTCAATCCATGAGGTGTGAGGGTTCTCAGTTCTTTGATCTGAAAGTTTTCTCTCTGTATACTATCCTTTTCATATCTGTCTCGTTGATCTGTTATATAATGGTGAACTTTGTATCTCTGTTAAACAATAAATACTAACTCCATAATTATAACAATAATTCCACGAAGACAGAGTACACACATCAAACTTTCAAAACATGCAAACTGAAAGCAGTAATTATGACGTCATGCATTCTTTCCTGTGCAAGAAAATATTAAAACCCCTGTTTTGATATACAAGGTCAAGCCCAAGACATTAGTAAAAGCTGCTGTAAATCAGGGGGTTAAGATCAATGTTTTGATTTGATCATTTGGCAGTTCTATTTCCAGGAGAATAATTTACCGTCAGCTGAATACGGATTATTTTTTTACCTTCGCTGGTGATTTTTAAGTTTGAGTTTATATCTAATGTTATGGTTATTTGAAATGCTTGTTCTAAGAGATGAGCAAATATGATTATTCTTTGTTTTCCCTGGCCTGAGGGGGGGGCTAAAAGGTCAAGCAGCAATTGGTACCTGATTTTAGCCTGTGGCTAGGGGGGACTAACCATGTTAGGGGTCACCTAAATTTTTTCAGATGGACCAGGGGGCTAGATTCTGTGTTTGGTGATTTTTTTCTGAACTTGTTTTTCTTTCATCATAAACTTCACTATGGAATGCCTCCTATTTCTTAGGAAGGCATTTATTCTATTTAACAATAAGCTAAACTAACTGTTGTATTTGTTTGATTGTTTGAAAAGGATTTTCAAGAAAATTTGACGTGTCATTGGCTTAGGGGTCACCTAAAACCTGCTGCCAAGCCATGTCTAGTCCTTTTACATGAGCAAATCGACAGTCTTCAGAAAATAATTCTCCATTTGTGATAGATTCAAAACACATCTTTGGGTGAAAGTCTTTACATTTCTTTCCCAGGGTACATCCCCTTTTTTGTATCCAATTCTGCAAGCAAGCTAAGGTCTTGCAACAGCAGGACAAAGATCAGTTTTTAAGTTTGCAAAAAAATGCCACATAGAAGGTCTTTCAAATTCAGTTTTCTGTATTTTTTTATTTTTTTGCAAAAGTTCTAGAAAATGAAAATAAAGGGATAATGATACTTGAATAGTTATCCATTGATGATCCTTGGCATTATCTTAAAACTAGAATTGCTTCACATACTCTACGCTCAAGAAAATGATTGACAGATTAACGATTTCCACCCCATGTGAGGATATTTAGGGGTGTTCTGCGGGGGTAGCTTTTTTAATTTGGCCGAATTCTCGGTTAGTGCGTGTTCTTTTAAAATGGTAGTATTTAGATGCAGCAAATCAGTCTTTGATCATCCAAAATTGCATCCTATTTGAGTCTCAGTCTACTGTAAAATGAAATATCAAATTATATTAACCAATTTATTTTATATTTCATATTAAATTTTTAGAATTGACATCAACAAAAAGAAATAAAGAAAATCCCAATTATGAGCCAAGTGAAATTTGTAGAAATATTGAGGTTTAACTCTGAGGTAATTGTAATTTTAATTACATAGCTGTTTTAGGATAACAATCGCAAATGTCCCGAAATATCACACCAACTTTATCCTACCGGGAGTAATCCTGGTTGGATACTGGATGATGTGATATTTTATAAAAAACCCTTTGAAGATCTTGCATCATTATTTCAGTAAAAAAGTAAGTTTTTTAACAAGAACTTTAGGCATTGGAGTAAGTTTCAATAAGAGTATATATGTTAAAAGCAGCCATTTTTTATTAAAACTACAAAATAAGTCTGAAAGAATTGAGAAATTTTCATATTATCTTATATCAAATTAGAACTGGATATTTTAGAAAGAGCCAAAATTAAAAACCCTTCATTTTTGTTTACTTATTCAACATTATTTACAGGATCCAAATTATCCTTCGAAGAATTTGCTCAAATCCGGAAAATGGTTATGTGATAGAAACAATCCTCATCAATCGGCTGAAGTTGAAATATCTTTTTCAAGAGCAACAACAATTCACTTCATTGATATAGGTAAGATGACTTGCACATTAGACAAGGTGGAACTTTTCACATTGTTTTTTTTAAATGGCAGAAAGGTAACAACTGGCTTTGTTTAACACTGAAATATTTCAAAACACTCCTGAACATTCTCTCAAGCTTTGGACAAAAACTAAATGTTATTAAACTGATTGAGTATTTGAAAATTTATTTTAATCTATTTATAGGGAACAGTGGTAGCTGTTATGTAGATATCTTAGTACGTCATTCTCTGAAAGGAAATGACTTCAAAAGTCTAATACCAACTTTCACATTCATGTCTGTGCCAGAAAGTAAATCAGGGGAAAATAAATGTAAAGTTGAAATGTTCAAACAAGGTAAATTTGATTTTTTTATCAATGTTTTAATCAGATCTTACATTTAGGATAAAGATCCTATCTGTTTATTCTCTCAATGTTTTTCCCTTAGGATCAAAGTCATCTTGTTTTCTCAGTTATATTTTTGTATTTTTATTTTTCTGTGACAACGTGCCTTTTCTCAAATTACTAAGAATTTGTGGTAATAAAGCCTTTTTAGTGGAAAAAGAACCTGTTTTTGCCAACAACTAGATATTTTTAAAAATATGACCTGGAAAAAAAAAATCAAAAGTCTATAATTAATAAATTTTAGATAGAATGATGGCTGATGTCAGAGATGAAAAATGGGATGTCCTGAAGATAGTGTGCCGCCAACCATACAAACCCAATGCTCAATATGGCATCAGCTTTGTTAATGTAAGGGGATGTAGTTCTGGAACTAATCAAGCAAAAGATGTAAAAGCAAAGCCTCCTCAACCGTCAAATCAATCTGCACTAAATTCGTTTTTCGGATTTAATAACACTGGGTGAGTTTTCTGATTCAATTTAATTGATTCAACAATTTTTCATCTGTGATGATCATAAAGAAGCTTGCTTCACTTTGCTGTATCTTTATAATGATGTCTTTTTTTTTGCTCATTGGCAATTATTCTAGACACGAGATAATGCTCAAAGATTTGAAGCAAAAGAACTTGTAAATGAATGGTGTTTTTCTTGTTGAAAAGCAGTTATTGTTCTATGTGAAACAAGAAATCTAGTTATTCTTTTAAACAAAACCAGTTATCATCTTTTTCCTTGTTATTTAAGTCTGGTCTCCCCAAAGCCTGGAAAAACACTGGCATTGAAATCTAAATCACCTATACTGAAATCACCTCATCAAGTTATGTTGACAAAGACAAAAGGTATGTTTATTGAAATTATTCTTCAGCATAGTTTTCATGGTTCTTTATTATTTTTTTAAATACTTGAATTTAAATTTCGCACACAATTCCTGATGCATAAACTGTATAACATTTTTTTATCATTTAGTTACAAATGAAATTCAAGAAAGCCCAACCAAATATTTGTCAGAAAAGTTGAAGGTTTGTTTATTACTTTCTTATCCTTTGTTCACTGCTTGTATACTTTTTGCACCTACCTGGAGGTCCTTTAATTTGACCGTTGTCCGTCCGTCCGTCCGTTCGTCTGTTACAAGCTTTTCTCGGGACTGGCTCATTAGTTTTTTTCATTTGTAGCACAGTAATGCAAAATAGCAATGCCTAAAAAGTGACGGAGCCCGATTTTTGAAAAAAAAATTTGGGGGCAAATTTGGGCCAAAACTGCCTAAAAATAGGGTTTTTTGGATTTTGTGCAAAATTGCTTCATTAGTTTTTCCTGATATTTGGCAGAAAGATAGAGTGCTAGGTGGCCTAAAATGTGGCTGATGTGATTTTTCCCTTTAGTCGTTTTGAGGGAAAATGGCGATTGGTGTGGTAATAGAAAAAAATAATTCTAATTTTTTTAACATAAAGATAGAGGGAAAGGTTTTCCGCAATTTTTTTCTTGCAGTAAAATTCCGATTTTCTTATTTGTTGAAACAAAAATACCCTTCAGTAAATTTATGGGGAAATGAGTATTTCTCGCGATTGGCTTGGTATTATTTTCTGATTTTTAGTTTGTCTGACTATTGTTGCCATTATTCTATTTTTTTTATTACACTATAGCCTTTAGGTAGGTCCATTCAGCATGTAGCTTGTTTTTCGTTTATTCCTTAATGAATAGAATCAACAGAAATATTGAAAAATGAAGACATCATGAAATACTAGGTTGATTTTAATATTTTTGTATAATAATTGAGCAAACTTTCAATATTACAATTTTAGTTCCTCAATGATGCAGAAGAGTTTTTGTATAGAGCTGGTTTTGATGAAGCCATCAAATTGGGGAAGCCAATCCTAATGGCAGGTACTCCCAAATTTCATGAACTGTTATACTTCGAAAATTACTCAAACTAGATTATTATTTTATCCTTGCGGAAAAAATTCATAAAGATTGCTGTTTTTTTCTGATAACACCTACCTTTTATACATACCCCAGCTGGCACACAACGTTCTTTTAACGTTTATCTAACGTTCATAACGTCCACAAGGGGGGGCACGCAGTTACTACAAGACAGTATGACACTTACTACCGTGGTGGTGCTGTATTCAGAAGTTATGAAAACAGTTACTACACAGTGTAGTAACTGCTGTTTGGGGGTGGTGCCAAACACTAACGCTAGCACTTTTGGTGTAGTAAGTGCTTATATATTTTAATTCTTTTTAAAGAACTTTCAAAATTTTTCACCAAAAATGAATTTTTTTGTGAAAAAATTCTTTGTTAAAAAAAATATTTTTGTTATAAATGGACGAAAAAAAATTTGAAATTTTTCTCAGACCCAGCTTTGAAATTATGCTTTCCCTAATTATCATTGAAATGTTCTCAACAGCTGTTAGCCAAGTAAATTAAAAGAAAATCTAGCACAAAAATGGCTTTAGGTTGAAAAATAATCGCAATTTAGGGTAATTTCGAGCATGTTTTTGATGATATCACTCCAAAACAGGGGTGGTACCTGGAAATCTTTTCTGAAAACAGTTACTACCAAGGTGTAGTAACTGCAAAGGGTGGTGGTCCTGAAAAAAAGTGTTGAAAAAGCACTTACTACACATCATGTCTTGTAGTAACTGCGTACCCCCCCCCTGACGTCCATGTAATTTTAGATGAACGTTGAAACAACATTGTTTGCCAACTGGGACTTAAGATTAGATTTTTCCTGGAATGACTGTTTTTAACCAAAATTGTTATTCTCTTTAGAATACAGAGAAATGATTGAAAAAGAACGAGGACAAAAATTGTCAAGGCAGCAAAAGAAACTTCTTGTATATGTAGGTATTACTTATTTACATCTTGCTCCTGTCTTTATTGATAAACAATCAGATTTTCACTAATCCAATTTTTCTTCTTTAGATTGCTACTGAAATGAAGAAAACTTTACAAGCAGAGAAAAACAATGCTAAGGTAATATTTTAAAAACTTAATATATAACAAGTTTTTACAATTTTTTTTATTAAAAAGTAAATGAATGCAAAGGTCAATCCTCTGTGATTCACACCTCTACTATTCAAATTAATCTTCCTAATAGAAAATCAGCCCAAATTTGAGTCTTGTCATAATATAAAAAAAATTTGCTTCGTGAAGTTTGAATTAGAGAAAGTCAACTGTATCAGCAAAGATATAAAGGGCTGAGAATGACAAACCATTTGTCGAAATGAATAACTTCATGGTCATTTTGAGTGTATCATACAGAAAAATCTCTTTCTACAGAATTCTTTATGTTTCCTCTCTTCTCGGGTAATAACATCACTTTTCGTTAGAATTCTGACTTTGGCTGATTAATAGGCATAAATTACACGCCATTGTAGAGTACCTTTAGGGAAGAAATTTTTGCGGAACAAATTTTTGCAGAATTTAATTTTGCGGTTTTTTGACAAATCCGTATCACAAATAATCTCTGGATTTAAAAAACCACCTCTGAAATATGCCATTTTGTAAACAAAAAATTCTCTCAACCGCAAAATTAAATTCAACGAAACTAAATTTTGAGCTGTGAATCACAAAAATTTCTTCCCTTCAAAAATTTCTTCTCTTATATAGGTACTTTTAATTATGTTTTCAGATTTCATCAACTCCACCAAATATGAATAGTCTTGAACGAAAATGTACAAAATGCGAAGTCAGGTAGTAGATAAATAATCCAGAAACTCAAAAGAAAATAAAAGAAATTTACTATTCACTTTAAGGATTCACCTTATGAAACTCACTTAAAGAGGACTTAAAAAAATTGAGCTGGTATATGTTTAACCGAATAATTATTTTATAGTAAGTCAAACATGTTTTTCAATCAAAAACTGAATCTCGGGTAAATAAACCAACAACTAACCCTTAGAATGACTAATTGTGCAAAACCAAGAAACAATAAAGTTAATCTTAACTTATTTTACTTTTTTTAGTTTTTCAATCGAAGTTATGGAAATCCATGAGCAAATCTGTACAGCGACTCCCAGGACTAAACCAAGACAAAATCGAAAATCCATATGTTTTGATTATACCATGTCAGATGAGGATCAATCAATACAAAGTTTCAATAAAAGAACACCATCAATGTCAGCAAAATTAACATCTGCTGGTGAAACTTCAGCTTCATCAGCATCCTCTAGCCCTGAATCTCGTTGGTATGATAAAACAATACCTAAAAGCTCTGGGTCAAATATTACAACAACACCAAAAAGCTTTGGATCTAACAGTGCATTTGAACCCAAAAGCTCAAGTTCTACAGCTACAATAACATTGAAATCCTCCTCAAAACTATTTGCACGTAAACGGTCAGGATCTACTAGTAAGGCAGCTAAAGCTAAATTACCGGAACCTGTTAATTTACCAATTATCAATACACATGCGTCCAAAACATCATCCTTAAGCAGTACAAAAACTGGACGTGATTCTCCAATCTCAAAGAAGCTATTTCTCGATCACAACCAAAACGAAAATGTAAAATCTAATAACAATAGTGATAATTTCTTTGATGACATGAATCTCAGTGACTTTGAGGATGATACTACTAATAACGATGATGATTTAGTTGTTACAAAAGACACAAATTTCAAAAGGGACAATTTTCAGAACTCTATTTCTATAAATGATGATGACGATGATATCATAATTTCCAAAGAAAAGAATAACTCACATAATACACAATATGTTGAATGCCCAATGTGTTTTGAACTCATGAGTACCACTATTATTGAACTACATGCTTCTACGTGTAATGGAAAAACAGAGACAACACCACAAACTTTCAATAATAAACCAAGCTCAAATGCATTTGCAGCTACTCCATATCTTTCAAGTGTCAATAGACAAGCAAACAAGATGGGTTCTAATGCATCTACAGTGAGTCCGAATCTTTCAACAACTAACGGTTCATTGGAGAATCACCAACACCAAGGCGATACTCAAGAATGTCCTGTCTGTAACAAACAAATCAATAAATATAAAATTGCTGTCCATGTTGTTTTGTGTACTGGTAAGGGTCTGGATAATGATAAAGAAGATGATGACCTACCATCCATTTTCAACAGAAAATCTTCTAGTACTTCCGCAACGAAAACAAAGACTTCTAAAAAGTCTTCTTCTACTAATGCTAGTCCCTCCCCTTCAGGGGCTCATAACAATGTGATGAGTGTTATGCACAAGCCTTCAGGGAGCCACGATGCAATGAACACTTTCCAAAATACAAACAACACTGGTGCCAGTTATAATCCTTCGGGAGCTCATAATACACCAACTAATAGTATACTAGTTCCTGACCATGATTATGGGAAAAGAGAGGAAGCTTCTTGTCCCATATGCTCAATAACATTGGATAAGAGTATGATTGAAGTACATGTTAATATGTGTTTAGACAGATTGCAATGAAACTGTTTGGATTCAGATATTTAAATTGTATTTAAAAAAAAGGAATTAACAGATGATTCTTGATATTTGGCTTAGAGATACCTTTTGACCTATTTTTTGATGACTTCGAAATCTCTAAAAATAAGTTTTTACACAGTCTTAATTAACGTTGAATTTCTATTGTTTTCAAGTGAAAATTTGAAAATTCAGAGTCGAATATCTCACCTTTGGAAAATAATGGGGTCAAAAACTTTGGAGGTGTTTCGTAGGACCACAAAAGGTATCTCTAAGCCAAATATTAAAAATCAACTGATAATCCCTTTAAAGTTGATTTTGGATCTCAATGCAAGATGACATTACATAATTTTTTAATAATTACTGAGATGCTATTTGGCTTGGTCATAATTTGACTATGTTGACTATTTCAATAATACAATAAGAGGTCATTTTGGATTTTGATATTCTTGAAATACATTACATACTTTTATCTTATTTGAGTCAAACCTTTTTAATTTCAAACAACCATGTTCAACTTCTTTTCTTGACACAAGTTTAAGTTTCAGAAGGAAATGTACATGATTCCGGGGGGGGGGGGGGGTACTAGGGCAAGATGGGTTACGGGGATGCTCCGCTGGTCAGGGTACCTTTTTTAACCTTCACGAGTCCCAGGTAGGGTCGCAAAAACACCACAATAGAAAAATCAGTCTCTCGTAGGGCGCCCATTTTTGGAAAAAGTAGAAAATTTTAGAAAACTTTGGAATTTCAGTCCCATTCAGGGTCACATTTTCGCAAATTTCGAGTCCCACGTAGGGTCCATTTTTCGAACCTCAGCGGAGCACCCCCGTCGGTCGACAAGGGTAGTACCCCCCGGGACATGATTTTATTTAGCTTTTATTGGGCTTTTATTATTTTGATAATCTTAGTTTTTATTGTAAATTCTATATTTAGATTAAATCGTGTCCTAAATCTCTTATTTTATATTGCTTCATAACTTTTAGTTGTATATTCTGAAAATAATAGATGTATATTCCATAATCAAAATCAATTAAAATAGTGTTGTATTATTCTAAATTTCTTAAAGTCAAAGATGAATTTTGCAACAGCAATCCACTTTTTTAGAATTACAATGAAGTGAATACAGTCGCTGTCATATTGTCTTCTGACCAGCCACCAGAACCGTCGAACCCGAGAGCTCAATTGCCGCTCGGTAGAGCTAGAAGTGAATTCTTGTCTACTGACTGGACAGAAACAGTGAATTGGGAGAAATCCATCTCCACATTGCTTGTGTGTTGGAATTCACCAACTACTACACCAGCGGGATGTTGTGACCACAGATATGACTCATGTATTTTGCCCTTTGTATTAGGATTACAATGAAGTAAATACAGTTGCTCTTATTGGTTTCCCAACGGTTCTGTTGGCTGGTCAGAAGACAGCATGGGAGCGACTGTATTCAATTCATTGTAATACAAGGGGCAAAATTCATAATTATTTTAGAATTGATTTTCCTTGTTTTTTCATTTGACTGACATTTGACTAATAAATTCTTCCATTCTCTTTTCAGATAAAAAAATGTTATGGCCTTCAAGAATGCCAAAAATTGATGCAGAAATATAATTGTAAGTTTTTTGTTTTAGTTATTTGTTTGTTTGTAATCTAGATTATCAGTGGAAGGGCAAAATAAAAACTCAATTTTGTAATTTTTGTAATTTGCTAAAGCCAAATATTTATGAATCTATTGGGCTTTCCAGAAAAAAAATTTACCCCCACTGTTGAGGATATTGATTTTTCGAAGTATCGAACTCCCTGGATATAACTGGAGTTGCCTGATTTTTTCACTTTGTCTTTACAGGAACTCTGGATTGTTGATTTTTTGCTGGATTATCAATAGCCGAGAAACTGGAAATATATGTATAGCATAGGTATGGTATTTCTTTATTTTCCTAATGGCAAGCAATTTATGTACTTCCCCTACAATCTCGGTCAAAATGTATTGAGAATTTTGGTTAATTCCTCGTTTTCAGCAATTTAAAATTCGAGCAAGAAAGTCGCTTTTGGGTGAATTGATAAATTTATTCGAATATTTCCATTCGGGAGGGGTTTATAGACTTCCAGGCTATATTCTGAGCCCTATTGGACCATTCTTGAACTTTTAGCTCCTCAGATCCTAAGGCCTTAAGCCTAAGAGTTAAAACTCTACCCTTCCAGCCTAATTTAGCGCGCTTCCAAATCGTTTGTGGTTGTAAGATTTCGTGGGAATTTCCCTTTTTTCTCAAATATTATGACTTTGATTGTAGGTATAAAAGTCTTGAATGTCTAGATGTTTTCCTATAAACTAGTTATTTCGGGTTTAGCCCTTATGGAATGATTTATCATGAATGTGGAGATGGATTTCTCCCAAATCACCGTCTCTGACCAGTCAGTAGACAAGGATTCACTTCCAGCTCTACCGAGTGGCAATTGAGTCCCCGGGTTCCACATGGACCCGTAGCTCAATTATAGAGAAAATGCCCGCGAATGGCATGGTTGTGAGTTCGAGTCTCGCCGGATCCGTAGGTTTTCCAACGGTTTTGATGGCTGGTCAGAAGACAACATGAGAGCGACTGTATCCACTTCATTGGAATGATTTATGTCAAAAAATCTCCTGACTTTTTCTGGTTAATTTGAAGGTGGAGTTACTTGTTAGTAATAAGGGCAGCGTTTTGTTTATCAAGGTGATATTTTCTGTAGAAACTTTGATTGTTTTACTTACCCTTCCAACTAATTGATTGACCAACTAATCTATGCCTTATACCATTAAGAAAAGAAGGTTGTTTCATGGCTAGTTATTTCACCGATTACTTTTGGTTATTTTGATGTTTTTTGTATTCTATTCAGTTTATGTGAGAGTGCAAAACGCAATCATTAAACTGAACTTATAATATCTCAGTTTTGCCTTAAAAATAAGAACAAGATAAGTACAATTTTGGGCTAAAAGTCTCAACAAATTAAGAACAGCCGAGCATCATCCAAAAGTTTACTGGCTCTTATAAAAAATTTGATTTGAGTTCTTGTTATGACTATCTTTAACAATGTGTACACGTTTCTTTTATAAGAGCATCAAAAATTTTGATTGATTTGCCTTCTGATGTTCTTAACTTTTTGAGTTTTAAGCCTAAAAATGTTCTTAACATGTTCTTATTTTTGCCATTTATTGGAAAGTCGGGTGTTAGATTCCACGAAGCCTTCAAATGTTCGTAACTTGTTCTTAACATTTTGGTTATCGAAGCCTTATATTCTTATATAGTTTGTTCTTATAAAGAACGTGTACCTTTCGCCTTTTCACCGCCTCGCGTTTCGCCTTTTCACAATTTTTGGATCGGCATGGGTACCAGGAAGCCGACGTCGGAAAAAAAATGGTTTATCCTACATTTCCTTTTCTAATCAGTGTGGCACACATATTAAGTAAATAACAATGAAATAATCGGCTTATTATACGGAAGAAGAAGTCCTAATTATGAAAAATAATGAAATCGGTTTACAAAAGACAAACACAAGTCGCACGAAGGCACGATATTGCTTTTTCTTGATTCCTTTTCTAATCAGTATGTGGCACGCATAATGAATAAATTATAGTAAAATAATCCGTTTATACAGGAGAAGAAGAAGTCCTAATTATGACAAATAACTAATTCAAACAAAACGAACGAGACAGGGTCAGTCGAAAACCTGGCCTACCTCTGTGGCTCGGCCATAGGGTAGGCCATACGTTATGGCCCACCTTAAAACTCTAAAAATGATTCGATTGTTATCATTCTGAAAATGTTAAAACAAATTCTAAGGGGGCGCCAAAATCAACATTTTCTGAAAATTTCCTCCCCAGTTTGTCGGAATTTTTATCCACCCACCACACTACTGCTAAAGGATCCCTTTTGAGCTCGGTGGCAAGCCATGGACACCCCTGAAAAAATTAAAATTGTTCACAAGTTTTGATAATTTTTTTTTTTTTGGGTGCAGAATCGGAAAAAAGTGGTCCGAAGGTCTAAATTATTTCTTTTTTTGGTGGGCTATAAGGTAAGCCATAGGGTAGGCGAGCCACACTATCGCTTTTTTATTTAAAAATTTTTGTCAACATTTGAAATTGTCAACGCAAAAAAAAGTAAACAATTTTGATTGAGAAAGTCAATGACTGCATTGGGTTTCTCACATTAAATTACTTTTTACGGTCTTCAGGAATGAGAAACAAAGAAAAACTTTTCCGCTTACGATCAAAACAAAATTCCGAAAATGAAAAAAGTGTTTAATTTGTTGATTCATAACTGTTGAGAAACTTAGTCGGTAAGGCACTGGGTTAACGCACAAGAGGTTCGCGGTTCGAATCCCAGGTGCGACCTTTGAAAATTTGAAAATTAGGTATTTAGAAATTAAAAAAGAAAAAGTGAACGAGTGTTCAATTTCAAAATGCTCGTAAGAATGTTCAAAAAGAAGATTAGAAAAAGGAAAAAGGCTGAAAATTGACCAATTGAATGATCAATACAGAAAAAGCGCGAATAAGAATTGCCGTATGATAAAAAACGCTAGCGAAAAAGCTTCATGCGAGAATGGGAGAGTTCCGATTGAAGCTTATTAAGCTTAAAACCCCCAAAAAACAATATTTTCGGGTATTTTTATAAAAAAAGCGTGTATTGATTGTGGGTAGTTCAGGATAGATAAGCTGGCCATCCATATCTTTTTGCTCATTAGGGCACATAATTAGGCAATGGCGAAAGAAGCCATCAAAGCTATATTCGAAACCATTTTCCGTTAATTAAAAATTAACTTTTTGGAAATTCTTTTAAATTAACTTTAATCAAAACTAGATTAAACTTTGCACTTTCAAAAAAAAAAATTCAAATGCGGTAATAATCAGCTAGCATGTTAAACTGACATTTGTGCGTTAGCGGGTCGATTCAATTCAATTCAATTCAAAAATGATTTATTTGCCTGCATAATTTAAACTAAAATTTACAATATGTGAAAATTACAATATAATTAGGTTGGGGAGCAGGCCATGCTCTGGCCATCCATATAGAGGTTACCTGACTAATCAATGGGATGACTACCTGGTTGCAAGTATATGTTTGGGATTTTAATAATAGGGGAGGGATTATTACACAACAACATATAAGTAGCGATAGAAAAAAAAAGAAGAAAAAAAAGTATGCTATTTAACAATTAGTACTGTAAAAATGAAAAATAAAATTTTAACCAATTTTTCAAATAAGTCTCAACTTAAAAAAAGGAAATGCTCTCTAAGTTGAAGTACAGGTAAGGACATAATCAGAGTTAGCTGTGTAGGAGATTATCGGCTCTTTTGTTAAGCAGATACAGAGACAGTGAACTTAGGTCTTTTTTTGAGTGCAATATTAGTTGGTTCCAATTTAATATCGATTGGTATTTTACAGACTTTAAGCCATAGTTCAAGGTTTTAGCTTTGGGACGTTCTAGGAGCTTCAGGTTCATATTTCTTGTTTGATATGCATGAGAAAAGACTTTGAAATCAAGAGATTCCCATGGTGCTGGTGGAGACGTCAAAATCAGACCTTGTCTACTGGTTCGTTCGTAGTGCCTTTTTTTATGTACAGTGCCTTAAGAAATTTTTGCGGAATTTAATTTCGCGGTCCACAAGTCAAGAGAGAATTTTTTGTTTACAATATGGTCTATTTTGCCCTAAAAAAACAATTTTGAAAGGCGATTTTTTTAATCCTGAGAATATTCGTGTTTCGTTTCACGGAATTTGATTTCGCGGATTTGTCAAAAAAACCGCGAAACTAAATTCCGCAAGAATTTCTTCTTGATGTAATCTCTTTATCTCTTTGTCATCGTTAGTCAGGATTTGTTTTTCTACAGGCCTTCAATGAGAAAAGGCCTTTTACACGTTTTTTTTATAAGAACATCCAACAATTTTGAAGCTTTCAGATAACTTTTTGAGTTTAAAGCCTAAAAATGTTCTTAACATCTTCTTATTTTCGCCATTTATTGGAAAGTCGGGTGTTTTAGATTCCACGAAGCCTTAAAATGTTCTAAACTTGTTCTTAACATTTTGGCCATCCAACCCTTATGTTCTTATATAGTTTGTTCTTATAAAAAAACGTGTATAAGAACACGACTGATTTTTGGCAAAAGAACAAAAGAATTCCATATGCCTCACATATCGAAAATGGCTTTTTAGTCAGTGAATGAATAAAGTAAGCGCGTTGAACCCTTTCAATGCCGATTTGAGCACCTTCCATTTATTTGCTAATGGCATGAGAGATTTCACTCTATTTCGTGCCCATTTTTTTTTACAACACGATTGAAACTTTGATTTTGAGGCAATTATATGGAACCTTAATTTTTCCCCGCTGCTAACAGCTCGAACCTTAAATAACGGACCGCTAATATAGAGGTTAAGAACAGTTTAAAATAAAAATGACGAAATTGAAACGAAGTTTCGATTAGCCAAAATTTTACTGGTGGTTATAAAAAGCTCGTGTTCGGTATATGCTTATAATTAAAGGCTAAAGGTTGTCTTTAAGGGTGAATCTACGGTGATGATTAAGAGCTATTCGAAAAATGGCCTTATCTTTTTACGTGATAATTTCCTTAAAGTCAAGTTTTGTTAACAAAATTAGCAGCATTTTGCGAGCGTTTTAATCAAATTTCCTGAAGTAAATTGCATTTCATAAAGCCTGCAAAGCATTAAAATATTCTTAGAATGTTCTAAGATGTGTAGCGTCGAAACCTGTTCTTAAACACCCCTGTGTCACAGACCCGCTGGGACCCTAGCCCCACTAGAAAATCTGGCAAAATTTCGTCCCCGGTAGAGAAATACCCTGGAATTTTAGCCCCACCGGAAAATTGACTTATATTTCATCCCCACTCGAAATTAAATGTTTAAAAATTGCACTCCAAAACCATCCCAATGGATTTTTTAACCTTTGAACAATAGAATTTCTATCCCCATTGGGATTTCAATAGGAATATATATCCCCACCGAGGAAAATAGTTCCACCGGGGCTATGAGACAGGGGTGTTCTTAAACACTTTGCATCAAAATTGAATACTCTAGGGGCTGAGTTAGTTCTCGTATGCACATCGGCGTATAGTCATTTTTTCTTTTGATCATGAAAGTATAGTGCTTGAAGAGTCAGAAAACGTGTGTGGCGTTATTTGGATCAGGCACAATTTTTTTTTTTAACTTTAAACATAGACATATTATATACCAATCGATCACAAATTTTATGCTAATTAAGAAAAATGTCAGAACCATGGTCTGAAAATTCCGTTATCTGGAGATATGAAGCACTTTCGATTTTGATTTTTGCAAAATGACTATGAAATTTGCGTGGCTGTAACATTTGATTGGCTTACTTGATTTACTTGAAATTTTCGGAGGGTCTTGCCTACCGTTCAAATAATAAAATTCAGGAAAATTTATTTTTCTATATGAATTTCGATATCCATAATGATGGCGGATTCAAAACTTTCTTTCGTCATATGGGCTCTTAGGCTCTGCTAGCTAGCCTAAGAAAAATATTTTTTTGAGCTTAAAACCCTGCATACTATATACCAATCGATCAGAAATTTTATGCTGATTAAGAAAAAGGTCAGAACCATGGTCTGAAAATTTTGCTATCTCAAGCTATGAAGTACTTTCGTTTTCAAAACTTAGAAAACGTAAGTACTTCGTATCTCTCCGCCATTATGGAATTTGTGCCTGATCCAAATAACGCCACACACGTTTTCTGACTCTTCAAGGACTATACTTTCATGATCAAAAGAAAAAATGACTATACGCCGATGCGCATACGAGACCTAACTCAGCCCCTAGAGTAAAACAAAAACATTAACAAAAATACGTTTTAATTGATAATTGTATTCATTATCAAAAAAAATAATAATGACTGTCTTATAAATATACAAAAAATATTCTATATTTAAGTATACTTCCAATTAAAATATTTAATATATGTACAAGATAATAAATCTGTTTTTATATGAAAAATATGTAACCCTATTAAACTTTCGCTTCAACTATTTATATTTACATTAGTTTAGTTAATATTTCAGAGCCCAGTGCTTTTAGATTAAACTCCCATAATTTTTAGAATGCACGACTGTAAATGCTTTAGATTTTGTTTCAAGACATGAAATTCTCCCATGGCGCATTGCAATTCTCCCATGGTGCATTGCATTGATCTTGTGCTTTACTTTTGCGGGCTCTAGTTTGAAAAGTGCTCTAGAAAATTGTTGTGGCTATCATTCCAATTGAAACAGATATTCAAAATTACTGATATTTTCCAATTAATCACTCAACCAATCCAGTCCACTGGTTCCGTTATATGCTGATTCAGCAATTAAAATACTTTTATCAGGTTCAATTTTGTGTGGGAGCGAGCTTGCTTTGATACCCAACAAAATATATTTACAAAACTCAATTGTAAGTTCTGCCACTTGCTCCAAAAAAACAAGATCACCTCATCTCAAATAACTTTGCAATTTCTCCATTATTTTTTACTCGATAGTGCTAAAGAGCCTTTACTGCTTAAAACACTGCTCGAAGTCTTGCTGCTGCTACCACTTAATGCATATGAGTTCCGACTCATTGTTGATTTTGAAGATGACATTGTTAGTACTGATGTTTTCGGCGTACTGCTTTCGTTTCTGGAGGTCGTACTTTTACTTAGTGAAGAAAGTGGTCCTGATCGACTGCTTAAAGACATCGTGCTGAAATCTCAAAGCCAAACAAAATTAACTGCACAAAATAGCTGCTGCACTTTGAATACACTCTTTATAAACCAACCGAGTATTATATGTTTTTTCGGTAATAAGTTTATATTCTTGTAGGTAGTCGTTGATTTCAAGTGAAGACAAATACTAGAATACTTGTTTTCTGTTTACTGTCTTCGTTCAGTTATTGCTTTTTGTTGAATGACTTCTCTTTCGTCAACTTCTCTCGTATTTAAACATTCTCGGATAAATGTATTTTCCTTATAAGGAAAATCCAATTGTCGGGTTTCGGAGACGACAGCTATTAGACGAAAACGAAAGTGAACCGATTACTATAATTATAAGACAAAAAACGAACGACAATTGATTTTGAAAGATAATGATGACGTGTTTGTTTGTTTAATTAAGTTAATGAGATAATTAGAGTAAATGCATCTTTTCGCATTTTCTAAGAACAATTTTCTAAAAGCATAAAGGCTCGGTTTTGCAGAAACTTAAGAACAGGTAAAGAACAAGTTTGATTTCCACGATTGTCATAGGTAGTTACTAAATTCAGCCTAGGTTGATGCTAAAAGAAGCATTTTCCAAAATTTCAGCCTGAAAATTAGCTAAAAGACGAAAGGGCAAAAGAGATTCAACTAAAATTTCTTATTCTAAATAGTATACCGTATATCTTTTTTTAAAAGATGTTCTATTCATTACTGAGCTCGTCAGAGTTGGATTAATTGCACCATTTTCTCGATTTTCTAGTCAATCATAAGATTTTGCTTGTTTTACTTTTGCTGACGTAGGTTCTTTAAGCTTTGGTAAAATACAAAGGGTCACAAGGCACTAAAGGTTTTTTCTACTGATAAGCTTCTTAGGTGGTCTGTCTACGAGGCATTTTGATTTTTGGGATTACCCTTGTCGAGATTGAATATTAACCTATAGACGTTACAATTTTGTCAATACCTTTAATAAAAGAAGATTTTAGCTGGGAATTTCACATTGCTGATTACTGGAAAAAAAAAGTTTTTAAGGGTGAATTTTACATTTTACATTTTAGGTGAAAAAAATTTGGGGATTTTATTTTACTGCGACCAAAATGCAATTATATTATGTTGTTTTATAAAATATGAACATTTTAAATTTTAGAAGCCTTTGGCTGTTCTTAATTTTTTTTACTTAAAAAGGTTCTTAAAATGCTTTTATTTTCACCCTTTCGTGAGTATTGTTGCGAGATATCTCCTAAAGTGTGATGACCAGGGTGGTTACATTCAATAAAAATGATAATTCAAAAAAAGGAATTTCCAAATTTCTCAAAGCCTTCCGAATCAGAGGATGATTGTAAGAAAATCAAAAGGCCAATCGTCAAATATTAATCTAATGAGGTTTTCCTTGGTAGCGCCTACGTAAATTTTTTTTGATAAAAATAATTCTTTCTATTGTTGTTTGCAAATGTTATGTAGACCAATATTACTTTACTACGTGGATTTTTAACGACTCCAGTCTACGGTGGAAAGAAATAATCCTCGCCCGGGGGTACTAGAGTTGGCGGATGAGGGGTATGTGCGGATGGGACCTCCAAAAACCGACTCTAGAGAGACTGATTTTTGCTGAAAATATGACCCTTAAATTTTTCGATCCTGAGAGACTGATTTTTGCGACCTTTAGAAAGACTTTGAAGGGTGAAAGTTTCCGAATTCTCGCATTCATACATTATTTTTTTAATTTTCACGTATTCACGCAAGTGAAAAAGCCCATTCACGCATTCACGTAAACCGCTTGGGGGCCCCTTTAAATTTGTAATTTTAAATCGAATCTTTGTAAAAATGTTGCGAGCACGCCCTTACTATACAAAGAGAATAGTGAAGTTAAGTAAATCGGTAAAATAACGACGACGAACGAAAATTTAACAGGCTAGTGAGTTTCAACCAATCAAATTTCGTATTTTCACTAGCCTATTATATTTTTCGTCCGTCGTCGTGATTATCCTGGTATGCTTAACCTCAGTAATGTCAAAATTCCTCTTACACACTTCTAAATAAAGTAATACAATTAAGGCTATAAAATAATATTGCACAATATATTGTGATACTTTCTAGGCTAGTGGTGAAGTAATTTTCATTTTAATTGACATTGGTTTTTGAGAGAATTTGTTTTTCTGTCTATTTCAATATTTTTTGTATAACTGCGGTGTAATTTTGTTGGCAGTTACCCTAATCTCATAACAAGATAATTTATGTGGCTAGCCTCACGTTCTGCTAGAAATGATTTAGCATTGGTATCAAAAAAATCGTGATTTGGTAATCTTCAAGCATGTTCTGATTACTCCCCGCATGGCACGCATTCACTCTAAAGGCCGCTTTGATCTTTTTCGTCCAAATTTGAAATGAATATTAAATGAGCTTTTGAGTGTGGTGATTAAAACAAACCAATCGCACCGAAACAAGCGCCAATCATAGACATAAACGTTAAGAACGTAGTCGCTTTCGCTTTCGTTTTCAAGCAGAAGGCAAGGCGGTTTTATAACTTTGTCGAACTCAAAACGGTTAATCGTAGTCGAATTCTCAGAATTGGACGTTCTATTTGTTCAATTTATGTGGCTTATTTTTGGACCTACCCCGGTGGAGGTCCTATAAATTAACCTCTGTTCGTCCGTTCGTCCGTTAGTTCGTCCGTTAGTTCGTTACCAACTTTTCTCGAGATTGGCTCATTAGTTTTTCCTGATTTTCGGCACAATGATGCAAAATGGTAATGCCCAAAATGTGACAGAGCCCGATTTTCGAAAAAAAATATATTTGGGCAAATTTGGGCCAAAAACTGCCTAAAAATAATATTTTTTGGACTTTGTGCAAAATCCTGTCATTAGGTTTTTCTGATTTTTTGTACAAAGATGGAGGGCAAGATTCTCTAAAGAATGGCTGAAGTGGTTTTTACCGGAAAATTCTTATTCGCCTTAAAAAACGGATTTTCGTATTTTGGGGAAATTCCCTTTAACCAAATAAGAAAATATAGCTTTTCTCAATGTTGACTCATTATTTTTTTCTGATTTTTTGCACAATGATGCATAATGGCAATGCCTAAAATGTGATGGAGCCCGATTTTCGAAAAAATATATATTTGGGCAAATTTGGGCCAAAAACTGCCTAAAAATAGGGTTTTTTGGACTTTGTGCAAAATCCTGTCATTACTTTTTTCTGATTTTTTGCACAATGATGCAAAATGACAATACCTAAAATGTGGCGAAGCCCGATTTTCAAAAAACATTTTTTCCGGCCGAAAATGCCGGAAATATGCCGGAAAAACTGTTTTTTTGGCATTTTCTCAAGATTTTATCATTGGTTTTTTCTGATTTTTTGCTCTAAGATGCGTATTAACAATGCCCAAAACATGGCCGAGTTTGATTTTTGAGAAAAAATTTTTTCCGGTTGACAATGCCGGAAATCACCGTGTTTGCAGATTTTCATTGGATTTTTTCCTTATATTCATTTCTATGTTTTTTACACAAAAACATAATTGATAACAATGCTCACCATCAAGCATGATTCAATTGTCAATAAAACTGATTTTAGCGACCAGAACTTTCTATTTATTTTTCCCTACAACCCTTCCCTGTCCCCCCATCATCAATCAATGATGAATTTATTGCGTTATGCATTTTCGCTAAACGCTATATTTTCTGACTGATTTTTTTTTCATTTTTCTCCTGGCATTGCTATCTAACTTTCATCATCAGGTAGGTCCATTCAGCATCTAGCTTGTTATTTTATTGCACAGTTTAAAATCAAGGCATGCCTGTACGACGAGAAAGGCTTAGACTTGCTGTTGCTGTAAATTGATCGTCTTGTTCTCATAAAAAAGCCACTATACTATTACATGAAATTGCATCAAATACTATAGTAAGAATGTAATACAGGATTCCAACTGTCATTTTAGGATTTGATAATAACTCTATACACACATTTATAAGAACACCCAAAATTTTTGTAGCATTCGGATGTCTCAACTTTTTGAATTTTAAGCCTAAAACTGTTCTAAGCATGTTCTTATTTTGACCATTTTGTGAATATTTTGGTTCATTTTCCTTAAAAATCGGGTGTTTTAAAGTCCACAAAGCCTTAAAATGTTCTTAGCTTGCTCTTAATATTTTGGCCATCGAAGCCATATAAAAAAAACGTTATACGGAAAAAGCTTTGGTTTTTATTGCGTGAGGTCATCGAATCATTCATTACTTGCTTACTTGATTATATGCAAAAATTACTTGCCCCATGATTTTTTGTTTTATGGGATAAAATGTAAAGGGAAAATCCCAAAGGACACGCATATTTTGTCTTGAAATCACTTGAGACTTAAGGCGTGGTTATAACATTCTCCATTGCACCAACACATGTAAAAATTACTTGCCCCATGGTTTTTTGTTTTATGGGACAAAATGTAAAGGGAAAATCCCAAAGGACACGCATATTTTGTCTTGAAATCACTTGAGACTTAAGGTGTGGTTATAACATTCTCCATTGCACCAACATATGCAAAAATTACTTGCCCCATGATTTTTTGTTTTATGGGGTAAAATGTAAAGGGAAAATCCCAAAGGACACGCATATTTTGTCTTGAAATCACTTGATACTTAAGGTGTGGTTATAACATTCTCCATTGCACCAACCCATGCAAAAATTACTTGCCCCATGGTTTTTTGTTTTGTTTTATGGGATAAAATGTAGAGAGAAAATACCAAAGGACACATTTTGTCCCTGACTGAGACAAAGCAAGATTGATTCAAAACAATTCAGATATGTGGCAAAACGAAAGATTCTTTTTGAGCATCGTGCAATGACGCGATGGGGCAAGTCTTTCGTGGTGCATCTACATTGAATACGCTCCTCGTGCACTACACGCCAACATCATAAATATAATCATTATTTTGTTATGATCGTTTTACTTCGGCCGAGCAGTGCGCTCAAAAGCTAATTTGATATTTTTTTCAAAAATCAAAATAAAAGACTTTAAAGAGGATTGTCAACCCGGCCAGATGCTCTCATAAAGCTTCAGCCTTCAGAGTGAATACGTGAAGCAATAAGGATCTGCTCGGAAATTAAAAACGTATTAAAAAGCCTTAAAAAGGGGAAGTTCCACACGTGCTTTTTGGTTTAATCACCATTTCCTGTTTAGTTTGAAAAATGCGTCTGTGGTTTCGAAAGGCTTTGTGGTGTTCCAAAATTTGGCCATCAGTTACAAAACATATAGCCTGTACCATACAACATTCAGGGGTGGTTGAATGATTGTTAGAGTAGAGCAGTCACCGGATACAAGAGTGAAATTTGCACATGATAAAAACACAAATTTTCCCTTTGCTCAAGTACTGTATGAAAATTTTGGAGCCTCCAAAGCCTGTCTGTTTTATACTAGCTTCTTGTCACAGCTTTAAGGCTAGCTTAAGTTTGGTACAGGCTAAATGGTAAACCCGTTTAAAACCATGTCAAATGCCCACGTCACAGAAACTTCGTCAATTATTTTTTAATGACCCTTAATGACTGCTTTTGATCGATTTAATACATCATAACTTTTGATAATTACACTAACAGAAAAGAAAATCTTGCTCGTATACTGCATGTGCAGAGCTTATCTTACAAGACTTGAATATTTCGCAATGAATCGTCACGAGAACTTCATTATACACGTCCAGACTGATGATATGAGATCTAGGGATGATGGGTCTAAAAAGTGCTATACTTTCTCTCGTTGAAGTGTTATGGGTACGTAAAACTATACTCATGGTAAAATACTTTTAAGGATTGGGGACACGAGAAGTTTTTTTCGCGTTGGTGCAATGCAACATGCTCCATCCCACCAACCTGGGCAAAATTGATTGAATCAATTTTTCTCCATTGTTCCAGGGACAAAAATCAGATTTCACTTTTATTGGTAGAAAGAAAAATGGAGTGGAGACACGAGAAAGCGTTTCAGGCTCTATAGGCTATCTTAGAATGATACATTTTTCTCTCGTTGATCGTTTCAAAACTTAGTAAAATAATGAGAAATTAAAATGTTTTTGGTTGATACTTTCAGGTTCTCATAAAGACTGTCAATTTTTTTAATTTTTCCCAACCTAATCTTTTTTATAAGAACATTTAAACTTTTTGAAGCCTTCGGATGTTCTTTCTGAGTTTTAAGCCTAAGAATGTTCTTAACATGTTCTTATTTTCACCATTTTTTTAGTATTTTGGTCCATTTTTCTAAGAAATTAGGTGTTTTCGAGTCAGTGAAGCCTTAAAATGTTGTTAATTTGTTCTTAACAATTTGGCCATCGAAGCCTTATTTTCTTATATAGTTTGCTCTTATAAAAAAACGTGTAAACAATTATTTAAAAAGAACAAACTTTGAGAATCTTATCTTGTTTTGGCAAACGCACTTGCCTAAAGATCTGCTCGTAGAACAAAAAATTAAATTGTCTTTTCCAGCGGAATCAAAAATATTTTAATGTCCAAAAATTGAACAATTGCCAGTTTTTATGTTGAAATATCTTGCAATAAATAGTTGTTTCATTGATATATGTCACTTGCTAATGATCAGAAACCACTGAAAGAAATTGCAAACTGTCCCAGCTTATATTTTTTTTCGAGCCTCAGCCGGCGGGGATGGGGAGTACTAGATTTACGAGGTTGACGGGTATGTACGAGCCAAAAATCGAAAATCAACCCTTAGAGAGAGAAAAAATTGATGTTTTAGGATCCTTAGAGAGACTTTTCTCAAAGCTTTTGTCGATTTTAACTCAATTTTGGTATAAGTTTTTTTAAATCACGGCCCTTTGAGGCAGGGAAACTTGGATTTTTGTAAACTTTGGACCCTTTCAGAGAGTGAATTGGTTTTTTGTAAGCCTTAGAAAAACTTTCGAAGGTGTAAAAATGGGACCCTCATGGCTGGCACATATCCGACATCCATTTTGCTTCGATTTCAACAGCCTGATATTAATTTTGTTTGTGTGAAAAAGAAACAGTTTTAGAAAGGAATGCTACCGGGTGCGCCACAAAAAAGTTTCTCTCTTTAAAACTAATTTTCTCGAAATCTAAAATGTTTAAAAGAACCATTCCTATTCCATTGGAAAGAAGAAAGATAAACTTAAATTTTGATGGGTCATTTATTAAATTCGGTTCATTAGATTGAATGTTATGCTCAATTGAATAAAAAAGTTACTTTCTGAAAGTGCTCAATAACGTTAAAAATCGACCTATCAAATTAGACAGAAGCAAAATTACATGATGCATCAGTATTTTCGTTTCAGTCATTAAAAAGGATAATTAGCTGCCTAAATGACCTTTTGTTGTATAAAGAAAGGTTGAATTTCAATAAAAGAAAGAACTCCGTCGAAAAAAGCCAAAAATTCTAGTAAAATTCATAAAAATACATCAAATAATGGGTTTCGAGGTATATCCAGGCTTACATAGAGTTTATCCAGTCTGGAACCAAAAATCTGACGAAAATCTTGGGAAAAGTAAATTAAAATGATTTTGATGAATATCTTAAATCCTTTCGACCCATCATTTTCAAAATTTATGTATCTAATTATTGTAAAATGCTCTTAATGATGTAAAGCCTATTACAACTACCAATTTTAAAATAAAAATTTGATAGGTCGATTTTTAACGTTTTCGAGCTCTTTCAGAAAGTAACTTTTTTATTCAATTGAGCATAACTTTTGATCTAATGAACCGAATTCAATAAATGGCCCATCAAAATTTAAGTTTATTATTCTTCTTTCAAATGGAATAGGAATGGTTCTTTAAAAGTTTTTAGATTTCGAGAAAATCAGTTTCAAAGAGAGAAACTTTTTTGTGGCGCACCCGGTATCTGGGGTACTAGGCTTGGCAGATGAGGGATATGTGCGGACGGGACCTCCGAGAACCAACCCTTGGAAGAGACCAAATTTTTAGTGAAAAAGTGCCCCTTTTTTTGAAAGATTTTTTTCGATTTTTGAAAAATGTCTTACCCAGAGACTTTTCTCTCGCAATCAATAAATTTCCTAAAAATTGTAAATTTTCCGACTCTTAGAGAGACTACTTTGAAATTTTCTGAACCTTAGAGAAACTTTGGAAGGGGGGAAACCGACTTTTATCGTCCACACATACCCATCACCACAGATCTGTAAAGCCCGAAGGGCTAGATTTGCGGCCTTGGTCAAAAAGTGAAGCTCATCTTTGGAAGGATTTCCTACCAGAGTCACGTGACTAAAATATGCAATTTCACCGGTTTGAGAGATGTGAAATAGCGTTTGCCGCCTACTTTTTTTTATCTCGCGCTCCAAAAACAATTAAAATGCTAGATCCTATCCATCGGCACGAAATTTAAAAAGTCAAATTTTTGCTTCACTTTTTTTTGCTGGAGAAAGCTTAAAGTTGCCTATCTAACCCTTCGGGCTTTACAGATATCTGTGCCCATCACCCATTTTTGTCTAATCCCCCCCCCCTCTGGAAAATCTATCTGTATCAGCTTGCTAAAATCATGCGCCTACTGAAATACAACCAAGAAAGTTTCCTCGTGTTTTAAAGATGGATGGATGAAATCTTATGAGTGCACGTTTTTTATAAGAACATAATTTATAAGTGCATGAGTCTTTGATGGCGAAAATATCAAGAGCAAGATAAGAACTTTAGGCTTTACACACTCTAAAACACCCAATTTCTTTGGAAATTGCACAATAATTCTCATGAAAATGGTGGTGAAAAAAGAAACAGGTTAACCCTGGACAGAGCTATATCAGCCGGCTTTGATCGGAGTTTTTTTTTTGAAAGTGGTACCTGCAAAGTGTTAAAAACTAACGTCGCTACATATATCATCAAAAGTATTCGAGGAAATGTATTTACACCGCTATTGAGTAGTGCTACCATGAGGGTACCACTTTTCCAAAAAACTCCAATCAAAGATTTTGTTTAGCCGGGGCGCCGGGGCTGAGAAACTTGGTCCAGGGTATATAAAGTTGAGTAATTGAGACGAGACTGTTCATCTAATGTTTCCAGACCATCTGAAAAGAATACGACAAAGAACTATTAAAAAGCGACAAAAATGTACTTTACGCTGTTTAACGACTAGCGGTTTACAGAATGATAAATTGCGCATGCGTATAAGTCTGTATTTGGGTGAGCTGGAAACATTAGATGAACTAACTCCAGACAGACACGATCGCTTCCGTATTGCTCCACGGTGAGATTGACTACGTAGGTCAGTAAGCATGAATTACTACGTTTACTAGAAAGCGGACGGTCGTGACAATTTTTATCTGCTAATTTTAATGACGCTTTTATTACGACTTTCAGACGTTTAAGGTTGTCTTTTTTGCAAATGGGAGTTATCTTAATATGTTGAGCATTAAAGACTTTTATCGGACTAGCTTCAAAATGCCTGTCTCAGAAAATCGAGGCAAAATAAGTTGGATCAATTTAGGAGATTAGGATTGACTTTATAATTATAGATATTTTTTTTTTGACGTGTTGCTTTATACCCGCTGTGTCTTACGATTTAAGCATGGATTAGTGAGATTACTTTGAATTGCGTATTTGATTGTCGTTTTGGGTCAAATGATAATTTACATTACTAAAGGAGAATCCTGCCAGACGCTCCCCCTCCCCTTTTACATGTTTTTTTTTACAAGCATTGTACTTATAAGCACATATTTCTGTAAAGCCCGAAGGGCTAGATGTCGTACTTTAAGCCATCGCAGGCAAAAAAAAAGAATATCGCAAGAAATATAGTTGCTTATTGTATCGAAAATCCACGAACATGAACGTAAATCTTGCTGTTTTTTTTACAGGGACACTGGACCTTGTCTTGCTTTGACATCGATGGATGATGAAATGGATGGAAGAATTAAAGATTCTACCTACCAGTCTGGAGTAAAGTTTACAAGGAGCCGTAAAACTTGTTCGAGTTAAGGAGACTCTACTAAAATACCTTTTGTGAGCGCTATCAGAATCATAAATAGGCGAACTTAGTTCGATTTATGGATGTGGGTTAAAACCTCATCAAAATGGATTTCATTTCTACCAATCTACTTTGATTTACTCAATTATCAAATAAATTTTATCGGAACTACGATGTTTCCGGTCCAATATAATAAAAAACACGTGTTTGACATTGCTATAGGTTATTATAATATTCGAAAACAGGTGATCTTTCTAAGAGTTCTGATTTGCTAAATTTTGAATCAACTGCAAGTGCTCAAATCTGGAAAGTTAAGTGAATTTTTCAAAATATGAACTGACCTAACGGTAATTATGGTAATATATTCAAAAAATGTGGAAATCTTTGCACATTCCTAGATTATGACGATCAAGCCGGATATGGACTGTGTTTCCGGTCCAAAATTAGTGGTCAGTAGAAATTAAGATTTTTGGCAAAGAAAAAACACAATATATTTCAACATATTGAATCCTACGATTGGAAACGGAGCACCATTATCTATTGTATTTTTATCTCGATAAATTGCCGTGATAAAGTGTTCTTGCGAAATATAAACTTGATTAAAAAATTGACATTGCGTCATCGAACTTTTGCTTTTACCTGCAATTTTAACCACCTAAGCAAAAGCCGGGCCACTTAATTATGTCATCAAGTCTATCAAAATACCTTAAGTGGACCCCGGGCTATCTCGACTCCAAAAATGGTGACATTATTGATTCAAAAAATGGTACAACATCCTGAAGTTTGTTGAAAAATCTTAGGCAGCATTGAATTGAAAAAACGACATAAAACCACAGATATCTGTAAAGCCCGAAGGGCTAGATTTGCGGCTTTTATCAAAAAGTGAAGCTCATCTTTGGAAGGATTTCCTACCAGAGTCACGTGACTAAAATATGCAATTTCACCGGTTTGAGAGATGTGAAATAGCGTTTGTCGCCTACGTTTTTTGATCTCGCGCTCCGAAAACAATTAAAATGCTAGATCCTATCCATCGGCACGAAATTTAAAAAGTCAAATTTTTGCTTCACTTTTTTTTGCTGGAGAAAGCTTAAAGTTGCAAATCTAGCCCTTCGGGCTTAGATATCTGTGCATAAAACCATGAACATATAAACGACTGGACATCTATCTTTTATTGTCTCTTTGAAGCGAGCTTCGTTGCCGCCTGTATTTCAAAATTGCTATAAAAAATCCGACAATATTCCGTCGTAATTTTATTTCTTTGAATTGTTTAGGTAAAATGATTGATAGAGCTTGAACATTACTCCTAATGCACAAAAAGATTATTTTCAATTTTTTTCACGAGTTTGCAATATATTTTATCAACATTTTCAACTCTGAAATGCAGAATTTCAACTGCGTGTATACTTTTGAATCCCTTTTGTCACTCCAATAATTTTTTTTATGACTTGAAAAAAATAGCTTGCCAAAGTTGAGTGCCTGTGTCATAAGAATATCGAAATTAGAATGTGACACTCTCTAAAATTATTAGACACTTTTAAGTCAAAATTTGGAAATATTAGTCGGAGTTTTGACAAGCTGACGATGATTTTGCCTCTGTTATCTTTGTTATGATATAGATAAAAGACTTGAGAAAAGTAGAACAACAAAGACTTTTGTCGAAATTTTGACGTTGTCAGCAAGGTATTCCCAAAGTAGATCATCAAGATTTATTGTTTCATTTTATGTTTTAACGAGGCGGCAACGAAGCTAGCAGTGCTTTCTACAAAAATACGAAAGAGAAGGATGTCCAGTCGTTTATATGTTCATGTTCTGACGAAACCACAGAGACCAGATGATTCTAGAGCCTTAAAACCTCATGCTGCCTCAAGAAGGGAAAGGAAAATGGAATCACCATCAGCAAGCCATGTCCGAAACAAATAAAAAATTTTAGCTAGCAGTGTTATCTTCAAAAATACAAAGGAGATGGATGTCCAGTCGTTTATATGTTCATGATAAAACTAACTCTCTCAATTCGATCTTCAAGGGACCTAGAGAAAGACTCGGATTAAAGAGAGAATTTTTTACTATTTTCTAGTTGACAGTAGGGGCCGTCTATATAGTATAGTACGTACGCAAAGATTTTCCAAAAATTTCCAAAAAAAAAAAACCCTTGTACGCAGAGAACAATAGAAATAATGTCATTTAAACAATAGATGTACGCTTTGCTAAACCCCCTCTCTCCCCCTTCACTGCGTACGTACTATATGGATGGCCCCGTACCAAAATCCTAGTTCGAAATATTTGAATGGTAGAGGTTCGAATTAGAGAGAGCTCACTTTTTTTCGTTAAAAGCCTGGTCACTCATATGTTTTTTTTGCATAACTTAATGACACCAGTTTTTAAATCTATTTAATTTTTTGTACTTGAAGTAATAAGCGTGCGTACTATTCTGATTGATTTCGGTCGAGATAAGATTTAAAAAAGTCCTCTTATCGAACACATCTAAAATACATCGTCATTTGGCAAAATTCGTTTTAAAAACACGTCAATAATCTATTCATAAAATAGAAGAAAGATAATTAATAGTTCTTAATTCTTAATCCTAATTAATTTGATGTAAACGTAATGAGGCACTTTGTCGTATGATCTTTGATTCTCACTTTTTTACCACTGATAAAAGCTTAATGATGATACGTTAACGAACTTATGTTATTTTTATAGAGTGTGTTGTCCAATTTCGTATCCAGCGAAGCTTCAGCTTTTGCATACAAAGGCCTCCTATGATGCCTTTCGTGGGTGCTGTGAAGATCTAGGACTAGACCATTGAGTTTAAAGCCCGAAGGGCTAGAGGAGAATCTTTAACCTTTCTTAGGCAAGAAAAAGTGAAGCCTTAAAATATACGCCGTATTTTTTATGACGGATAGAATCAAGCAATTCCTTTGTTTTCGAAATCAAGCGGTAAATTTTAGTTTCAATCTGTCATTTGTGTAAAAACCAGGCGGATAGCGCAAGGCCGCGCAACTTTGGTAGGATTTGTTGGCTTCAAATCCTACCAAAGAGATTGACTTCTAGCCCTTCGGGCTTATACTTCATTGGGCTAGACTCTAGACTCCTGGATAGGAATCGAAGCCCGCGCGTGGCTTTTACACAAACGCCGGATTGAAAGTAAAATCTATCGCTAGATTTCTACATATGCAAAAACAAAGGAGCCGCTAGATACAATCCGTCGTCGTCGTCGTCGTTCTAGGCACGTTTTAGATGATGATTGTTTTATCTTGAGTTCTATCTTTTTTTTCGATTATTAAACAGATTTATTCATTATAAAAAAATCGTATCCGTTAAAGACACTATGATTCTTTCACAGTTAACTTCCAACAGTGATATCAAAGTGGTGTAAGATGCACGGGTACAAGATTGAATACTATCGACTTTAGTGAAAAGAAACATTTGATCAAATTATTTCATCTTTTCTTGTTACTTTTTCTTGTCGTTTTTTGGTTCATGCTCCAAAAGTATGTGGACACTTTTCAAAAATCTTTAACTTTATTCTCCTTGGAAATATCGTTTCAACGATGTATAAAAAAATTTTTAAAAAAGTAAAGTGTACACATACTTTGGAGACAGACTTTAATTAATAAAGCATTTATTAAATCTAATTAAAATTTTGCAAAGGAACGAGGTTAAAAAGAGAAAACTCCTTAAAATGCTTAAAAAAGTCAAATGGTATGAGACATTAATAATAAAAACCTTCAATTTTTTAAAATTCAAAATTCAAAATCCATATCCTCTTCCGGTTCTTGTTTAATCTCGATACACAAATTTAATCGATCATTATCGATTGGCTCATCTTTAATGTCTGGCTCTTCTTCGTATCGTTTTCGATGATCTTTCCTCGAATTTTTATCGTTCTTATCGACTCCACCTCCTCGTCGTTTTTCAAGTCTGTCTCTTAAGTCAGTACTACCAGACGACGACGTATTCACAGTTCCTAACCTAGATTTAATATTACTTCTACGTGGTGGCTCACGCTCCTCCTCCTCGTCCGAGCGCGGCCGCCTGTGATGGTAGCGCGGTGGCGGAGAGTCGTCTAAAGGTTCTTCTTTAATATCGCTCGCGTCTTCCGCGCGGTAAATATCGTGATATACGCCGTCTTTTTCGTATCCGTCTTCGCGGTAACGACGTTTCGATTTAGCCGCGTTCGTGCGCTTTGAGCGTTCGATTTCACCACGCGCATCCTCCATTTCTTCTGTTTTAGTAGAATCTCCTCCTCGACGTCCTAACCTATCGTATATCGAATTTGATTTATCCAGACGAGCTCGCAAATCGTTCACGCGGTGTGGATCGTCCATTGTGTCATCGTTTCGAAGTCCTAAAAGAAAGAAAAATTTGGCAAAAAGGTATTAAAAGTGCAAAAGCTGGACAAAACAGCTGTTTCTGGCTGAAAAACCCTGTTTTTAAGGGTTAATATCTCGAGTTAGGTACAGAAATCACCTATACTCGCAATTTATCTCCGATCTTAATTTTTTGAGAGCTTTCCAAAAATTTACAACAGGTCTCCGTTTTCTCAAGCTGAAATTTTCATTAATTTTTGACCCTACGATTTTTGCCTGAAACCGTCATATTTGTCCGAAAATCACACCAAAGTGTCCGAAAAAAATTGGCACTCAAATTATTTTGATTCCCCTACCCCTTAGCTTTCCAAAAATGTAAAAGCAAGTGCTTTGACCAAAACAATCGAGCGATTTTACAATATGCCCTCTACCAAATGTGAAAAATGAAAATTTGGTTCGTTCTCTCGGGTACCTAATAGCCGGGGGGATTGGAATAAGCGGGGAAATTGGAAAAACTCTCAAAACTTAATAAGCAGGGGGGGGTTGGAATAAAAATGTCCTGGGTGGAAAATTTGTGAAAAGAAGGTTAATACAGCAGAATTAGGACAAAAGAGGGGAACTTTCAACATAATTTTCCAAAAAATTAATAAGCGGTGGGGGTTGGAATAAGAATGTCCTGGGTGGAAAATTTTCGAAAAATTAATTAGCAGGGGGGGACGGCTATAAGGTACCCGAGAGTACTATGCTAATCTTCTTTCTATGATTTTGTTTTGGCGTAGAATTTCAATACGAAAAATCTGATGACAAAAAAGACAAGAACTCGTACCTAACCGATCACGAACTGCAGAAGCACCCGTCCAATAGCCGTCATCAATTCGTTTACCGAACTGTTGGCCAATCTCGACGCGGTCGGCCATCATGGTCCGGGACCTTGGGTCAAAAGTGTCAGTTTGTATGTTCATACGTTTGATCGTTGGTTCGTCTTCGTCGACCTCCATTTTACTGACCACGCCTGTAAAGGGTTAAAGGTTTTGTTTTTACCTACCTTATCGGCCAAAACTTAGTCGGCCCTAAGTGACTAAATTTTGCCTTGGTGACTAAAATAAGGGCCGACTAAAAGTTAGGGCCGACCAAAATTTGGGCCAATTAAAAATTTAGAAATGGCCAAAACTTAGTTATTAGTCGGCCCTTAGTGACTAAATTTTGACGAGGTGACTAAAATTAGGGCCGACTAATAATTAAGGCCGACTAAGTTTTGGTCGATAAGGTAAGTGTTACGTGTTCCCGTTTCATATCAGACACATGTTTCATATACAGTGTCTGCCTATTGTTATATTGTGCTGATATAAGCAAAAAAATGTTTTTTCTTTTCCTCTTTCTGATCAATCTTGCTCCACATCAGTGTCAATCCAATGTGAAAAAGCTTGTGAATTAAAATTGATGAGTAAGCAAACAATATCACTCTTATTTAAAAACAAAATCTTTAGAGTAGCTGTGTACGACACAATAGATGAGGCTTCAACACAAATAGTGTGTGTGTGTGATGTTGTATGGAGGGCGTTGTAATCTTTTAGATTACCTTTTTTCAACACAAATAGAAAATAAGAACATTGTAAGAATACTCTCAGGCTTTGCGGACGTTGGAAAATTAAACTTTTAAGACAATTTACGACAATATGAGAGTAGGAATTTTCTAAGCTTGTAACCAAGAAAAAATGATATACAAATGAGAACGGAAATCTCATGTAGAATAAAAGGGTAAAAGATCACTTGATTTTGATTTTCAGTATGAATACAAACTGTGAAAGCATGGCCTATCGATCCTTTAGTCTTTTGTAATCAAAAAGTGTTATTAAGGTTTTTGATGTTCTTAGTGGAAAATAAAACTCGATGAAAAGACTCTTAGTGGAAAAAAAACGAAGAAAAGCTAAAGGGTCAATTTATTAGTGGAAAATGAAAGAATGTTTAAGTACCTTCATTTAACAGTTCATCCAATGCAACAATTTTGACATCTGGTTCCTTTAGTTTGAATACTTCGTCCGCTTTTTGCTTCATTGATTCCAATTTACGTTTCCTATAAGACGAATGAGTGAGTGAGTGAGTGAGTGAGTGTATGAGTGTATGAGTGAATGAATGAATGAATGAATGAGTGAATGAGTGAATGAGTGAATGAGTGAATGAATGAATGAATGAATGAATGAATCTGAGTGAAAGGGAAAGAGCTTAGTTTTCACGTCAGTCAAGAATGACATAAAATCATGATATATTTAGTAGTAGAATTCAGAATTTTTATTTCATACAGAAGAAATTCTCCGTTTTTGAGACAGAAATGCATAATGAGCTCGGAAAACATTGAAAACATTTCAAATTTTCAAATTGTAACAAACATACCTTGATTTGGATACAATGCCTTTTACTAGAAATAATTAAAAAATGTAAAATCTTAACCATTTAGTCCATAGCTTTAGGGACAACATTGTAGCGAATTAGGTGAGGACTTTAATTGATGTATCTAAATTTCAAATTTCAGTTAAAATTCGCAAAACTATTTACGTTAAATTAAAGATAGACGGACAACAATACAGCGGTAGAAAATCAGGGCGAGAGGTATGAATTGACCAAAACTTTCAAACATCGTACAAAATATTTATCAAATATAACAAAGTCTCTCTAACCTTTTTTCTTATCTTCGTTTTTACCATACATCAGATAGTATTGACTCCGGGAGGCGGCACCCGGTAACTTTTTATCACCTATAAAAAAACCAGTAATTTTACGATAAAGAAATGTAGTAAAAGATTTCATCGCTTTAACGGAGACAGACTGTACAGCCCTTTAAGCAGCCTACTCTTAGGTTCCAAATAAACGGCCCCCGATTGTTAATTCTTCGAAAATTTTCCAAGGCCCGTCCTCTTAAAGTCACCCTGCAAAGTCAACATGACAAACATCTTATCATGAAGAATCTACACATGCTAAAAGAAACTTGTTTCTATCAGGTAAGTATAACGGAAGATTTCACAATAAACGAACGGAAAAAGATCAAGGAGATGCACGGAAAAGCAAAGAAACTCAAGAAAGACAATAACAATAAAGGATTCAACTGGCGCGTAAGAGGAAGCCCAAGAACATTAAAAATCATTAAAAAAAAATTACAAAACCGAACAAAAATATCTTCAAATTATAATAATAAACCAAAATGCTCTACAGAAGAAATCGTCAGCGATTGGGCATTAACAGATGATGATGAATGATTCATTTTGTAAAATAGGCAGTCGAACTATATTAGCTTTAAAGCTAGTACAGATTTGTACACATTTTTCGACTTTAAAGAATATATACAAAAATGCAATTAGGGGGGGGGGGCGTTTATTAAAATCTCGAAAACTTTCCACCCCCCCCCCCCCGTTTATTTAGAACATATGAGTATATTTGTGCAGGTTGAAAGCAAAATAAATCAATAGTATCTATAGCTGCAAAGAAAGATAACCTAGAAATTTCTTTTTTAATGGACACCCAGCTATATGAACAGGCGAGCATGAATAACTTGAATAAAAAACGATAATTACTCATGGTAGCCGGTCTCATAAACAGTTGATACTCTTGATAGGGATAGCCTAGACGCCAGACATCTCTCGGATCAATATCATCCTCGTCATCTTCTATAGAGATAGCCTTGTTGCCAGTCTCTTCAGACTCTTGCTCTGATTCTTCTCCCTCCTCAACTTTAATCGTGACACCATCCTCACTGGTCTGTTGTGTTTGTGTGGTAATAGTAGGACTCATTGATGATGCCATCTCTGGTAGAAAAATCGAGAAAAGTGAGAAAAGTAGAAATTTTTAAAGAATTCCTAAACACGATGAAGTCTACACGATTGACAGCTTCCGAACCTTTTTGCCTTTTAAAGGAGGAACGGTGAGTATTACGCCCGGAATGAAGAAGACACATGGCCTACGGAAAAGCTGATTCTAAAATACAAAAAGAAAATACAAAAGCTTTATTTTTTGAAAAGCTTTTTTTTCAAATGTTTCGGCCTTATCCGAGTGTTATCGTCAGGTGAAATCATGGAGGTATAAAGAAAGACAGGAGAAGTATGCTATTGTAACCAAGCTCGCCCTACGATTAAAAAAGTTACGATGTATGCATGCTCATAATCTCATATATCGTGCATTTTTAATGAGCTCTTTTATCCATAGGTTAAATCTTATTGGCTCATTTAAGCTTTAGAAATTAGATGAGACGAGATTCATTGTTTCTGACATCAGTGTAAGAAAATATTTGGACTAAAAAAAGGCCTGTAAACTTGGCAATCCTTCATCAAATGATAAGATTTTTCGATCAATGTTTTCTTTCAGGTGAACTCTATTGCTTGATACTTTCCTCCAAAATTCTCCAGCGACTTTATGTCTACAAATTGAGTCTGAAATCATGTGTGCTTATAAAGAACTTTTCATTTTCTGGCTTGAGAAAATATCTTTTCAAAACAAAATTGAACGGATAGCGAAATGGAACATAAATTTGTTTCGTGGACGAAGTTTTATCTAATTTTCGTATATTAAAAGGCTAGAATCTTCAATACTGATTATTAGAATGTTCAGAGCAAACTTGAGTTCTACTAAAAAGTCTTATTTCATCGGGCGAGCTTAGAATTTCTTTTGATACATTTTATAAAAGAAATCAAAAGACTTTAACGACCAATTACCGACACATTCAACTCCTGTTTTCTTTATACCTCTATGGTGAAATCAACTGAAATCGATTTTCTTGACAAACTTGCTCAAAACTTAAATTGAATAGCGCTCCGTTATGCAAACGTCATAATTATTACTTTTCAAATTTGTCCGAAATTCAATCCCATAATCCCTTTCACTTTGATTTCAAAATCGTGAGAGTTGTTACATTTTCTTTGTTATAAGTGTAATTAATGTGCACAAGAAATTAACGCAATGAACGATGGGATTGAAACTCGGGCAAATAAAGAAAGTGATGTCTATTTTTAGATTCACCACGGTGTGCTATTGAAAAATTTCGAAAAAGGACCAAAAGTGGGACCTTTTTATTATTATTATTTCATTGTAAATTACATAGCGGATGTTACTTTCTCTTTGAACATCCCTGTGTCACAGACCCGCTGGAAGCCCATCCCTACTGGAAAATTTGACAAAAATTTCGTCCCCGGTGGGAAAATGTCCTGGAATTTCAGCCCCATTGGGAAATCAACTTTGATTTCATCCCCACTCGAAAATTCGATATCTAAATATTGCACTCCAAAACCATCCCCACTAGATTTTTTAACCTTGGAACAATATAATTTCTATCCCCATTGGGATTTTAATAGGAATTTTTATTTCCACTGAGGAAAAAGGTTCCACCGGGGCTGTGAGACAGGGGTGTCTTTGAATAGTCTCTTAACGACTAGCAATCCCAACTTATAGAGGACTATCCATCGAGTCATGTTATATAGTGTATACCTTCTCTATGCTCCTTCTGTATTTCTTTGATGGATTTGTATGTTTTGCTCATGGACTCCATTACTTTACTGACAGTCGCTTCGTCATCCCATATCACGTTACCTGGCACAAGAGAAAATATTAAAATTCCATTTCCAATGCACGTGTTTTTTATTTTATTTACAAGAATGATATTTTAGTCCCAAAAGAAAAATACTGGGTCGGAAACGAACATAGTGCTATTAGCCTGTTTCATAGGATTCGTGCATCTGTAACATGATTTTTTTATTCAATTTAAAGGGGGAAAATACACAAATCTGTGCAGATTTCCCTTCGAGAAAGACATTGATATTCTGTCATCATTCAATTGACTTGGGAATTCTAGAACTCTTTTCCATTTTTTGTTTCTTTTGTAAAACTTCAAATCTTAATTCGCAAAAAGAGTTCTCAATAGGCCATTTCACAGTCGAAATGGATCATGGGTAATCAAGACTGATTGCGCCTCCATAACGGCTTCCCGTTGGTTAGACGCAAAAATCTTCAACAAATATCAAAACTTTGGACCAATAGTAAGACGTCAAAAGCGAGCAGTGGTCCTGATTACCCATTACGCTTTGCGACTGTGAAATGGCCTATAAACGAGCATTTTATTCATCGAACTTAGAAATTCGGGGACCCAGACCTCCGTCAATGTATGATCAAACAGCAAAGGATATTCTTGGTCATTTTCAAGCCATCATACAAAAAAAAGCACAAAACCTAAAGAGGAAGGGTCTACTAAAATTCGCTCAATGTCGCTACTTTATTATTTTATCATAATCAGAAAGCTAAAAATGAATAAAGGCTTGGGGCACGAGAAGTTTTTTTTCGCGTCGGTGCAATGCAACATGCTTTATCCCACCAACACAAGAAAAAAAGTGTGTGTCCCATGGTTTCTTTTTTTGTTTCATGGGACAAAAGTGAGGGAAATACCAAAAGACACGCTGATTTTGTCCCTGGGACAAAAGTGAGATTTCACTTTTATTGGTAGAAAGAAAAATTGGATGGAGACACGAGAAAGCGTTTCAGGCTGGTGGGATGGAGCAGGTTGCATTGCACCAACGCGAAAAAAGACTTCTCGTTTCCCCAAGCCTTAACACAAAACAAATAATTTTTGGTCAATTTGATGGAGTGAAAAACTAAAAAAAGAACAAATGTTTCTTTACTTACAAGAACGGTCGTCAATCCATTCCAGTGTATCAGGACCAAACAAATCGAAATAAGCGAAGATATTTTTAGTGCTCATATTATCTACACCATATATATGAATGGCATCCAGCCTCATCTGATCCAAAGCGCAATCCAGCACGGGTGGCCAACTAAAACGACGAAAAAGACGTGAAATGCGCATGCTCAGATCATTATTTCTCTGTTTGTCGTCACCCAGCAACCGAACATACACGAAATATATGCCAAGTAAAAGCTTTTTATTGCTTTCTTGAAAAGTTTCATACAAAAATTCTGTGCTTAAGCCTAGAATTGCATCGCAGCAGACTAATCTTCTTTCAACATATCAATGGTCGGCCCGAATCCAAAATTATGCCATATAAGACTCATTTTCATACTTTTAAAAGGACGATTTTCTTCAAATTTGTTGACATTGTTGTTAAAAAACAAATTATACCAAGCCCTGTGATAATACAAAGAACGACAGAAAGACAGACATGTTTAGCCATTATTAAAAATAATTAGGAGTAAAATGACGAAAACTTGACTTACCAACAGACTACAGAATTTGTACATCCAAAAAGATCAAAATATGAATTATAAAAGCTTACTTAATCTTCTTCAGGTCGACATCTTTGAAGAATGAAGAATCAAAGTTGGTGGTTGCTTTCTTTGGTTGTTCGTTTCCTATTGTTGTCACAGTGTTGGTAGAATCACCATCATCTGTTGTAATAGGTTCTGCTTCTTCTCCTGTGCTTGTTGTCTCTTCTTGGAGCTGCTGTGCTTGTTTTTCTCTTTCCTTGATACCAAACCTTTTCGCACGTCTGTTCTTTTTGTCAATAAATTCCTATTGGTAAAATTGACTTGGTTAAAATTGAAATATAAAGTATCTTTCATGGTATCTTCCATATCTCATAGAAAGCACCCCCCCCCCCAATGTGGCTAATCCGTTTTTGCTTGATTGGGGGCTTTATTCAAAAAGAAAATTACTTGGAGCTTGTATGCTAGGGGGGCTGAGTGTTAAATAGCAGTATTGAGGTTAGAGCTGATAGTTTACAAATACTTTAAATTATGTTAAAAATCTATGCTGTGGTGATGGTTTTGACCCCTCTTAAAAACAAATTTTGCCAGCGGTGCAATAAATCTATCGAGAATTTTCATGCTGAATTTCTTCAATATTTTGTTTTGTAGCTACGTTTTTAAAATTCAGCTGAGGCTATTTCCCTCCTAAAAAATGCTGGGGGCTGGACCCCTCTGTATTCTATGTATCTGTATGGTTCATTTCTGAGGAGGAGCTACTCCGGTAAAATGGTGTATAGGGGCGTGCCTCTGGTACTTCTGTCATGCTCTGAACAAAAAATCTTGCAAAATTACCAAACTTTCAAAAGGTATGTTTGACATGGTCGACTTCAGGATAGATTTTGCCAAATAACAATATAATAAGATCTTTCTGTCAAATTCCGTCCAAAAATGTTTTTTTAAAGATTTGTCGTTCAGACTGGTTCATACTTTACTGTGAGTTTATGTCTGACAAAGTCCATTTATCGAGATTCAGAGATTAGTTTTCCCTAAGCAAGATCCCTCTTATTAAAAAGTTTGGGCAAACAAACATTAATATTGTACAGAAGAGACTTGATTAAAGGTTTTGTTTTTACATAAGTGTTTCCGTTTCATATCAGACACATATTTCATATCAGGACAGTGTCTTGCTATTGTTATAGTATACTTATATAAGTAAAAAATTGTTTTTCTTTTCCTCTTTCTGACCAATCTTGCTCCACATCTGTGTCAATTCAATGTGAAAAAACTTGTAAATTAAAATTCATGAGTAAGCAAACGCTATCACTCTTATTTAAAAACAAAACCTTTAAGTAGATGAATAAGTTACCTTGTCATTAGGATTGAAGCCAACAACAAAATCTTTTTTGTTATGATATTTCTTCTCCTGAAAACAAAGTGTAATCCAAATCAATAAGATGACATTTCTTTATCAAATACACCTTTTCGACCGTAGCCGCCAATTGCTGTGATTATAACCTTAAACTAGAACCAGTCTTTTTTTCATAATTTTAAAAGAAAAAGGTGTCAAAAAATTGGATCTAGTTTCGGGGGATAATTTTAATCAAATCAATTTAATTTGTAATCAAATGGCACGCGACTTTCTGTGCGACTATGGTCGAAAAGGTATATTGGAATGAGGATTTTCGCCATAAAATTTTTAATAGATGGCAGGCAATTTCCCAAAGGAAGAAATTTAGGATTTTTAAAATCTGGGTCAAATCACAATTAAATTTACCAAAGTCTAATTACAAATCCTTTTACAACAACAAAAATTGAAGTCAAAACAGTATTCGATCACAAAAAGACTTCATAAATCTTTTATATAGGAGTGACTAATACCACCTATTCAAAAACTTAGGATCTACTCTATTTAAAATTAAAACACTTACATATATTTTAGCAGCAAACATAGGAGAGCTTTCATCATTGACTGGCACTTCTATTTGAAGATTTTCAAACTCCATCCCTGGTGGGTTTGCTAACTTCTTCTTGTTAAGTGTAGTAGATAAATGTTTTAATCTTGCACTAATATTACAATATAAGTTAAAATAGTTTTTCTCAAAAATTTTGAATATTTTAGCAAGACTATCCCTTATAATGGATTCTGTGATAGCAGTTCTCTAGAAATCTTTGTATTTCAAGGGATATTATAAAGTTACAACTAGATTCGTGGGTGCTGAATTATTTCTGGTACCTGCAATTAGATTAGAAGGAATTGTTGTATTTAATGCTACCAACAGGGTAATATGTTGCCAGTGGGCACTCTTAATATAAATCTGAATAAAACTCACATATCTATAGATTCATACAAACTCACTAAAGCATGTTTCAAAAAATTGGCAGTCTATAATTTTAATAATTTCCCTTCAAAAATCCATGATGGTGGATTGATGACAATTTGAAGCTTTTGGCATTTTCGGGCAATGTATTAAAATAAAACCATATCCTTGGAAGAAAAGTGAGGAGTCACTTATCTTTTAACTTTTTAAAGTTTTCAGATATTCCATTTAGAATTTACATTTTCTTTCTGAATTACTAAGCAATGACAGATCGGATAGATAGTAGGGGGAAATTTGTAAAATCGCTCGGTTTTTTTAGTCAAAGCACTTGTTATACATTTGGAAAGCTAAGGGTAGGGGAATCAAATACGGTCGGGACAAATACGGTTCAGGCAAAAATCATAGGGTGAAAAATTAATGAAAATTTTATGCGAAAATGGAGACCGTTGTATTTTTGGAAGCTCTCAAAAATTAAATAGTGATATATTGCAAGTATAGTGATTTCTTTACCTAATCGAGATATTGGGCTTCCGAAAGCGCAAACTGGACCCAGCTGTTTCTGGCTGAAAACACTGAACACAAAACCATGTTTTTAAGGATTAATATCTCGAGTTTTTGATTCCCCTACCCCTTAGCTTTCCAAAAATGTATAACAAGTGCTTTGACTAAAAAATTCGAGCGACCTCAAAAAAACGAACAAATTTCCCCCTACTAAGAGCCTGGTCCAGACTTTATTCAGCTTTTGTTTTGAAATTTAATCCCCATCTACATTTAGTAATTTTAATTTCTGCCCAACCTTGCCCGACCCTGTTTTTCTCTTTTCTTTTGTTTTAAATGTTTTTGAATGTATTCAACGATCGTATTTATTAATGTCAAATGACATTCGAATTCTTTTCAAAACAAAACAACTTCCTTTTATAGAAAGGAATATTTCAAATGTAAATCAAAACATAAAGAGAATGGAAGAATTAGTCCACCTCTTTCTTTATATAAAAACATTCAAGTTCTTGTTACTGTTAAAAAAGTGTGTACGTTAAATGTTACATATTTAATTTGTAAGCATTTATTCATTGTGGTTGTCCCGCTTTTTCCTGAAGGATTGTCATTTCTACATTTCACTCCTCTTCTTTGTACACTTCTCTAATGACTTTTTAGCTTCGGGAGGTTTGGGAGGTCCGGGAGATGGATTCCTTTGATCTCTGTACACTTCTCTAATGACTTTTAGCTGTGGGAGGTTTGGGAGGTTAACCCTTAGGAGTCGAAATACGTATATATACGTTTTGAAAAGGTCATTTTACCGATACACAGTCTTTTGGTCATAACTCCTGACCACTTCAGATTCAGAGAAAAAAAATCGCTATTTTTTGTAGCTGAGAGAAAGAGCTTTCCAACAATACCAAAGTTGATACCTGAATCGTTTGTCCTGGTCGAGAAATTGCCTTTGAAAAAATAAATTTCCAGAAAAAAATGATGAACTTTTTGGCCTTTTTCAAAAAAGTTAGCTGCTTTGAAAGGTTAAGCTGTGAATTTCAGAAACCATGAATTTGACTTAAAATCCCTATGTAGTGATTCATCGTAGTGCAAAAGGAGTACATTGCATGGAATCATCAATACATTTTTCAATTGTCGGCGTTACCACTGAGCGTTGTGTACATACATGTACTATCTATGATAGTAAATCATCCAGGGCTTTCGGGGGCTTTGCCTCTTGGGACTGTTCCGTGAGCAGAACTTTTTTGGCATAAATTTAAACAAATAAACATTCAACGTGGACACTTTGAGACCTTTTCGCCTTTCCATCAGCCATATTGAATTGTATGCAAAAATTATGGTGGCCGCATGCCGTGGTGAAATTCCCTTAGCAGTGCGTTACAAACAGCAATATTTCGATTGCACGGAAGCGCTTCAAAACACCAGCTTTTTGGAGTTTTATCTCGTTTACCCAAACGCTTTAATCTCGCGTAGGCTTAGGGGTCAAGACTAGAGCCCCCAATACGAGACATTTGCCTGACCGAAAAAAAATCATCATCATCAATTTTGTTAATGTCAGAATTGTTTACTCACTGGAAATACGCAACTTTCTGAAGTTTCGTTTTTTTTTTCGGTTGTGCTTCATTTTAAAAATAACGAAGATGAAAAGTTACCATCAATCCCGCAAGTAAAAGAAAGTATTCCAACTACGAAAAGTGCGCTCGCGCGGCGAATAGAATACCTCGCAAATTAATATATGCATAAAACTGACGAAATCCTTTCTTTTTTATGCTTAAGTCACGTCACCATCGATCCTGACTTGACAATGGAAAACCAAATTTGGCAATGCATAATTATTACGAGCGGCTGAGAAAGTTTGTGTGACGCAAAAATTGCGCGATAAACGTAGCCTTAGAAAAGCGCCCACTGAATATTGAAACTAGGAATTTATTGAAATAAAATATTAAATTAAAACGTTACAATATATAAATTGCATAAAATACGTAGAGCTAGAAATTCAAAGTTAAATAAAGAAAAAAAAATTGAAATCACGACACAAACAAAACTGAAAACTGAATCGAAAAAACTGTCGAAATAGCACAACCTAGCGGGTCATGCCAAACTCAAAAACATAAACAAAAGCAATGGTCAATACGGTGAAAAAATTAAGTACTAAAATCTATGAAAAGCTAACATTTCAAAATATTATTATTTAATAAGTCAATCTCATCAAACCTAAGGTTTGGTTTTAGTGTTCGTGTGCCGCGAATACATGTTTACGACGGATCTCGTTAAAGCAAACGAAATTTTTGTTCTGATCCAATTTTTGGTTTGAGACGCGTGAGAATCTGTCTTATCAGCTAGTAGATTAGCTAGCGCTCCAAAGAAGTGCTCAGCCTCTACACCCATTCCCACCATTCATGGAAAATATCAACGGAGTGATGATCCATGATCAACTTTGATAATTCGTTCGTTGTAGTTTCTCTTTTTTCCCGTTCGTTTGACGCAAAAGCGCTTTTGAGACTTGGGGTGTGTGTATCTCAGAGCAATAGGCGTTGAATACCTTTACATCAAAAAATGCTCGTTGTCCACGAACCCAAAAGCCTCCAGCACTGATGTCAGCTCTCGCGTTGTCAGTCGTGATCGCACCTTTGTTTAAGCGTTCGCCAGTGATCGGCTCCAACATTGGTTCGATAGCGACATCATGTGTCACTTGATTCAACATTTGAGCAATTGTATCCCTCAAAGTGTTGTGTCGTTGGTAGATGAACCCTCCTTTAGGGCAGGAAAGTGCATGCTCAACAGAGAACGACTTGCCACATGCACATGTCGATGGTAGGTGCTTCATGTTCCATCTGTACCGGACGGCAATTGCGTCGAAGAACTCTCTTTTTGATAGGTTGAAATTTTCAGATTTCAGGGGTACAGTGGTCAACCAATTGGATGCACCTTTTGCTTGAGCAAGATCGTTCGCTTTCAGCTCTTGACGTGTCATTTCTCTGCGGAGATTTTCGAGGATGATTGTTCTTCCTTCTTTCCGTTTTCTCTTGATCTCAGACTTTGCTGCCCTGTTGTCAACTTCGTACACTGGTTTCTGTTCGATGATGTCTTGGGAGAACTTCATTGTAAGTTCTCTGGAGTTTTGAAATTCTTCCTTCGCCAGAGATGATAAGATGGGTATGGCCAATCCTCCCATACGCACCGGTAGTGACAAGAGTAGTCTTTCTTCGGTGCTGCAGTGATGGTTTTCAGTAATTGAAGGAATGAAATGTTTGTCAATAACTTCATCGAGGGGCTTCAGATATTCCTCAATTCCGGGCATCACACGTAGGTATAGGTGAACTGCTAACATACCCACCAACGAATGCACAGTAGGCGAGGTGTGGTTCTGATCTTGCGATATCACTCAGTGTTTGGAGCTCAGCTTGCCATTTTCTATCAATTTCTTTACATATTCCTGTTGGCCACCCTCTTGACCAATGAAACCAACCAAGATATTTGTGTCCATCAACCGTGATGTTGATTCCTGTGTCTTTGAATAGCACCTTTGCTTCTTCGAGCTTCTCCTCCTTCACTATCAAATACGACTTGGAAGCTTTTGGGTTGTAACCTAGGAGAGGTCCTAAGTCATTGACGTCATCCCACCACTTCTTCAGGCTTGAAGCTTCCCAGTACCAGCGAGGTCGTCAGCATATGCAGCATTTTTAACTCCTTGTGTCAGCAAATCTTCTTGGAGGATCTCAAGCAGTGGCATTAATCCAATTGCATATGCTGGCATTGCTGTAGGGTCACCTTGTGTGGTACCTTCTTGCGATGCAATCTCCTTTCCTCCCATTAGGAAAAGTCTTGATGGGCGGTGGTAGCAGTTGTGAATATATTGAGCCATAGCTGGACACAATATTTTGATGTTGTGGAGCAGTGATCTTCTGTTAATGCTGTTGAAAGCATTCGCTGCATCCACTAGTATCACTCCGTCTGTCTCATCTTCTTGGAATAGTTGGTTGATTGCGTGAACTGCCGCTTCACAGCCAGCCTGCTGTCCAGCGCACACTTGAACACTACCAGTTGCTTTAAGGATATCTGGCTTGATGGTGTTGATCAGAACTTTGCCGAAGATACGTCTCATCACTTCTCCAATTCCAATTGGTCGTACCCCTGGGTTTTTTGTCTAGAGGTATCAATCTACAAGCAAGTACAGCTTCAATTGATCGTCTTTTAACATCAACTTCTTGTCGGCATAAGATTTTCAGCATGCGTGCCATTGCTTCCCTCAAATCAGAGCTGTATTTGCCATAGTTCTTGGAGGTAAGGATACGTCTCCATTGGTCAGCATCTTGCCCTGATGGTCCAGCAGCACCCTTCGTCTTAATGGCTGCCTCTCGAATCATTGTCCCATCAATGGACTCAAAGATGATTGGGTCAACTGGAACTACTTCTTTCTTCGAGATGATACGATCGTCGGTGTGTTCGTTTGCATTTGGATGAAGCGATTTAAGAGTGTTTATTACATCCCCAGTTGGTTGCAGGACACCACTTGAAGCTGTATCTTCAAGAGTTCTAATTGCCGCGGAGATGTTGCCCTTTAACATGTGCTTCGTGAAGAGTGTGATTGGCTTGTTTTTGTCTTTAGTCTTTAAAGCGTCAACTCGGGGAAGACGTTTCTGTATTTCTCTTGTTTCCCTCCCTCAACAATTTATCAAAGTCTCCTTCTTTCCAGATGTTCAATCTCCTAGCTAGCGTTTCTGAGTGTTCTCTAGCTTTGGATCGTGCGTGAGTCTTTTGGAGGAGTATTGATGGCATACACATCAGGAGTTTCATTGATGATGCTGAGAAATCATCAGATTGATTGTTCCAGAAGTTGATCAGTCTCGTCATTTCTTCTATGTAGTCTTTCCCCGCTTTTCCAGATGGTACAAGGAATAGATTTTTACGAAAGTACACGATTTCTTCGTACATCGAATCAGCAATTTGACAGAGATCTTGCTTCGACAGCTTGCCCCAGACCGGGACTTCTTCTTGTTCGATTGGAGTATGTGACGTCAGGTTTCGTTCAACATTAATTGACGTAACTTCTGCGGTTGGCACCAATGCAGGAGATTCTTCTCGATTTTTTCGTGCGTGGGCATTTTCATGATTTGTTCGACCAGTTTTAGTAGAAAAGCTTCTTGAGCAATATTGACATTGAAAATTGACGCAAAAATTGCGCGATAAACGTAGCCTTAGAAAAGCGCCCACTGAATATTGAAACTAGGAATTTATTGAATATTTCACTAATGAAGTATCAAACATTTTATTTTTTGTAATTATTATAATAATTAATACTATTTAATAATTTAATAATAATTTAATAATTTTTAAATACTATTTTTTGAAAGTCAAAGGACAATCAAAGTGAATTTAAGCTATTTGGGTGGATATTGGGCGGAAAGGCGTTTTGCACGTTCCGAGATCGGAAATTAAACGAGGGTAAAAGACAGGGGCGTCTTAGTATGTAATATTAATTCATTTTTTTTATTTTTTTATTTTTCGCGAATGGAAAATGAAATTTTGATTTTGAATTAAGGCAAGTACTTTTTTATTTTCTGGTTTACGGACATTTGGAGATGATCTTTTGGAGCGGACGATGGAAAAAAAATAAAAATAAAATTGTTGTTTTCAAACTTTATAATGTTGGAGAAAATAAAATGTGTTTTAAGGAAACTTACATACACAGCAGAAAATCAAAGAAAGTTTTTCAGCTGGAAAATTGCGTTGAGCGTCATTGGAGAAAGAGATAACTGTTTTTATACCCTTTTATCTTCCTTTCCTGCTCTTATAAAAGTTTTTTAAAAAAATCCATTTCATGGCAGATTAAACAGAATCGGAAGTGCAAAAATAAATAAAATTTCTATGAATTTCAATCTTATTTTTATTTCATGAATTCCATATGGATCTAACGGACATTTCCACTGTTTAGCAGGCTAGAAGTCAAGCTTGAAAATAGGAATAAAACTTCTTTTGGTGTGGTAACTATCAGTGGGGGTCAAAGTTTCAAGAACCATATAAAACTTTTTCTCTTGACTTTCACTTGGTCAGAAATTGCAATTAATAGGCCCCGTGACTAACGGACACAAAAATTAACATCTAAAATGGGACACTTTTACAAATAGCTGTAAAGTGCTATTCCTAAAGCTACAGTTTGGGTTTTTTGCTTAAATTCACTAGAGGAAAGGTTGAATTTTATGTTTCAAAATTAATTTTGAAAAAAAATTGTCAAAGTAAGAAAATATGACAAAAATTGGGCAAAAAATGCTGTGACTAACGGACATTTAAAAACGTGACTAACGAGCAAAACGGTTTTTTAATGATTCTGACGAGGCAATCCAACCATTCCTATATTGGTGCTTTAGGGGTGAGATGTTATATCAATAGAATGACAAAAGCCTAAAAGAATAGAAGAATTCTCATTTTTCTCTGTGTTGTACCATTCCTGTCAAGTTCATAGATCCCGAAAATTTGAAAATTTTGAAATATAAAGATCTGTTGAATTTTTATGGGTGTTTTTTGCACTGCATTGTTTCTTTGTTGAATCAGGACAAAGACAGACAAATTGGGTAAGGGTATTTTATTTATTTACTTTGGAAAAGGATTATTCTCCCTATTATGACAACTAGTCCGTTTGTCACGAAAATGTAAAATGCACACACAAAGAAAGGATTGACTATTTAACATATATCTATGGGTAAAATGGGTAAATATAGTCAAAATAGCTTTGATAAGAACAAAATACATGGTTTTTTAAGCGAGTGCCGTCCATTATATTCTCCGAACTCTGAATTTTAAATCTATTTCGTGACTAACGGACAATTGAAATGTTTACTAACAGAAAACAACTTTTAGTGAAAAAATACTTCATTTTTGGTAAGTTTAGCCTTAATTTGTTTGCAATAAGGTGTTAGAAACCAACCATTTTGAAAAAGTGATCTTATGAAACTTTCATCTCAGGTAGAATGAGTTTCGTGACTAACGGACACTTTTTGACGAGCCTCTTGTGAGCTACACACTCAACCTTTAGGGCTAAAATTTTGCACTTATTTTATGGTCATAGTACTTCTGAAAATAAAAAGTAGTCAACGTAGGGGTATTGACTTTCGTCGATGGCTTCTTTCAAAGCAAGTTAGGGATTGTGCCAAATGTGAGCATTTTTATTTTTTTATAAGCGTCATCTTTATAAGAATACAATCCATAGCTTTTAATTCAAGGGGTATTGACTTTCGGTGATTGGTTCATTCAAAGCAACTTGGGGTTTGTGCAAAATGTGAGCATTTTTATTTTCTTATAAGCATCATCTTTATAAGAATACAATCCATAACTTTTAATTCAAGGGGTATTGACTTTCGGCGATTGGTTCTTTCAATGCAACTTGGGGTTTGTGCAAAATGTGAGCATATTTATTTTTCTTATAAGCATCATCTTTATAAGAATACAATCCATAGCTTTTAATTCAAGGGGTATTGACTTTCGGTGATTGGTTCATTCAAAGCAACTTGGGGTTTGTGCAAAATGTGAGCATTTTTATTTTCTTATAAGCATCATCTTTATAAGAATACAATCCATAACTTTTAATTCAAGGGGTGTTGACTTTCGTCGCGATTGGTTCTTTCAATGCAACTTGGGGTTGTGCAAAATGTGAGCATATTTATTTTTCTTATAAGCATCATCTTTATAAGAATACAATCAATAACTTTTGATTCAAGGGGTATTGACTTTTGGCGATTGGTTCATTTAAAGCAACTTGGGGTTTGTGCAAAATGTGAGCATATTTATTTTTCTTATAAGCATCATCTTTATAAGAATACAATCCATAACTTTTAATTCAAGGGGTATTGACTTTCGGCGATTGGCTCATTCAAAGCAACTTGGGGTTTGTGCAAAATGTGAGCATATTTATTTTTCTTATAAGCATCATCTTTATAAGAATACAATCAATAACTTTTGATTCAAAGGGTATTGACTTTTGGCGATTGGTTCTTTTAAAGCAACTTGGGGTTTGTGCAAAATGTGAGCATATTTATTTTTCTTATAATCATCATCTTTATAAGAATACAAGCCGTAACTTTTAATTCAAGGGGTATTGACTTTCGGCGATTGGTTCTTTCAATGCAAGTTAGAGATTGCGCAAAATGTGAGCATATTTATTTTTCTTATAAGCATCATCTTTATAAGAATACAATCCATAACTTTTAATTCAAGGGTATTGACTTTTGGCGATTGGTTCTTTCAAAGCAAGTTAGGGATTGTGCAAAATGTGAGCATTTTTATTTTTCTTATAAGCATCATCTTTATAAGAATACAATCCATAACTTTTAATTAAGGGTTATTGACTTTCGGTGATTGGTTCATTCAAAGCAAGTTGAGGATTGTGCAAAATGTGAGCATATTTATTTTTCTCATAAGCATCATCTTCATAAGATTACAATCCATAACTATGGTGGCCCATGAGGGCCAAGTTAAATTGTTTTGACATTTCTATAAAAAAATTCAAAACAATTTACTTTTCACATTCATTTTTGCAATAGCTTTTAATTTAAGTTTTGAACTAAATTTTGATTTCAAAATTGATTTACTTTCTATTTTCGTTTCAAATTAAAAACGGGTTTGTTTTCAAAAACGATTTCCAACTCAGCCCATCGAGGCCATGTCATTTTAAAATCAATTTTATTTTTTTTTAAATGAATTGATCTGACAGCCCATTGAGGCCACTCATAGAAATGAGTAAATTTCAACAGATAAAGTTTCTTTTGATAATAGAACGAACCAGTTGTTTGTTTTAGGGGGGGGGGTCACATTGGGGAGCCAAAAATATTAAAGCATATGGCGGCAACATGAAAGGGGTTAGAAGTAAATAAAACTTCCCTCTTATTACACTCTTTTTTTTATAAGAACCAGTAAATTTTTGCTGAGGCTCGGCTGTTCTTAATTTTTTGGCACTTTGAGCCTTGAATTGTTCTTATTTTGTTCTTATTTTTTCCAACGTAAAAAACAAGTTTTGGCTATTTACTTTATTATTTAGAGGATTTTAGAAACCAGGGCAACCAGGGATTCTTTTTGCTATAACTCTCTAACTTCAGCCTCTCCACTGTTCTTAAATTGTTCTTATATAAAAAAAGTGTATTTCCTCTCTTCTCAACATTTTTCCTTTCATGCTCGCATGCTGCATATTAAGAAAAAATTCGACTCTTTATTTACACATCAAAACAAAGGCTCTTCATGTTCCCCATTGTTTGATGAATAATTTTGTCTGCAAAAAGAAGTAAATTTTTCAAGACAATACAACCCACCAGCCAAACAAAGAACAATAGAAAGGAAAAGCACTGTGACGGAGAAAAAATCTCTCATTTATGGTACCATAGAACACTGGAGTAAAGGATATCATTTTATACTCTCCTACACATTTGTAAATATGTTTGGGGTCTAAGCACTAAGTTGTTTTGGCCTTGATGGGCCGTGAACTGTAAACAAACCAATAAGTAACCATAGTAACTTCAATCTTTTAAGCCTGTAGGGGTCTGGAGACAAAGCTGTCTTTGGCACTGATGGGCTACGTGAGAAAAGTGATTTTAAAAATAAAAAAACAAAATGCTTTTTAAAATGATATCGAAAAGTAAATGAGAATTAAAACAAAATTTAAAACATTTGTGTGGCCTTGCTGGGTCGTATTTTAAGTTGTTTTTAAAGTCATTTTGAAAACGAAATTACTTTTACATTGATTTTGAAATGAAAGTTAATTTAAATTGTAAAATGAAAGTTATTTTCATTTATAAAAAAAATATTTTTCTGAGTTTTTCAATAAAAAATTACTTGGCATTTATGGGCCACCATAAATAACCTTTGAAGGTTTTGAATTTTGGTGATTGGTTGATTCAAAGAAAGTCAATGATTTCACATAAGAATAGCATTTTAATTTTAATTTTTTTCGGTTTTCTTTTTATTCCAAATTGAAATAACTTAATCAGCTTATGACTAAGCTTTTAACAATACGATCGCCATTCACTGATTGCTCGTTTCTTAATTGATTCTTGTGCAATTGACTGTAGCAAAATTTTAGCATTCCATTCTGCAAATCAATTTAACAAAACAATATTACATTGAGCATAAGATACGTTTTAAAATGAAAAGTACTTTGTGAAAAGGAGGTCAAGTCATAATTAGACTCGAAAATGTTCATAGTCAACCAAAAAATGCCAGTATTTGCCCTTTTCCTTCGATCCGAGTTAAAAAATGTTTTTTTAATTAAAAATGTCAGATTTCAAAAACGGCTCTTTTAACTTTTAAGAAAATAAGTGAATAAACTAAGGAAATTAAGGACATTTTGAGATTTAAAAACATTCGAGCCTGAAAATTACGTTGTGAAATCACGGAAATTTACTGGTTCTTATATAAAAAAGCGATGATGATTGAAGAAAAATGCGTTGGTATTTTGGTGTTCGCGACCCCCGTGAGAAAATCATGATTCATGGGAAAAAGCATGCAGAAAAAATAATAGGCTAGGTCAAAAGAAGAAGTCTATCCTTAGTGTTATGTAACTTTCTTGACTATTGTAATATACACGATTGTAGAGCTCCACGTGCAGTATGATATAAGATATGCTTACAAGTTGTAAACAATCCTATTTAGAAAGGAAAATCTCATCTTTATGTAAAATGTTTTCCCAAAGAAACGTACTTTCACACCTTTTAACACGAGGTAGCAGCTGTATCTTTTTATTTTACATCGTGTTGAGTATCAAAGAAAGAGATTTGTGAAAGTTTGTAAATACACTCCAAATAAGCAAAATTTGCCAAACGGAGGAGAGAGTTGATGCCTTTTGTCTTTTGAATACTTGAATGAAAGCGTACTGAGAAAAAAAGGTGAACTGTGATACAAAAATTGTATTCTTATAAATATGACGTTTATAAGAAAAATAAATATGCCCAAATTTTGCACAATCCCTAACTTGCTTTGAATGAACCAAACGCCGAAAGTCAATACCCCTTGAATCAAAATTTATGGATTGTATTCTTATAAAGATGATGCTTATAAGAAAAATAAATATGCTCATATTTTGCACAATCCTCAACTTGCTTTGAAAGAACCAATCACCGAAAGTCAATACCCCTTGAATCAAAATTTATGGATTGTATTCTTATAAAGATGATGCTTATAAGAAAGTAAATATGCTCATATTTTGCACAATCCTCAACTTGCTTTGAATGAACCAATCACCGAAAGTCAATAACCCTTAATTAAAAGATCTGTATTGTATTCTTATAAAGATGATGCTTATAAGAAAAATAAATATGCTCACATCTTGCTTTGAATGACCCAATCGCCGAAAGTCAATACCCCTTGAATCAAAAGTTATTGATTGTATTCTTATAAAGATGATGCTTATAAGAAAAATAAAAATGCTCACATTTTGCACAAACCCCAAGTTGCTTTGAATGAGCCAATCGCCGAAAGTCAATACCCCTTGAATTAAAAGTTATGGATTGTATTCTTATAAAGATGATGCTTATAAGAAAAATAAAAATGCTCACATTTTGCACAAACCCCAAGTTGCTTTGAATGAACCAATCGCCGAAAGTCAATACCCCTTGAATTAAAAGCTATGGATTGTATTCTTATAAAGATGATGCTTATAAGAAAAATAAAAATGCTCACATTTTGCACAATCCCTAACTTGCTTTGAAAGAAGCCATCGACGAAAGTCAATACCCCTTGAATCAAAAATTATCGATGGATTTCTTATAAAGATGATGCTTACAAAAAATGCACAATCCCTAACTTGCATTCACCTGCACAACAGTACCATTGGTCAGTGCAGCGTTGCATCCACCAGTACACCACCATCGATTCCACCATTGAATTCACCAGAACCATTGATTCCATCATTGCATTGACCAGCATCATTGATTCAATCATTGTATTGACCAGAGCCTTTGATTCCATCATTGTATTGACCAGCACCATTGATTCCATCATTGCATTGACCAGCACCATTGATTCCATCATTGCAATGAAAAGCACCATTGATTCCATCATTTCATTGACCAGCACCATTGATTCCACCATTGCATTGACCACTACATTGTTTCCATCATTGCATTGACCAGCACCATTGATTCCATCATTGCATTGGCCAACATCATTGCATTGACCAACACCATTGATTCCATCATTGTATTGACCAGCACCATTGATTCCATCATTGCATTGACCAGCACCATTGATTCCATCATTGCATTGACCAGCACCATTGATTCCATTATTGCATTGACCAGCACCATTGATTCCATCATTGCATTGACCAACACCATTGATTCCATCATAGCATTGACCCTCACCACTGATTCCATCATTTCATTGACCAGCACCATTTATTTCATCATTCCGTTGACCAGCACCATCGATTCCAGCATTGCATTGACCAACACCATTGATTCCATAACTGCATTGACCAACACCATTGATTCCATCACTGCATTGACCATCACCACTGATTCCATCATTACATTGACCAGCACCTGTATTTCATCATTGCGTTGACCAGGACCATTGATCCCAGCATTGTATTGACCAACACCATTGATTCCATCACTGCATTGACCAACACCATTGATTCCGTCACTGCATTGACCATCACCACTGATTCCATCATTACTTTGACCAGCACAATTTATTTCATCATTGCGTTGACCAGCACCATTGATTCCAGCATTGTATTGACCAACACCATTGATTCCATCACTGCATTGACCAACACCATTGACTCCATCACTGCATTGACCATCACCATTGATTCCATCATTACATTGACCAGCACCATTTATTTTATCATTGCATTGACCAACACCATTGATTCCGTCAAATCTTTCAGTTTATTCACAAACACTAATTTACAATAATAACGATTGGATTTATTATCTCCACAGTCATATTCACCAGAACGATCAGATCCTGCTGTACAATCATTAGATTTCCAAAATTCTTGAATAGATTAACCAAAGTCGTTAGGTTCTCTCAAAATCACCATTCACCATTAGCCCTGCCGCAGAAATCTACAAATTTGATAGCTCGACTCCTCAGGGCCACCATTTTCAGCTTTTCCCCCATCGTTACTTCGTTACTTTTTCGTTACCCCTCGTTACTTGCGTTTCTTCATCGTTACCGACCGTTACTTTATCGTTACCTGTCGTTACCTACCGTTACTTGTCGTTACCTATCGTTACCTATCGTTACCTACCGTTACCACTTTTAGTAACAACGTATTTTAAAATCAGACGGTGACGGTATTTGGTCTTATTTTTTGTCATTATGCCGGTAGCTGAACCTGTACTGTGAGATTGGATAACTTGCATCAGTAGAGGCTAACATTCATAGCCCTAAAATATGAATGACCTTGCTGGTCATTAAAATACAAAGTTAAATCAAAACAAAAATGGTAGAGTAGAGCTGTGAGCGAAGCTGAATATAGTTTATTTCAATGACCAGCCAGGTCATTCATTTGAGGGCTATGCATGTTAGCCTCCACTGATGCAAGTTACCCACTCTCACGGTACAAACCTCTGTGACGGTGTTATCATTTTTTTCAATTTTCGGGATTCCGGGATTCAGCAAAAATTTTGACGGGAAAACAGTATAGACCTTTTTTCAAAGAGGCCACCCTGTTGAATAATTATGTAGTCCAGCAGAAAAAACAATGATAAACCATGCATAATTATTACAATAATTGAAATTATAGAATACCCACTTACGAATCAAAACTATTATGATGGTAACCTCTTTTACCTACGTTTAAAATTTAAAAATCATCAACACATTACCGACAGTCATAAATCCCTAAAGCCATTTTGAAAATATAACCTGGAATACAACACAAACTCTTTCTTGTGCGCATGCAAATCACGAACTTACAAAACCTTCTTTACCTACCTAATGTTACGTAATTTTTTTAATCTCAAATGTTTAAGATTAAAAAAATTACGTCACATTAGATGGCGCGAGCGGAAAGAACCCATTGCATTTGGCGTGTGACAAGACGAAAACGCATTTTTTTCCAAAAATAGGTAAGAAGTCATTGTAAAGCTACTCAACTTTTCTGACGTCAATTAAATTAATTATGAAGTCATTATAGTGCTCCCAACTATTTAAGTCAATCTTTCCAACGGTTTTTTTCATTCTACACTTCAATTCTGCTGCGTGCAGACTTACGTTATGACGAAGAGGAGAACAACATGGCTAAACGCGCTGCAATCAATGCAATATCAGACGATGTTTGGGCTGATTTATATGCTCGATTAAATCAATTCAAATGAGGAAAATGAAATCTCTTTAAACTTAAAATCAACAATCGTGTGTCAAAGTTTATATCGCTATTTGCGAACAAACATGGTTTTAACGCTTCTTTTTTTATTGCACCTATTTTGACAACAATAAATTTTTTGTTGTCACAAGTCGGATCAAAAGTCACTATCCGTGATGGATTTGAAATGAATCTTAATACATATTGTTTGTTCGTTGGACAACCTACAACAGGTAATTTTTCTTTTATTCTTGTTCTATTCGGATCTTTTACGATTTTATTCTATCTTAAAAATTTTTAACCTGTTTTCTCTCATTACGTTTATTCCTGTGCATTCTTTTCAGATGATTCTTTTTATACTTTAAATATTTTGAAAAAGTCACAAATTCCATAAGTCTAATTAAAATAGTGAACATAGAGATGATGATAGCTATTTTTTATCATTTAGGTAAGTCCTCAGCAATCAAACATGGAATTACAGAACCAATACCGGGTCGTTGTAAAACATGGAGTAGCTCCATGGAGTACTCCAATGGAGTACCTATTGGATTACTCTAAAAATATTGCAGACCAGATTTTAGATCGCCGCAAGAGGAAAATAAAGACCTGTATAATTTTATATTTGCTCTAAAACCACTCTGTAGCAAGAATGTGGCTTTCATGTTGGTCTCTTTTTTATATCCTTTCATGTCATCTGCATCACATTGAGTATGAAATTCTCATATCAAAGAAATAAGTTGGCGGACTCCATTTATTGTGATTGTCTTATTATTTTGTTAATTGAAGTGTATTTTGTCAATAAAATGACAATGAATAATTTAATGCTCTAAAACCTCTCTGTAACCTCTCTCACAGGCTGTCCCCAACTGCCATTTCATATCCAGTCATACTACCTGCATCATATTGAGTATGATAAAAATTCCTTTTGGAAATGGGTTGATAAGCTATGTATTCTATGATTGTCACAATATTTTCTTTAAAAAAAGTCAATCTGTTGACAAAAGGACAAAAGAAAAATATTGCTTAAGAAAGCTCTACTAGTACCCTACTGGTGTTACATAAATAATATAACACATAATACTATATACAATTACACTGATATTATATGTATTATAAAGTGTTTGATATATCAGAGCTATTCTGCAAGCTAAATCTGGTCTGTTAATTGTAGAATCAACAAAGATTTTTAAGCAGAGAGCGTGCTCTATACGAGCTTTACTGCCAGAAATGATGGTAGCCATTTTTTCACAAACAAATACTTGAGAAATTCTTTTGATTGCTATAAATTGGAAGTTTACAGCTGGTGGAAAAGGTTGATTATCAAATTTGTGATATTCATCGCTCTGACAGGTATTTTAGTGGGTACTCCATTAGGTACTCCATTGGAGTACCCCATGGAGCTAATCCATGTTTTACAACGACCCACCAATACCAGATCCCGTAAAGTCTTCCTTGATATCAACGCACTAAATCCTCATATTGCAGCAAAAGAACTACTATGATTGGTTTGTTTTCCCCGTTTTCCCGCGCGTTTATTTATTAGAACCGGTTGCTATTGCCTACCAACAAAAAACTTTCTCTTCTTGCGTCTTGCCAGCACATCAGCTTGCTGTGGATTGGATTGGAATGACATTGATTTGGATCCTCAATTTTCTTCTGCTGGTTCAGCAACAAAGAGAAGGACCCTGCCGACGCACCGGACTTAACGAACACCGGACACGCGAAAGTCCGGTGTAAAATGAGAATTTTTTTTACCACCGGACAATTTCTACACCGGACTTAAGGAAGTTGGATGTCCGGTGTCGGAGAAGGATATTTTTTTCCACCGGACAATCAAAACACCGAACATGACCAGTCCGGTGCGTCCGGTGTTTCTTAATTTTTTGTTTCATAAATGTCCGGTGTCCGTATTCCCTGTATGCAACACCGGACTGACACTGGACTTATTGCGTCCGGTGTAGCGAAAGGATACTTTTTGCCACCGGACAAATACACCAGACAGTCCGGTGCGTCGGCAGGGTCCTCAAAGAGAGTTATCTACACCTTCTACCTACATGATGATTAAACTGCTGTTGTTGCCAAACTATAGCCGGTAATTTTCAATATGTAGGTTACGGAGGCTTATCTCCGTTTTAACTTTATTTTAAAAGTGGGTTTTCTATACTATAGTCGCTCCCAATTATATGCATGATGATACAGTATTTTATGCATGGCTCTATCATTGTTTTTATGGCTGGACTACATAATTATTCAACAGGACGTCCTCTTTGAAAAAAGGTCTATTTCAAACCCCTACAAACCCCCACTAAATCCACAGCTTTTTCGTTCCGGTATTTTTGCATACAATTCAAGATGGCAGATGGAAAGGCGCAAAAGGTCTATATATACCAGGGCAGGAATCGTGGCAGGAACCCATCCATGCACCATGGCCATGCATTTTGCCTACTAAGTACCCCCCCCCCCAGATTAATGTGTTAAAATTAAGTAGATATCATTCTACAAAATGAAACACTTACCTACCAACAAGAAGGAATACTAACTGATGATTGATGATGTGTGTGAGACAGTTGTTTGACACTTGTGACAGTTGTGAGACACTTGTTCAGCTAGATTTCGCTAAATGCACAGAGCGCGCAGAGCAATTTTTTTCCCCGATAATTTTTCCTATCCGTCATTCCGTGATTCAGGGGGTATTGGGAGGTAGGGTCAGGGTTGCTAGTAACGGCTTGTCACTGTGCCGGGTGCATACTCGGCGCCTTGGGCCCCGCAGGGTTGCTAGTAACGGCTCGAATTTCAGTCAGGTTTAAAAAAGGGGTACTTTTACCCATATTATAATAACATTACCCCCGTCTTTTGCCAGTTCGGTATAATGTGTTATGAATTGCGTGGTTTTGCTGTGCGGCGATGGCTCAACGGATAGAACGCTGGCTTCCGAATCTGAAGGTCTTTGTTTAGCCTATACTAGACGTCACCCGCGTTTTTTCTACGCAATTAACGTCTATTACACTTTGCGACTTTTTCGAATGTTTGGAGCCCGGGTTTTCGGGCTCTGATTTTGTTCTCGGCAATCGCGATTTTGCCGTAGCTTTCAACAGCCGTGGTGGCGGGAGCTTAGCTCGCACTCAGTCGTAGCTCAAGTCGTCTATATGGATAAATGCATCATGTCTTGACTGGAATTATTTAACTTTGCGAGCTGTTGGCGATGGAGAATTTTTTTGGATTTCGCTGAATTTCAAAAGCGCACCAAAGTGGAACTCACTAAGAAACGGGATAAAAAATCTCGGTTTTTAGTGAGGCACTCGCTAGTCTTTGTTTGGTGGTGGTTCGAATCCCACTCGGTGCGAAAATTAGACTGGTCGCAATTGATGGACAAATGATTGACAGGTATGAAAACTCAGTCAGAAATGAGAAAGTAAGTCTCAGAAAGTAGAACAAACAGGTAAGGTGAAAGATAGGAAAGGGAAAATGGACCGTCGCGCTCTGTGCATTTAGCGGAATGTGTTCAGCTTTTTAGACCGCCATTTTAACTATTACCTAAATTAATTCCTTTTTTCCAAAAGTAGCTTGCATCGAGTTTAAAAATACAAGTCCACTAAGTCCGCCAAACGCAGTTGCTAAAGAAAGATCTACTTATCTTTAGGTAATACTGGTTTCTGCAACGAAAAATCCGTGCAAAGCACTAAACATTTTTCTAAACTCGAACTTTGCTCGAACTCGAACTCAGCCCCCGGGGGAGTACTCAGACAAAATTGGTTCCGGGTATGTGCTAGCCTGGGAATCCATGCTAATGATTTCTTCTTTGATAAACTGATGGCGAAATGTATAGCATGGTATGGGTTGAGAGTTTGAATTTCTCAGATCCTAATAACGGTTGAAAACATAGCCAATCAAATTTTGTTATTCTTTTACTGGTCACACTTTCTTAGAGAAAGCGCAACTTTCGAAATTTGGTTTTTATTTTAGTAAGTGAGGACAGCGCTAAATTCGAATTTCCCACTGTAAAAAATGTGAGTCCAATATTGGACTCACAACTCAGACCCGTCTTGTGTACATCAAATTATAAAAAAACACACGACGGGTCTCCTGTCTAGGTATGTGCAAACTGTATGAGTTTTTTCACACCAATTTTCAAAGCAATTGAGTCTCAGTCACTTTTCACTACTCTACCTTAAATCGAGTTTGCGTAAAATCCGACGCTTGGAGAGAATGTTGTTAGTTTTGTTATTTTCAATTTCTGATACAATACAGCATGATTTTGCATCTTTCTCGCAATTTAAAACGTCATAAACGACGTATAGTTAGTAATTATAAATAGATGAGTTTGAATCTCCAGAGGAGAACTTAGTCTCATTTGGGAATTATTCACGAGAAATGCAATCAAAATGCTATGAAGATCATTTTAATGGTGGAAGGAGAAGGAGAGTGAACAATAATGGCATTACTGCAAACACATTTATCCTCCTATAGATGTTTTGCTTATGCAGTTGGCCCACCATCGGATCTTTTATTAACATGTCGCTGTCCGTGGCTGTATGTACGTTTTTAAAGAATCAGCGCTTTATCAATTCAAGTTCGGTTTGGAAGAAACAGCACCTTCTAGTATGGTCTAGAGCCTACTTCTGACTGAACCAATGAAGTAGAAGCCGAAGGCGCAAGTCAATCTCTTTGGTAGGATTTGAAGCCAACAAATCCTACCAAAGTTGCACAGCCTTGAGCGGCTTGCCTGATTTTTACACAGATGACAGATTGAAACTAAAATTTACCGCTTAATTTCGAAAAAAATATCAATCGTAAAAAAAGGAATTGATAGATTCAATCTGTCGTCAAAAATACGGCGCATTTGTTAAGGCTTCACTTTTTCTTGCCTGAGAAAGGTTAGAGATTCTACTCTAGCCCTTCGGGCTTTAAACTCAATGGACTGAAATTTGGTTTCTTCCAGTGAAGTACTTATCAGCGCACAATCTAGTCTATCAAAAAGCTATAAGTGGCCCCAGGCTACTTCTGGTAAGAAGGGTAAGCATTACAATCAAACATTGGGCTATTGCTAATGCCCTGGACCCTCATGCCGCTTTGGCTTCTAGTCATTCGGGAGTCATTTATAGAGTACTTTGTCAAGTATTCCAAGTTTTCCAAGCCACCAAACCAAAAAACACAAGAACAAACCAAAAAAGAAACAATAAATGATTTTGAAGCATTATGTTTTTGCAATAAGTCACTCACAAATATTATATTTGATAAAAATAATCATCATGGAAAATAATAATAAATCTCTGTACACACTCTAAGAAAAAAAAGTAAGAATTTACAATCAATTATCAATATAAACAAAATTACCATAAAATATATTAATCAACTAGGGTAGAAGTTGGGTTCACAAAAATAATGACATCAATTAAGTTGAATATTTTTTGAAAAGACTGTAACTAAATAGACAACGCCCCATAATGATAAGTTTTTTCTTTGGACAAAACTTAAAATTTACACAGCAAAGCGAATTTTCTTAGATTCCTTAGATTTCTTACTAAATACTGAGATGAAGTCTCTGTTTTTGAATCGCAAATCCGTCTGAGACGTAAGAACCTTTAACACTGAAATTAGAAAGAGTATTGTTGTAAAAAATCAAGGTTGAGTTCTAATGTCAACATTTATAGATTATATTTACATTTAATCAGAATTTAATGTCAGACAGACACCTTGTAATATCCAATGAGATTGATGTTCGAATGTTGCCAAATCGGCTTCGAAAACAAGGCCGACGCCCATTGCATTACGTCTTTCAGATGTTACGTAAACTGGTGTTCTCAATGTGTTCTGAAAGAAGCAAAGGATAGTTATAAAATAATATCATTGTACAATGGAAACTTTTTCTAGTTTCCATTACAACTTTCTAACCTGTCAATCTAAAGATTTCAGATTTCAATCTTGTCATTGAAATTTGTTCGAGAGATAGACGCCAATGCAGGTTCAAAGCAGATCAAGAGATAAAAAAAATTAACTATTAATGTTTTTTATAAGCAAGCGTTTGTCCCTATTATGCTTAGCATTCTATTGTTCTCAAACAATAGAGCCATTGTTTAGGTACCAGAAGCTGAGCCTGCATATGCTTATAAGTGTTATACTTATAGAAAATGCCAAGATTTTACTAAGAACTTTGATCATGGATGGGTCAGGAAAACTTGATGAAAAAATACCTGTAATTTAAGTTTTTGTGCTTCAATAGGGATCACCCTGAGGATTGGAAGTTCGCAGACCAATTGTTTTGGTATTGGCAATGACAGCTGAGATGTCTCCAAATCCCATGATGCACCTTCAAGATAGAGCCCTTGCACGTAACAACCCGTCGATGGTCGTTCGGTAATTTCCTTTTCCGATACGAATTCGGTGACTGTTGTGTATAATGTGGAACGATCGAGCGGCCAACCGTTTTTACGACACGCGGCTTGGATGAGTGCGGTCAGGTAGGATTCGGGAATATGTAGACCTGACAACCACATAACTGTGGGCTCACCATTCTCAACCTAGATGAACCAAAATATTGGAGACATTCAACATATATCCATTTTAACGTCTTGGTAACGGAAAATGAACGTTGAAACTATCTTCTGTGCCAATTGGGATTTTCACAGCAAAATTACTTCAGCCGTACAAACTTTCGCGAGGGTGAAAAATCGCGAAATTTACGACATTTACTTTCGCAAATTTGACGAAAAAATATTTTTTGCGAGCATAAACTTTTGCGAATGAAGTATATTTTTAGTGTTTTGATCATTCAAATGTACTCAAACCACAATTGATGGACTTTTGCATAATTTCTAAATCAATTTTTATACTTGTTACCATCAAACCAAAATATTTGAGTAAATTATCTTTTCCGATTTTTTTTCGCGAGCATAACTTTCGCGAAATGGGCTAAAATTCGCGAAAATCGTAAAAGTTTCTGCTTGCGAAAGTTTGTACGCCTAAAGTAGCACGTAATCTTGAAATTGCGGTAATTATGCCGAATTTTGAATATTGTATAGCTTCATCCTTCCGTTAGGTTAAAAAACTGGCTGACTTACCCATGAAGTATATTGTTCATTTCTTCGCATAAAATGTTCCATCCAACCACCCAAATTTTTGAGCGTCGCAGGAGCAAGTTTTCGCCAACTTGGTGGGATTTGTCCGTTGAAAAGAGCACGAGCGACATCGTCTAGCTCGTTGTCCATACCAACTTCACCGGCTAGTGCCTAAAATATTATGAGATTGATAAAATTTTATAGTTATATAATCTTTGATATTTCGGACGATTTATTATAACGAAAATGCAGTCATTAAAACAAAGGAATCTTTAAGCCCGTAAGCAATGACCAAGTAATTTAAGGCGTCAGTGCTGAAGTTGTTGATCCAGATCTTCGACCGTTTAATTCAGGTCTTCGGTCGTTAATTCAGGTCTACGGCCGCTAAATCAAGTCTACGTCCGCTGACGGAAAAAAAATTGCGTCAGCGCTACGACCCACATACCCCTATTCATGATATGCACCATTGCAATCCACAGACCCAACAGCTGATTGGTTGCAAGTGACGTATTGACTAATTCTAAGTCACCCACAACCAATCAGCATTTGTGGATCCGTAATGTAATGTCAGAAGACATCGCAATGGTGCATATCATGAATAGTTCAAACCACGCTCATTCTCAATTCTTCAGTGTTATGTTCCGTTTAACGTGACGGGACCTAACCCAGCTGGCATACAACGCTGTTTCAACGTTCATCTAACGTTATATGAACGTTGTGAACGTTAGATAAACGTTGAAACAACGTTGTGTGCCAGCTGGGAAGAGAACAACCCACAGAAATGGACATGGCCGTACAATATAGACTTTTTCTATCTAAAACAAAACACTTACCCTTTGTAGGTTCATCAGGGTGGTGCCCATTTTCCTGATCAACACATTGAACCTGTCCAACTCTTGTAATAAGACCACAGTCGTTGGTGATATCTCTAATCCTAATTTCTTTCTGAAACCATTCACGTCATAAAGTGTTGGTAACTTCTCTTGGATGTCTGCAGCAATCTTACCAATAAATTCTTCACGACTTATACCACCACTGTCTCCACCTGTTTGCGGTTGTAATTCAACGAGTTGTGTCCACATGTCTGGAAAGAGAAAAGGATGGGTAGATAGTGAACATACATTTTTTTATAAGAGCATTCAAATTTTTTGAAGCCTTCCAACGTTCTTAACTTTTTAACTTTGAATTTCAAGCTTAATTTCAACCCTTCTTAAGTTTTCACCATTCATTTTGGGCGTATTTTTCTGTAATTTTCTAAGATATTTGGCGTTTTAGAGTGCGTAAAGCCTTAAAATGTTCTTAATATATTGAATATCGAGGCCTGGTGTTCTCATATAGTTTGTTTATATAAAAAAAATGTGTATCAGACCACGGAACTTCCATGATTACCTACTTTTTGACTCTTTTACTCGACATTACTTACTCAAATTGCTATTGAACAATTGTAAAGCTCGAAAAAATTTCTCAAACACCAAACACCTCACGATTTTATTTACTCAATTCTTTAAATTTCGATTGGAGAGAGACGAACTATTGTTACCAAAGATTACTCAGGCTCTATTCTATATTCTGGTGGAAATTTAGAAATCCGTCACCTTTGCACATTTTTTTAATAGCGGCGGGAAAAAAATTATTAAGATTGAAACAACATTGTGTGAAAGGAACAAACCTTTGGCAGCTGTTGTGTAGTATCCAATTTCAGCATTTGGATGTAAACCAAAAACGTCAGGAGTATTCGCCAAGGGAAGAGCTTCGATAACTTCCATGTATAAGTCACGGTCACATTCTGCTCGTAAACCAGCCAGCTGTTTCTTGTTTTTCCCGCCTGCGGTAAGGAAAACATGTTTTCTAAATATCTAGCAGAGCAGCTTAATTCATGATATTCACGACGTAATGTTTTCTACGGGAATACTCCAGTTTTAGCCAGTAGTGGCAAATTTAAACTAGACAAAAGTTGTATAAAATTTGCCACCACTGGCAAAAACCGGGGTCTTTCCGTAGAAAACATTACGTCATGATTATCATGAATTCATGATATGCACCACTGCAATGTCTTCTGATATTACATCATGGACCCATAAAAGCTGATCAGTTATAAGTGACGTAAAATCAGTCAATACGTCACTTTCAACCAATCAGTTGTTCGGTCCGTGGAAGAAATTGCAATGGTGCATATCATGAATAACTAGAATAAATCAATTTACCAAACATGGCGAGGCTAGAGTCGTTTATAATGCGTGTAATACAGTAATATGAGTGTTATATGATAATACGATAATTGTAAAGGGATAACATCTATTTTAATAAAATAACTACAATTTGTTCTTTCCATTTTTTTCTACTATGTCTGATTAGTCTAGCATGCTAGACAAATTTCGACCTCTAATAAGAGCGCCGGAATATCTGATTTACTTTGGTGCGAAAGAATACCTTCAATCAGTTCCGAGCACTGACCTTTATATACCCTGGACTAAGCTTCTCAATCCCGGCCAAGCAAAATCGTTGATCGGAGTTTTTTGAAAAGTGGTACCCTGATGTTGGCACTCTCAATAGCGGTGTAAATGCATCGAGAGCGCTAGGTCTACTTTTCCACGAATACTTTTGATGATGTAGCACCGTTAGACGTTAATTTTTAACACTGCAATGGCTTCTTTAAAGGTACCAATTCAGAAAAAATTTCGATCAAAGATGGCGGATATAGCTTTGTCAAGGGATATATAAAGGTCAGTGGTTCCGAGCTAAGGTTTTGCACAACATCACGTTGCAGGATACAGGTGCTCCTACTGTACCGCAATCACCCACAACGAAAGAAAAAAACATGTGGAAAATCAGCAATGATGCGGAAGAGAAACATACTAAAAAATAAATGTTATACCTTTTTTATCTTTCTTTTTCTGAACAACTTTTTTCTCCGCAGTTTCACCGCCATCTTTCTTGATTTTCTCGATTTTGGGTTTCGGGATAAAATAATCAACTTTATCGTCGAAGTAAAAATGGAATGGTTGGAAAGTATCGAAAATGAAATCGCCCATGTATTCACCCATGTACGTGGCAACGACGCGTCGATCGAAAGCGTCAATTACACGACCCCCGTACATCACCTAGAAATTAAAAAGAAATACAAAAAGGGTTAAATTGAACTTCCTATCTTGTAGCCCATATATACCCTCAACGGGGCATAGTGACTAGCGGTAATTGGGAATCTTTCCAAATACTTGATAGTAAAATAAAAGTTGCTTTCAGTTCTCTAAGTCTTATTTCAATTAACAAACACTTACAAACTCTCAATAATTCGAACTCTCTTGAACAAAATTTGTGTCGCGATGTATTTTCGAGTTATGGTTAGCGGTAACTGCGTAAAATAGACTATACAAGAGAAATATGCTTTCAAATTTTATCAACCCTTATCTCTGACACTCAAGTAAAGAATTTGAAAAAGTTATTTTCTTACCTCTCCAACAAGATATTTGAGACTTTCCCATGGAATCTTGCCATCACCAAGGAAATGAGCTTTGGTCAAATAAGTATCTAACAACTGCATGGAAACACGAAAATCAGATTCGTTGAAATCGTAATTAATATTCCATCCAATTTTCCCGTATTTACGGCGCTCTTGAACGACGGCGTGGAAAAACGCTAAGACGTAGACAAGCGGTGGAAACGCTGGATGTGGACACTCAGCCAATGCCGGGGTTGAGATTTTGTGGAAAGTGCTACGTAGATTGAGTTTAAGACCGTTTGGTGCTTCAGTGACAACCTAGAAGAAAGTTGTTTGTAGATGAATTGATTGCTAAAATTTAATATCATCATTATTGGATACATTTCCGCGAAAATTTGAACCCGCGAAATACAAAATCCCTAGGAAAATGAAAGAAATTTGTCTAATCAATCAATCAATCAATCAATCAATCAATCAATCAATCAATCAATCAATCAATCAATCAATCAATCAATCAATCAATCAATCAATCAATCAATCAATCAATCAATCAATCAATCAATCAATAAAATGTAAATACCTTTAGTGAGCGTTGTAAGATTCCGATTGGGAAATCGGGTGTGGGATCGGTCGTCAACCACAATCGGAAATCGGGATGTGGTTTAGTGATTTTCTCTAAGATTTTTTCCAACTCACGCAGCCATTTCACAAGTAAATGACAATTTTGTAACATGAGCCAATGACCACGACCGATAGCTGTCTCCAGCAGTTGAAGGGCAAGCTAAAGATTGAGAGAAGACATATTCATGTGATGGAAATTTTCATTCCTTAACTTAAACTAGTTTTGTAGCATTACCTTTTCTCGTTTCCACTTAATGAAAAGTAAGGTGAAAAAATACTACAAAAAAATAGATTGAAAAAAAGTAATCTCTTTAACAAATAACATGCTCAATAAAAGAACCACGCGAAATTTAAATACAGTGGAGTTCTTTAACTCGAACCTCTATAACTCAAATATCTCCTTAACTTGAACAAGTTTATAGTCCCTTCAGGTAACAATGCCTTATAAACCCTTATTCTATATCTTGAAATTTCCATAATTCGAACAAGTATATGTTCCCTAAGCGTGCTCGAGTTATAGAGACTCTCCCACTGTATAAAAAAAAGTAAAGTCCTACCTTTTCCTGGCCCTGGCCCATAGCGAGATATTTCAATTTATTGACACCAAATCCGCTTCGTTCCGCTAGCTTCATTAAATCACTCGCTGGTTCGGAACCAGGGCTCAAAATGAAGATCACGGGTGAAAAAGGAGTCGACTGTTCAAAAATGGCTTCAAAGCTGATAACAGGTGGCGTGACGTAACGTTCACCCATTCTCACGGTCACGAAATTCGTAATTGCACGGTAGATACGATCGACACGGAAACATCTTAAAAGCATAAGGCGCTGAAAGTCGGATAATGTTTCTTCGTATTTCAAAGGGAATTCTTGTGATTCTGGCGCGTCGTCGTCATTCCACTAAAAAAAGAAAATTTCAAAATGAAAATAATGTTATTACACAGTGACGATTTCATAATATCTGAAATATTTCATAATGTCAGCATGAAATTTGATGCTTTATGAGTAAAGTAAACAATGTATTTATTCAACCTTACTTTGAATAAATACATTGTTTACATTAGTACATTGGTACATTACTTTGAGTGAAATGTTTTTCGTATAATGGTTGGTATTTAACTTTGTGCTTTTATCAAAAGACTCCAAAAAGTGTTTTGGGTTGGATTTTGAATTGCAATTAACTACACACTAACAAAATTAAACAATTAATTTAGTATGAACGAAGCACAAACAAATATGTAAATATGAAAAAGAGACTTTGGAAAACAAGATAAAAATTCTTGAAATGCAGAACGAGATACAAACACTGAAGCATAAAATTGAAATTGCCAGTTTAAAATCACAACAGGTGGGAAACGAAGAGAAAGATGCCTTGAAAGAAGAAAATGAAGCTCTTAAAAGTGAAATTCAAAAGCTTAAACACCAGAATGCTAATTTGATGAAGGCGAAACAGGAGGAAAAGGGAGAAAAGAAAGTTGTGGAGAATGAGGTCCAAACTCAGTCTTTGGTGGACCAGAATCAAAGATCTTCAGATGATATAACGAATCTTAAACGCGATTTGGAGAACTTTAAAGCTGAAATTAAGCTGAAAATGGATGATAGAAAAACTGAAATAGCTCAAACAATCGATCATAAAAAAACTGAAATAGCTCAAACAATCGATCATAAGAAAACTGAAATTGCTCAAATAATCGATCATAAGAAAACTGAAATTGCTCAAACAATCGATCATAAGAAAACTGAAATTGCTCAAACTAAAGAAGTTATGCAAAAACCTCTGAACGAAAGAATGTTTGAAGGAGCTGATAAGTTTCTTAGAGGAGATAAACTATTTCTGGATCAAGGTTACAAATTGTGGTATGAAGATATGTCACGTTCCATGGAAAATAGAAAGCAATATGCCAATGATGATTTTGTCTTGATTCGCAAAAATGTCAAAAATTGTTGCAGTGAATTATATTTCAGAGCAAACAAAAGAGAAAGTGCAAGAGATGACACTCACACTCTAAACGTTGAAGGGTTGTATGAGCGATTACCGAAAGATACAGATATTTTTGTTCTTCATAAGAATAAGGGTGAACAGTTTTTGAAGATGTTACGAGAAGAGGAAAAGGAACAAATAAGGTTGCGGTCTGGCATGGAAGCTCTAGGTGGATATTATTTTGGAGGATCATACTCAGTAATTATCCTGGCCGTATTGAAATAAGATAACGTTAACGTATGGCCAGAAGTTTGTAATCAATAAAATTGCAACGATGATTAATCAAGGTCTACAATCATCTGCATAATATTGTGAGACACCTCCCCCACTCCCCTAAGTCAATGTTGTTTGAATTCGAGAAATGTTGATGGTCAAACTTGGTCCAGTATCGACAACATTGATTTGGGGGAGCGGGGAGCCTGAATTAACTGGAAAGTCTCACTATTTTCACAGATGATTGTAGGAACTAATAAATACCGACTTATTATTGTAGCTATTTTTACAGTATTTGGAATTCAGCTTATGTAATGATATTAAATAAGTATATAATCAGAAATACCAGCATCTTCAAATATTCCAATCCACCGTGTGTCTTTCGTTAAGGTTTTTGAGGAAATTAAAATTTCGACTAATAAATCATTTCAGGACCGGATGCGCCACAAAAAAGTTTCTCTCTTTGAAACTGATTTTCTCGAAATCTAAAAATTTTAAAAGAACCATTCCTTTTCCATTGAAAATAAACCAGCTGCGCTGGAAGGTCAGCCCAATAAGCTTAAAACGATTAGAAGGAAGTACAATCAAGAAACCTAATTCGTTGTTAAAGTCAAAGAGGTTGAAAAGCTCATTTTGGCTGAAACATCAGACGAAAAAATGTGGACATGGGATAGATGTTGGAATTTCACCTTTGGGGGGGGGGTACTAGGTTTACGAGGTGACGGGTGTCCGAGCCGAAAGTCGACCCTTTGAGAGACAAAATTTTGATGATTTTGGGGACCTTCGAGAGACTTTCCTAAAATTTTGGTAGATTTTTTCCAAATTTCGGTTTGATTTTCACCAAATTTTGGTCAAAACTTCTGGAAATCGTGTCCTTTTTGGAGAAAAATGTTCGATTTTCGTGATTTTGGGACCCTTTTAGAGACTAACTTATGAATTTGTACCCCTCTGAGAGACTTTTGAGGCCTGAAAAAAGGTACCCTTATGGTTCGCATCCATTTTGCCTAAGTAAACCCCCCGGGAAATTTCACCTAAATCTGTTCGTTAGAATGTCTTAAACCTGTTCGTTATTCTCTGAGAAAGTATATCCGAGGCGGTCGCTTTAGATGTTCACTGTTCACTGCAGCTTTCGTCACATTTGTCAGATTGATTTAAATGGCGTGTTGAACTAAGTAGGCCCCTAGTATAATGCGAATGAGTGCATTTTATATTGAGGAAGCTGCGTCGAAAATTCCGTCCAGTTTCGATAACTCACTGAATCAAAAGTTATGATGATTCCAAGTTTCTGTTAATGTTACGCCACAATTTGACGTTCATTTCTCTGCTTTCTTACACACAAAAACTCGCTCCAGACAAGAAAGCCTCAAAACCAATCATAAAAAACTTTCTTTTATACTGTCTATTTATTTACAATGCATTAGCTTCTTTCAATTTATTGAATAAACAAAAAAATTTCATTTTTACTACTTTCTTCTTTTATATAGCGTTCTTTTATTATTCTCATATTATGCGCAAATAGTAATAAATAAAGTGACGTTACGATGGCCCCGAGGTTTCTCCACTTCTAAAAAAAGTTCTGAAAGTTTCAAGAAGAGAAGTAAAAATTTAAAGAAGGGAAGTAAATATTTCGAGAAGGGAAGTAAAAATTTTAAAAAGGGAAGTAAAATGTCTTTAAGTATCGAAATTGTGATTAAATTTCTACATCGGTGAGCTGCCAAAATGGTTTTAACCCTTTTTAAATTGTTTAAAGCACAAGACAACGTCTAAAACACGTGATCCTACAACAAAGATTATATAAATATAAGTACTCTCCCAAAGTGTTTTTATAATTTATGAAAAGCTTTATAACTTTTGCTTAAGGGATAGCTTTAAACGTTTAATCACACTAATCAACATAATTGCCATTACAAACATCCTCTGGAGTCTGGTAAGGGGTCTCTCTGTAATAGCAATAAACTTTCTACGTCAGGGGTTGTAATCAAAACCACGTGGTATTTTTGTCATTTTTTACTTCTCTTCTTCATTTTTCAAAGCTTGAAAGAGAAGTAAAAAAATCAAGAAGAAAAGTAAAATTTTCAGTGAAGTAATACAAAAAAATTACTTCTCTTCTTAAAATTTTTACTTCCCTTCTTCATTTTTTACTTCTCTTCTTGAATTGTCTTTTTCTAGAAGTGGAGAAACCTCGGGGCCATCGTATGACGTGTTTCTTTTCTCTTCCAATAGAAAATATTTTTCGCGCCAAAGTTTTACCGATAACTTGTTTTCTGAAAATAATCCGAAATCGGATTTAAGAAATAAGTCCAAATGCGCTGCGGATGGAAAAAAAAAAATCGCGGAACCGATTTGAAGGGTCACCGGGGCTGACCAATAAGAAAAGTAAACTTAAATTTTGATGGGTCCTTTAATAAATTCGGTTCATTAGATCGAAAGTTATGTTCAATTGAATAAAAAAGTTACTTTCTGAAAGTGCTCAAACACGTTAAAAATCGACCTATCAAATTTTATTTTAAAAATTTTGTGGCGCACCCGGTATAGTACCAAAAGGGCGCATTACTGTCACCTCTGAGTATGTAGGTGTACTTTTCTAACAAAATTATAATTTTGTAACCTGTGAATTAAAAAGCCAAGAACGAAAAATCAACCAAGGGCATGAAGTAAAATTTGTCAGATATATCCCAAATATAAAAGTTTACTAATCGTCAACAACAACCTTAAAAAAGCTTCAGAAAAGTTAAATTCATGGTCTCCAGAGAGCGGCTTTGAAGTGACGGGGCCACTAACACTTTTAGGCTTGATTTGGTATGTTTAAAACTGCTCCAACTTGATATCATTTATTTCCATGTAAGACCTGCAAAAACACCCCCTCTCCTAAGACGGTACTCTAGAAACTTAAAAGTCACTCACGTGAATAAAATAATTAAAACTCACCTCCTTCCAGACACTTTCATAGCGCTCGATATCATCACAAAGAGAAGCAAAGACATCAGGTGCAACAGAGCTTAGTTTGACCGCATCTTCCCATCCCTGGTCAAGTAACCATGGGAACGGTTTTCGGCGTGAACTTTTCTCTAAAGCAATGTTTCCTTTGATAAAGAAATCTAGTTCGTCTTGGTTCAATTTGTTTTCAGATTGCATGATTTTGATGGTCATTTGGAACGAGAATAATAGTTTGTGACGTTCGAATAAACCTGAAGAAGAACAGAAAATGAAATTTGTTATTAGAATGCGTACATACACACATACATAGAAACAAACAGGGCTTTTCCAGAAAAATTTTTACCCCACTGTTGAGGATATTGATTTTTCGAAGTATCGAACCCCCTGGATATCCTCTCTTATAAAGATGCTTACCCCTGGATATCGTATTTTTTACTTGAAAAGACACTTTACCCCCCTGGATATCCACTCCCTTGTAGATATTTAACCCCCTGGATATCCACCTTTGTACAAAAATCGTTAATCCCCTGGATATCTGATATCCTCAACAGGGAGGCACTGACTATTTCTGGAAAAGCCCAATCATACATTCTGAAATTCTACCTCAACTGAAGAAGAGAATAAAAAAATCCAAGGAATTAAAAAATGTTCAAAACCATTTCTATAATGTCATACAAATTTTTAGCAATATCATACAGTTGATATTATACTAGACTAGTAAACCACGTCGTTGTATTTCGCTGCAGATTAAACTTTCAATGGGATCTATTTTTCTAAATGTTCACTGAATACAATGTCTTTCCAATCCACTCTCTCGCGGCAATTTCTATTTTTTATAAGAACTCTTTATTATAAGCATTCCCGCGTTCCTGTGTTCAAGGAAAGACAGACGCTTGCTAGTCTAATATTATACAGTTGATACCATACAGTTGACAACCGATTTTGATCTAAAAAAAGAGCTTCGTTTACGAGTTCCTTGTTGACGGAGACTTTCAGTATTATCGAATAATAAATAGAGCTTATCGAATAGCAGAACTTCGCATTAGAGTGCGTCAATGGTACACACAAAATATACAGTGGAGTTTCTTTAACTCGAACCGCTAATGTCTCCTTAACTCGGACATTGTATTACCTTCGGTTAAACAATGCCTCGCACTAGCGTAGAAAGGAGGGGCGCAGAATTTGTGTAGAAGAGCAGATTTTTATGACTGATTTTTATATAAAAAGAACATTGCTGTGTCATAAAAATCTGCTCTCCTACACAAATTTTGCGCCCCCTTGTCTATGCTCATAAACCTTACTCAATAACTCGACATTTCTCGAACAGACTTGTGTTCCACGTGCGTGTTTGAATTATGGAGACTCCACCGTACTAAGGAAGATTTCACTCACCTGTACAAGCGTAATTGTAAACATTGATAGTGAGTGTGTCCATAATATTTTTCAGTCGTTTGACCAAGATTGAATCTGGAAGACTTTTACGTAGTGACAAATCAAAGACTTCGAGATACGAATTAAGTGAATATTGGTACATTGAGTTGATACTAGACATTTCAGCCAATACAAAGAAAAGTACGGCACCGAGTTTAGCAGCAGGACGATATCCATCTCGGAGTTTGTCAATATCGATAGCTGTTTTGGCTCCAAGCTTCAATTTCTCAGCAACCTGTGAGGCAGTGAAGAAAGAAGAAAGAGAAGTAAAACAATTGAAAATATAGACTAGAGTGTCTATAGCTCGAACCTCTATAACTCGAATATCTTTTTAACTCGAACAAGTTTTATCGTACCATCAGTTAACAGTCCCTTATAAACCTTACTACAGAGCTCGAAATTTCCGTTATTGGCTCGACAAATTTTTGTCCCCCGTGCGTGTTCGAGTTATGGAGACTCTACTGGAATAAAAAATAGCTGGTTTGTGAATAAAGAAATTGTAGAATGTCATTATGGCATAGTGATAGATTTTTAAATGGAAAGGTGTTAAAATAACACAGAAAATTAGTTTATGTCTGCAATCAGACACTTTACTCTTGAAAAATCCTTCATCCAGACATAATTTAGCAGATAATTAAAGTTCATTTAATTGCCGTTTAGAGCATAACAGTATCATTTTTTTTACGTTTGATTCTAATAAAAGATATAAAGATTCATCTTACATCAGTGGCTTTTGTTTTGGTATCTTCCAACGTTTGAACCAATTCCACATTATCCAACATATTTCCAGTGGAAGTTGCCAGTTCACGAAGTAAAGTATCCTCCAAGTCTTTCAACAACCGTTTGTTTTCACTGGAAAGTAAGCATGTTTAGTGTGTTATTTATTGGGCTGCCGGGCCCATGACATTAGCGAGTTTATGTATTTGCACTTTTAAGGACGGTAAAGTGACTGAAGCGATTTGGAAAACCCCGCAATTCTGCCCGCAAAATCGAGGACGGTAAAAGTGCTAATTTACCGTCGTCCTCAGTTGGTCATGATCTAGTCAAATTAGAACCGTACCGTCTCCGTCGCTGAAAAACTAACATACATAAGCTCGCTATTACAGAAGCAGTCGGCGGAGAGATTTCTTTAGAAATATGTGTTCTGAAAATTTCTAGGAAACAAGATCACATCAATTTTCTCTTGATTATTCCCCTGTCTCCTTAAAAGATGTGTTCTAAAGCTTTCTAGGGTTACCTAGAACACGTTAGATGACCTTAATTATACCCCCTGTCTCGTCGGAACACATCAATATTTCTAGCTGATTAATTTTCGAAGATCTTATCAGAACAGATCAAAATTTCTAGCTGAAACATACTCTCAGAACACATCGGAAAAAAAGGTCGCCTCGCAGCCGGTTGCGAAACTGATATTTTAAAACTTTCCTATTCGCAACTAAAAGTCTATCAGTGGGTCACTTAGGCAAAATTGGGTACGGGACGTGCCGCTAGACTTTTGGTTAATATTCTAGGTAGAAATTAGAAATTGTTGTAGATTTTTCGTCTACTTTTATACATTTTTGTCACTTTTTCAGGGTAAAAAGGGAAAATATTTTTTGTTTCTGACAAGCATTCTTATCTGAAGGTCCACTTTTCTTACTCCAGTGGCACCTCCCCGTCGGTCGTCAATGTCAGTGCGTAAACTCGCTTATTCGAGCTTCCATTATTCAAATCTTTCTATAATTCGAACTTGTTCCCCCAGTCCCCGTCAAGGAGAAACCCTCTTAATATATTTTCTATAATTCGAATCTCTTTGTAATTCAAACAAATAATATTCCCCTTTGAAGTTTGAATAAGCGAGAGTCAACTGTATATTGGTTTCCACGTGGTAAAGAGCAAGAGAAAAATCGCCCCATATAAACAAAAAATTACCTTGTTTCTTGAATCAGCCTTTCTCTTTGTTCTTCTAATTCTTTTCGTTCGAAACCAACGATCACGCTCAATAACTGATCTTCCAAACCCTGAATTTACGAAAAGATTGGTCTTTTGATGAAAGTTTTACTTTAATCGGATTAACTTTCGCGATTTCGCAAATTTTTGCCATTTTCACGAAATTGAAACTCGCGAAAACACGTGAGATTACTGACTCGCAAAATTATCCAAAAAATTTTAAAACCACATTTTTGTCGGAGAAACCAGTCTAACGTTTCCATTTGTGGCAAAAATGGCTATTTTTCATCTGCTTCAAGGCTTATTCGCGAAATTAAATCCACGTGAAATTTTTCAAAACTCTGACTCGCGAAATTAAATCCTGAAAATTTCGCGATTCTTTTCGCTCCCGAAATTTAATCCGATTAAAGTATTTTATCAGGGGATGAGATACAGGTAAAAATAGGTGCCGGTCTGTAAGAGTCGCCTTCTCAGATTTCAAAGCGTCTCCAAGATTTACAAAAGCCATACGAGGTCAAAATAGCCTCAAAGAGGTTTGAGGTTTTCACTTTTTAAGTCTCTCTGAACTTACAAAAGCTAAAAGAAGCGTCCAGCTCAGCGGGGAAAGCTGCAGTGGTATGACAGGTTACGTGACAGTAACTAGAGTCCTAATTTTCAAATGTAGGCCTATTAAACGCAACTTACATGATTTGTTTAAGTACCATTGGTAAAAAGCAGTTTTTCCCTGTGAGACGGGAAATTAATTGATAGAGATATTTTGGTATACAGTGACACCTGCAGGTCCCACCATGGTTGGGGCCGAAGGCCAAATAATTTTCAGATTTTTTACCCCCTAGATTGGCTAGAAAGGTACTAAAATTTTTTAATTAAAACAACTCGAAATGTAAAACCAGCCATAAACAGCCATAAACACAGTTTTAATACGAGATTTCTTTCTGATGGAATTATTCTAGAGAATAAAATCACTATTTCTTGCTAAATAACCATTTCTAATTGAGACGGAAAACTTAAAATTTCTGTGAGACGGAAATTCGTCTGAGATGGAAGAACTTTGATCACTGAAAGAACGTTTAACCATACCTTAAGGGTTACAGTATAGTTGACAACCATACACTTTCCGAAGTGAGCAGGGGTGAATTTTGGGTTTGACAGCTTAGTATTTAAATACAATCGGAATGCTGGGTCATAGTCTGTTTCTTTGTCGCCTAGCAACACAGTCTGGCGTCCAGGCTCCCCTAGAAAGAAAAAATAAAGAAAAATAAATATTTTATCGGATGAGAAATAAGTTCGGGGTACATGAGTGATTAGTTATTTTTAGGGTGCAGTGAATAAAATTTCCCCAGATAAAAAATCACCCGGACGATTTGAGCGATTTGATATTACGCAATATTTGGCAATAAATCCTGACTTTTTTCTTTCCTAAAAAATGGGACGATGTCTTATAAATCAAACCGAATTACAACAAAGGTCCTGTTAAAAACAATCACAGAGATACTAACCTTTGATGTTCTTTTCGAGGACGTTATCAATGACTGGATCAATATATTCATCCACGTCTTTGAACAAGACTGGAAATCCATATTTAATGGAAAGTTCCAATTGTTTCAAAAAGTCCGGGTCATTGAATGTCAATACCTGTAAACAAAGGAGTAATGATCAAATTCTAAATACCCATGATTTTTAAGAAGGCATTATCATGGGGGGTTGTACTTTTGCGGTGTGACGTGATTGGGCTTTTCCAGAAAAAAAAATTTACCCTTACGGTTGAGGATATTGATTTTTTGAAGTATCGACCCCCCCTGGATATCCACTTTTGAACAAAAAACGTTAACTTCCTGGATATCCGATATCATCCACAGGGGGGTGGGGGTGGGGCACGGACTATTTCTGTAAAAGCCAATTTGGTCCTTTTTTAGTACGGCAATACGGGATCTGACGAAAAAATAGACGGGAATACGGTACTTTAAAATCAGACGGTGACAGTATTTAGCCTTATTTTTTTGCCAGTATTCCGACATTTTAAGCTCAACAAACCGGTGTGACGGTGTTTTTTTTTCTTTCAATTTTCGGGATTCCGGGATGCACCAAAAATTTTGACGGGAAAACGGTATTTCGAACCCCTACAACCCCCTCTATCATACCAGTAGTCGAGAAAGGACTGATATAGCATTTTTTGTTTTTGATCATACGAAGTTTTGACGAACGTTTTCAAACAAATAGATAACTTTTAAAATACGTTGAATTTTAGTTATTTAGGTAATATTTACACAATAAATTGAAGTTGAGATTAGTAATTTTTGACTGCGAAGATGGTAACGAAAAGTACTCGTGAAACTTTATCAAACAATTCTAATCTCAACTTCAATTTATTGTGTAAAATGCTTCCTCCGAGTCAAGCACTCTCTTGCTGGAGAAGATATAAGCAACTTAAGAAGGTAATATTCACATAAATAATTGATCATATGGATACTACGAGATCAATTTCCACATTCAATCTTGCTGATTTTTCATGGGCAATGAAAAATTGCAGTGATTACAAAGTTAAGTTAACATTACCTCTTCCGAACACACATTATTAAGGGAAAATAAAATTGTGCACCGTGTATAAAAACAACAAACCTTCAAGTTATTAGGTTCTTCTCGTTTTCGAATCCAATTCAATGCTTGCTGTTGAGGATCAATACACAACGGATAACGACTAGCCTGTGTGGTCAGTACACCATTCTCAATCGAAAGTTCGTCAGGTGGTAAACCTTCAGACGTCCACCGGCTAATTTCGACATCACTTGTAAGTAACTCGTCTATTTTGAAGGGTTCACTTTTCGGAATATTTTTGTTGACAATGTCTTTCTCCCATTCCTGACGTAATAAATCGTTTCTGAAATCCCAACTGAACGCACCAAGATAACTCAAAAAAGCAGCACCAAGTAAGCAATCACCCAACAATCGATTACGTTGTTGTTTGAGGTCCTCCAAATCGTCCGTCCAACTAAAAATGTTAAAAGTTATATAGTTTACCTCAAGGGAGAAACATATTGTGTCGTGCTTGAGGGTTATAAGCACTATTCAACCGAGTCTAAATTTCTCGAACAACAAGTGGGATCATTTGAGAGAATAAGAGCGGGGGGAATGCAAGACATCAGACAATCGAGACTTGACTGAATATTGCAAGAAATAAAATTTTGAGAGCATACCAAACAGGATTTTCAATCTTTTTTTGGAAATAGTACAATAAAGAATCTTCATGTTATTCTGAGAGCATAACTATTTTAAAAGTAAGTAAGTCTGCGACTGCAAGCGGAGGCGACCCGAAGGCTCCTCTTTTGATAGATATCTATCCGAAGCTAGGGGAGGGCGCCACTCTTTCTCCCTGGATTGCTCCACTTACCCTTGATCATTATCTTAATTGCTGAGCATCAAGCAGAGAGGGCATCAAGTACCATTTTGGGAATCTTTGGTATGACCCGGCTGGGGGTTGAGCTCACAACCCGAACCGTAGCCGGAAGCTCTACCACTGCACTACGGTCGCTTGGTAGTATTTTATAAGTACATTATGTATGGTTCTTACCGAACTTTCTCAGAGCCGAGACCAGAGATTAATTTATCAGCAGCAATGAGACGTCTTTCCATCAACTCAGCTTCTTCCTGAAGTGCTTGTTTATCTCTCATGGCAGCTTCGTATTTATTTGACAGTTCTTTCAGTTCCACTTCAATCTCTGCTACTTCTTTTTCAATTTTTTCCAACTCGCGTTTACTCATGTGGAAATTTCGTTCCAAACGAGCCACCTATTGGTAGCAGAAAGAAGTTAAGTATGTTACAAGAGTTAGAGAGTGAATTGGTAAAAAAACTTTTGTTAGAAGGAAGAAAACGTTGGCTGTTTGGATAGTTACGGTATCCTTGAGGAAATGTATAGTGGATCTTTCTAGTATCCAAATTGGAAATGTCAAAAAATTTAAACATGGTTTATTCACATTCTAATTTCATATAACTTGACCTTATCTGAGTTTTTGATTTTTCTAAAAAAGCGATGCATTGTGGGATTGTTTCGGGAGTATTACAATAGAAAACTTGTAGGAATTCCTCGAGGGAATTCTATTGTAATACTCCCGAAACAATCCCACAATGCATCGCTTTTTTAGAAAAATCAAAAACTCCGATAAGGTCTATTGTAGACTAGCGAAATCTGACGTATAAAATGAAGAAAGTTAAAGCAAGTCACGCTTTTTCATGGTATATGTAAATGAGACCCCGATGAGGCGAATTATTTCGGATCGAACGGAGGCAAGACCCCCGTCATTTTACCTTTTCACGTTTTGGTTTGATTTCTCTTGCCACAGAACAATAACCCATGACAGCATTGACGAATTTGAGAAGTCCAGCTCCAGCTGTACTGATGTCTTTCATTTCGGAAACTGTGACGTTCATCTCTTTCAGAAAACCTTTAACTGTTTTCACCTATGATGAGATGAGAGATAAAATTATTGATAATAGCTAGTTTATCTATCGGTGGATATCGAGGGAGACGGTAAATGTCGACGCAAAACAAAGTCGATAGTTGATGTAAGGCTCTATATCGCCTTTGCTCACCAAAACAGAAGACGGTATTTTGGTGTTTTTACCGTCATCGAGAAAAGTGGATAGCGATTTTGGCTACATGTCAACTTTGCTTTATACCGTCTCCTTCGATCTATCTCGAATACATAAACCGAGAAAAAGATGTAATTTTGATATTCGCAAATTATTCCGCATAGACTAATCAAAATTTTTTTTATGAACCAGTTTAACACGATGGCCAAGTGGTCAAAGGCGTCACCGTTACAAGCCAGGGGTTTGCAGTTCAAATCCACGCTCCTTCCGATTATTCGATCAGTTCATAGATAGCCAAACCGGCTGGCCGTGGACCCCGTGAAAACAATCGAAAGACTGTCCAAAAGTTCTAGATTACTGGGCTATCCACGTAAAATATCGATTCTACCTATGGTTGTTCACGACACCATGGATTTCAGTAGGATCAAACTCGCTTCAGGTACCACAAGAAAGTTTCTGCGGGTTCCTAAAATGTCAATGTCAATACACCGGAATATTTCGAAAGAGTAGATAAACCAGTCCTTACCTGAGCTGCATTGATTCCATCGACATCCATCTCCATCAGGTTTTTCAAGAAGTTTGCTTCACTCATCATTCCTTTGGCAGCTTTCCATGAGATCTCTTTGATACCACGTAACACAACAATACATTCTGATACTGTTTGTACAGCTTTCGGTGGTTTAGCGAACGATCTGAACAAGAATTAGAAGATACAGTATACATATTCTTTTATAAGAACAAACTGTATAAGAACATAAGGCTAAAATGTTGAGAACAAGTCAAGAATATTATAAAGCTTTGCGGACTCAAAAGCACCCGATTTCTTTAGAAAATAGGTAAAAATGGTCACAAAATGGTGAAAATAAGAACATGTTAAAAACATTTTTAGGCTTAAAACCCAAAAAGTTAAGAACATCCGAAGGCTTTAAAAATTGTGGATGTTCTTATAGGAAAAAACGTGTAACTTCTTTATAACTCAAAAGCCTAAGGGAAACGCAATTTTGTTTGAGTTAAGGAAATTTCGAACTATGGAGACTATTTTGTAAGGCATTGTAAACTGAAGGGACCAGCAAACTTGCTCAAGTAAGTATTGTATTGTAAGTAATGCCTCCCACATTCGAGTAAGAGAAGTTCGAGTTATGGAGACTCCACTAAATCAGAAATATCTGAATGTTAATCATAGCTCCAAATACGATTTGATCTGATGTAACCGATACTTAAGGTCGATATTGTGTACAAAATTTCCCCAATATTAAATTATAGATTTACAAAATGGCTTCTTTCAAGGCTCTAGAAAAAAAATTAAATAGACGTGTATTTCCGCCTACATTCAGAAAAGTTTTCAAAAATGTTAAAGCCCAATGCAGATTATTTCCGAAAACGTCAAGTATGCACCAACCTGATTTCGGTGACATCGGATTTGTTGAGATCTTGGAGTGCGTTTTTTGCTTCTTCCAATGCTGGTAAAGCTTCTGCTAGAGCTTCTTCTGCTTCCGCCTGGAAAGAGGAGAAATATTTAGATGAAATTGAAGCTAAAGTTAGATTGTAAATAAATAAAAAAAAATCGGGGTAAGTGTAAGTAACGAGTAGTTGGGTGCAAACTTTCCACCAAATCAAAATGATTACCGACATTCACGGGGCTAGATCCAAAACTACTGGATGGAAAATGAAGCCACTTATTTCCCATCCAAAACACGTGAACCGCGTATTTTTCAAACAAAATTACTAAATGCGGGGCAAACTTCACTTTTTCTTGCTTGAGGTTGAGGATTGAAGATCATTCTTCAAAGTCAATAGTCTTTACCTTCTCTTTGACAATTTGTACATTCTGTTCTGCAATTTCAGTTTTCTTTCCCAAAGCCAATTGTTTCTTTTCAGTAGCAATACCAGTTCGTTCGGAAATTTCCGCTAATAATTTTTCACACGATTCCGTCTTTTCGGTCACGGCAACTTTTTGGACGGCCAATTTCTCGTTCAGTTCAACTAACTGTTCGCTAGCAGCAAGCAATTTACTTAAGCCACCGTCAAGTCGATGACACTAAAAAAAGTAAAAGTATAAAGAAAGACATTCAATGAATCTTTCATTTGTTGGACAGAAAGTTGTTGAAAAACAAATAGAGAGCCAATTGGCAAACACTCTTTAATTAATCTAGCTTGGAGAAAATGCATGTGACAATAATCTTTAAAATGTAAACTTAAGACACATTGTAGGAACTACGTTTTGTGAAAATGGGTGGTAACCTTAGGATTAGTGATTGTCATTACATGTTTTTATAAGAACAAACTATATAAGAACATAAGGCTTTGATGGTGAAAATGTTAAGAATAAGTTAAGAACTTTTTAAGACTTTGTGGACTTTAAAAAACGGAATTTCTTAGGAAAATGGACAAAAGTACTCAAAAAATGGCGAAAATAAGAACATGTTAAGAACATTTTTAGGATTAAAACTAAAAAAAAGTTAAGAACATCCCGAGACTACAAAAAGTTTGGTTGTTCTTATAAAAAAATGTTTATGGTGAAAATCCCTCCTATCGGCAAGACGGAAATTATGTGTTTGTCTTTCAACTAGTCGAAAAATTATAACACAGAAGACAAAAATTTACCTGGTCCAAGACATATTTATCCTTCTCTTCGAGAAGTTTGGTGTAAGTGTTCACGAAATCCAAATAATTCTTTGGTGTGACGTAATTCAGACGACGGAGTTTTTGTAAGAACAAGCGACTGTAATCGCCGACGCTTTCATGAACTTTGACGACATGAGCGATGACAGTGTCTTTGTGTTCTTCTGGGACTAACTTGTTCTAAAGAATAAAAAAACAAACATATCGACTCTTGAAGAAGAAGGGAATCTAATGCTAAGGTATATTTAGGCGAGTGAATGGTACGGGATATGTGCCGTACTTGAGGGTGTCTTTTTGGAACCTGGCAGTCATCACTAATAAAAAAGCAACCCTCTTTTGAAAATTTTTTTGCATACCCAGCTTTTAAACAAAAGCTGGGTAAACGTAAATCTAACAAAAAATCGAAGGTCTTGTATACGTTTAAATGGAAGTTGGCGTAATGGACCCATTCCATTTTATATCCATACATGGGCGGGGGGGAGGGGGTGGAACAACATTTCAAGGGGGTAAATCGAGCAAAATTTCCAGGGGGTCTAAGTGTTTTTTATTTTCGAGGGAGTAAAATGTTATTCTGAAATTTCCAGGGGGTAGAAGACTGATTTTGGTTGATCCACCCTCACTTCAAGGTATGAAAAGAATTTTTTCCAAGCTATCTTTGTTCGACCCCAATATGGAAATAAAATAGAATGGCCTAATACTATCAAAAATCAAAATATCATTTCTCAACTTACATCTTCTAAGAAGCGTGAAGCGACAGCCAACAAGGCTTGTTTAGGCCATGGCATGAACCAATCAATACACGTATTATTAACCAATCCTGGAAAGTTTCGACATCTGGTCTTTAAAATATCACCCACTGGTGACATGGCAAGTACAATGTGAAGATTGTTAGCGCATTTTGTGACAAAGTATTGCCAGATGGCTTCCCGGGATGGTGAGATCCCTGCTTTTTGGGCTTCGTCACGGACGGCTGTAAGGATTCCCTCTTTCTCGTCGTCAGGGAATAGGGCAGGAACCATACCCGAGGTCAACATGTTATTGATCAGCTCCAGAAATCCTGTGTTAAATGAAAAGACAGAAAATATGATGTGAAAAGAACGAAGCATGTTGTGGAAAGTAGCGAGAAGTCTGGAGAAAGAAGCGGCGCGTGTGCAATCACGTGACTTAAACACGTTTTTTTAAATTGCGTGCTGTATAGCATGTTATTGATTAGCTCCAAAAATCCTAAAAATCCTGTGTAGTGAAAAAAATAGAAAAGGTTACGCGGAAAGAATGAAATATCGCCGTTGACAAATCAAAATGGTCAATCATAAAATTAGAGAGAGAAAGCTAAGAGCCTTTCTGTCTAGCTAGGACTTAAATTTGAGATTGGCCCATTTTGCATAGTGAGGAGGGCCCCATCTACATTAAACAAGAGTCAATCTCAAAAAATTTATGCTCAGACAAACAGAAAAATTCTTAGTTTTCTCAAACAATAATTTTGAGATTGGACCTTTTGATTTGTCAACGGCGATATGGAACTTTCGGTATACACATTTTTTTATGAGAACAAACTATATAAGAACATAAGGCTTCGATAACCAAAATATTAAGAACAAGTTAAGAATATTTTAAGACTTGGTGGACTCTTAAAACACCCAATTTCTTAGGAAAATGGCAAAAACATCACAAAATGGAGAAAATAGAAACATTTTTAGGCTTGAAACTCAAAAAGTTGAGAAAACATCCAAAGGCTTCAAAAAATTTGGATATTCTTATTAAAAAATCGCGTAGGTTCTTTCTGAAAGTGGGATAGTACCTCACAGCACTTTCATATCTTACTACTCTACATTTACTACACTGCAGATATTTGACCAAAGCCTGGATCAGGAACCTTCAATTTAAGAAACGTTAAGCACAGACTGATTTTAAGCGCCTTTTAAGCTCTTGAGATCTAAGCATAATAGGAATATTTTAAAAAGAACAGTTTAAACTGGAAGTTTCGATTTAAAGAATAGGAAAGCTGAGCATAACGCAAAATTTAAATCATTTTTAAAGTAATCTTTATAACAAAGGCGTCTGTTAATAGCCCGGGGGCACTCATATGATCTGGCCTACGTCATGTGCCGCGCTTAAGGGTGTGTTTCTGTGAGATTGCACTGCAAGGGTCGAATTTTAAAACAAATTCAAAATAATTGATAAAAAGAAAGGTTTTTACTTCTCGTTTGTTTGAAAAAGTTTCTATTGTCTGATAATTACAGCTAACAAGAATATTTTTCTCAGTTTTTCTTTAATACAGAAAATTTCCCAAGCTTCTTTTTTCACACAGATTTACCGCTGAGAAATACAGTGCACTATAAGGGTTGGATAAATCAAAAGAAAATGCACTGAAAGGGTACCTTTTCAGCCATATTGAACTGCACTGTAATGGTAAGATTTTGAAAAGCAGATTTCGCGTAGCACATATCGTCGTTTCGAAATTGTGTGCACCCCGGGGTTAATAGTAACATTTATTTGAAAACCGAATAAAGATACCCTACCTTCTTCTGCCACATGGGAATCAGTGAAAAGGAAAACCATTTTCTTATTTTCCAATCCCAGTTTCGTATATAACACCTTTAAATCTTCACGGAAATCCGATTCGGAATAACCACGTGTCAACGTCACTTCAAACACTTCACAGCCGGCAGAGAAAGCAGCTAAACGGGTTAAACTCTGTTTTCCGCTACCACCGACACCGACTAGTAATGCGTGACCCTATAAGAAAAATGGTAAAGTTAAGTTAACTCGAACCTCTATAACTCAAACCTCTATAGCTCGAATGTCTCCTTAACTCGAACAAGATATTTGCCTTATAAGAGGTCTTGGTGGCTATACAATTTATACGATTACAGAATAACATACTCAAATTCAAATATTATAGCGCGTTTATGTATTCGAGATAAATCGAAGGAGATGGTATAAAGCAAAGTTGGCATGTCAACAAATTCGCCGTCCACTTTGCTCGATGACGGTAAAAACACCAAAATACCGTCGTCTGTTAGGTGAGCAAAGGCGATATAGAGCCGTACATCAACTATTGACTTAGTTTTGCGTCTGCTTCACTTACCGTCGCCCTCGATATCATCCCGATACATAAACTCGCTTTTTATTTCACGAACGCGGATTCTTTTCAAAGTCTTGTTATTTTCAATGTTTTTCTAGATTTCAAGTTCGGGCGAGAAAGTCTATTGTTGGGCTATCTATTATCTATTTTATTCTAATCGAATATTTTAATTTGGAGGTGTTAAAGACTTTCAGGGGATATTCTGAGTTGTCGTCTTATTGGATTATTTTTAACTTGTGGATCCTGAAATCATAAGCCCTAAGTCTTAAGTCTAACATTCAAACTCAAGAGTTAAAACTCTACCCTTCCAACCTAAAGTTAGAGCACTAACAATTCGTTAGTGGTTATAAAACTTCATGGGAAACTTCAATAGTCTCAAAGATTACGAAAAGGATTGTAAGGTACAAATGTTTTAGTTTGAATTACAGGAAAATACGGACAGTAGAGGTTAAAATAAAGATTTAGACCATGTTCACACGTCACTGTTCCGTTTCGCTCCGGTATGATTTTCGTTACGGATCGAGCGTGCTCATATTGGTTTCGGAACGTTTTGGAGCAAGAAAACGGAGCAGTTCCGTTCCGATGAAAAAAGTGGAGCGAAACCGTTTCGAATTTTGACGTTGACACTTGTTTCGAAACCGTTTCGGAACGTTTGAACATGGTCTTAACTGCAGTGATCCATACCTGATCCATACGGATGACACGGTGTATCCTGGTCAAATGTTCCAATGCGTCGTCGAAAAGAACAAGATTCAATGTGTTGTGGTCCACATTGTATTCTTCCAGGATCTAGAAGAATGTAAAAGAAATGATCTATTTTAAAAGCATTCATGGTTCGACAACCACTGAAGAGAATGAGTACACTTTCTCGAAATGCATAAAATAATTGCGAACCTCGTTCTCAAAGACATTGCTACGATACTTCAGACATAATTAATGTTTGTAAGCGTTTGCAGTTTTGTATCAAAATCGAAAATGGTCTTTTGGGAAAATATATTACATGGATAAAACTTGGTTGAAGTAACTATTACATTTGAAAACGAGGCCCGCAATGATGTCGATTTATCTTGAGAAGTGTGTATTACATTACGATGAGTATACTCTACAGTTTGACGAACAAATTTTCAGTTTACTAACCAAATTATACTGGTACGAAGTTTAAAGAAGATCTTTGAATAAAACCTCCATCGGTGTCAGAATAAATCTACCTTGAGAAATGTTAATAATTTCATGATATAATGTAGTCATCATGTATTTTGACACATCAGAAGCGCTAATATTGCGTATCTCAACAACCAACATGCGTGTTTCGGCAATAAAAGTCACAAAATCGTGAAAATATTGTCTCCCAATAGTATCATCCACGAAAATAAATCCTCGAAAAATCTTAAGATTTTTGGGATGAGCCCAACTATGAAATTTAATCCCCGTGGAAATTTATCCCACTAAAAAGTACCTCTTCAAAGATGGCTTTGGCAGCATCATAATCCACCATATCTTCATACAAGCGTGGTTCTTCCGTTAATGCATTGCGATAATCACCAAACAGCACGGGATCGCGTTCCACGTAATCACGGTGGTCCGGGAAATGTTCAGATACTAATTCCATCATATGGGCCTATGAGAAAGAAAAAAATGTTAGTTCAAGCCCAGGGTCCTTAAATCACTTAACAGGAGTCATGCCTTTACTGAAGCGCTCAAAATTCAACTCCGGAACTGATAAGATTTCTTATGAACAAATTTTTTATATAAAAAGTTCGTTAAAACATCCCTTTAAAAATTGTGAATCCCTTTTGAAAAGTGAAACATCCAGGACAAGAAGGACTGAAAGATTTTAGACGTAAAAGACCACAATAGCTTTTCAAACTTTCAGTTAACTCTAAATGAGCTTATCACCGTGCTACTTAGACTAGTTTCAAGTCATGTAGCGAGCACCAAAAACCGGGATTTTTCATAGACGTTACTGCGTAGGTAAAAAGCTATGACGCCTACTATAGAATACTAACAAACATAGTTACTAGAACCCTGTCTAAGGGCATGTTATCGTTTGATAAGCAATTGCACGGTTGGAAGGAATCATGGGTTATCAGGACCAACGACCACTTCCTATTTTTGGTCAAACATTTCGAATCGGGAAATCGTTATTAGGGCATATAATCCCTGATTACCTATGATAAATTCCGACTGTGAAATATACCAATAACGGTTCATTTACGGGCGATATCGATTTTTACGCCCTGATTTTATCATTTATGTCCCTATGCTATATTTATAAACAAAATCTTACGTGAACCAAATCTTTATCTTTCTTGTTGATCAACCGATCGTAAAAAACTCGTAAACATTCGTTACGCCACACGCGAACAAACTTTTCTTCATTCTCGAAACGATCGGGAGTGGTTAAGCACAGTCCGTGCGTTATACGTGATAGATCACGGAGATTGAAAATGTAATGAAATTTGGACGGCGTGGGTGGTAAATCACGCACGATCCTTGTGTACAGGTTTAGCGTGCATTGAGTAGCGGTTTCAGCTAGTTGCCTGACTTCTTTATCGAATAGTTGTAGATGTCCGTCGAGGATTGAGAAATAGATTTTACGTAGTGATTCTTCCGACGGGAAAGTGATGTTGAAGACGGAGAAGAGTGAAACGAAACGTGGGTCCACTTCGTTACGACCACCACCAGCCTAAAAAAAAAGGAAAATATTTCAATCGAGACCTAGTTCAAAGGTTTTTTAAAGTCTATTTCAAATTAGCTGGCAGTGTTTTTCAAACCTCAATAACTTTTGATAGAATTTTAATTAAGTAGCGATTTTGTGCTCGTTGAAAAGACAAACAGGAGTGGGATATTGTCATAAAGAAAAAATCAAAAAAGATCGGAAAATGAAGATTGAAAATGAAGAAGAAGAAAATCACCTTCTTTAATAATTGTGCTATAAGTATCATTTTCACATGAGTGATTTTTTAGAACATCATTAATGTGAAAAAAATTTCAAAAAAATTTATTTCATCGAAGGTATAGTCCAAAGTTTAACAATGATTGACTTCAAAAATGATCAAAAAACAACAAAAAATAGCCCTTTTTTTAAGCCAACCATGGCAAAGTTTTAAGCTGTATTTTTTGATTGAATAAATATTTTTTAAATCTTTTTTCACATTTATGACGTTCTAAGATTGAAGAGCTTCTGATTCAAAAATGAAGATCATAGCAATATTCTACAAGAAGTTGATTTTCTTCTTTTTCATTTTTCATCTTCGTTTTTCCACTTTTTGAATTTTTTTCTTTTTTGATAATATTCCACTCCGGATTATCTTTTCAACGAGTACAAAACCGCTTACAAACTCAAATTCTATCAAAAGTTATCGAGGTTTGAAAAAACAATGCCAGCTGATTTGAAATAGACATTAGTACGATGTATAAACAGGCTGCAGTATAAATCTGATAGCAAAAAAAAGCATCTGATGACAAGGCAGAAAGTTAACTTTATGAACTTGAGCTAAAGAAACTTTACAAAATCGGTTGCGTACGTAGTTAATTTTGAACTGAATGCGAGGAAAATTTAAACTAACCTTTCCCATGGCAGCAAGGAATCCGATATCGCGGAAGTTCTTGAAATTCAATTCTTTTCCACGATCATACATACCACCTTTCTCAAGAAGTAGTTTCAAAAGAGCGATGGGTTGTTGTGTACCGTACGTATCGACCTGTGTGGATGAATGGAAAGATATAAAATGACATTTTCATCGGAACAGAACCACCCATATACTAATCTAGGATTTTCAAGTTTTGTTAATTTACAAAACTTTCGCCATTATTGTTCGATCTGCATAAAGGATCGACTCTAAAGATTCGGTGAAAGTTAGGTATCTTAACAAAACATGGAAAAAACCTTTATTTTCTTCGTTTTTTTCTTTTTACTACCATGTAGGAAAGCAAAGTTACCCTGTTCTAGTAGAGGGTAATACCAAAGGAGATATGGGCGCTTATCTGGGCTTCTTCTCTGTAAACAAAAATATCTTTTATAGAGAGTTAAAGTCTGTGATTCAGACTCAAGTTGACCTATCTGTATTAAAACCGGTTTAGCAGCAAAACCTAGTAGACAAAAATGTGCACCCATTAAGGCCGGTCTCCAATTTCGCGAGAAATGGGCCACAGTTTTTTTCTTAACCTTTTTTGCCTGAAGAAAAGATTACGCCATAAAAAAATTTCGCGCGAACAAAAAAAAGTTGAAGGAAGTTCTACTTTTTTTATCCGTTACGTCAATTTCGACCAATGGAAATGCTTCATTTTTCAACCGGCCAATGACCTTACAAAAACGTTAAAAAGTTTTCGCTCATTTCGCGCAAAAGCGGAGACCGGCCTTTATGTTGAGGAGGTCTTTTTGGGAAAGGTGACGCCTGGATTTTTTTCCTCCAATTTTTTAGGACCCCTAGATTTTTTATTTAACAGACCACCCTGGACGTCACAACTCCTCAACATAGGAGGTACACACTATTTCTGGAGAGACCATTTTTGATTCTACAGAAGAAAAAACTAAGAAAAAAGTCTGACTCACCTGTGGCATATTCATATCATCAATAAAGACCAACATCTTTTTACCCATGGGTGGACCAAATGTATCTTTTGTACGTTTCTCTACGTTTCCTTCCAAATTACGTTGGACGTCCATTGAGGTGGTACGTGATGAAAAATTAACATTCAATGGTAACTGGAATGAAAATAAATATTTTGGTCGATGTTGTCTTATAGTAGGGGGCCAAGCCTGGGGTCCCGTGACGTCTTTTTTACAACCTAGCCATTTTTAATCTATACCAAAGAAGAGTATTTTACAAGATATTTTTGAGAGGGAGGACGCAGATAAGGCCCGGGAAAACTTTTTATGACCAAAATAGTGACGCCATAGGCAATTGCAGAAAGATTTTAAATAAAAAAATCTAGCCTAGATATCTATCAAAGCTGTCAATTATTTTTTTAATTATGATGTTTATACTGTTTGTCGGTTGATCTAACAAGATGTTCGTGAACCAAGGGGTAAGGGAATTTTTTTCTGCGCGCAATTTTTTAATTGACAAAGTACGCAAGAGTCTCCTTCCGAGATGCAGTTTGATTACATGCTTTTTTTAAAGAATATTTGTGATCAAATTGGCCAAAAATTTAAGAATATGCTAAGAATATCACGATCATGGAATTTGGCAACTGAAGATAAAAGTGCCATTTTTAGAGCATTTCCAATTACCCCCCCCCCCCAAGTAAGGCTCACTAATTTCACAAAAATGTCATTTTATGTTTTAGACGTATGTATAAAATGATAAATCTAGTTTGAATTTAGGGTCTAACCTAAAAATGCTGTAAGAATATTTTAGGATGATTTTCCCCAAAAAGTTAAGAATATCCATCGTGAAAGAAAAAAACACCATTCCTATAAAAAAAGTGTGTAGTGATCTTTTAAGGCAATACTGCTCTAGCAAATAATGTATAAGTGCAAAAAAAGCTAAACGAAAGCCAAAACTTAAGAATTACTTACGTAAACGTCTCGGTCCAACCCTCTCAAGAAGCTGTGTATAGTTGCGGATTTAGAAGTTCCAGTTTCGCCAACCAGAACAACGGGGCGGTTGATTTTGACCATCAACTCTACTAACCATGTGCTTCGAACTGTGTCTACAGTGGGTACTAGAATCTCATTAAAACGCATCTCCGGATTGTGGATGTATTCTGGTACCTTGGCTGTCCATGGCACCCAAGCACGCTGCTCAATATCGAAATAGTAATCATAGAGCGTGGCTTGTGCAGAAGGGAGCTCTCCCGCAGGTACGGTTTTCTCTGACGGATTTGTGCCTAATCCGCTTAGCCGTTTCAAGTAACCGTCAAATTTGACGCGACCTTCTTCAAGGAGACTAGCGCCGACAGACCATACGAGAGATGTGATGAAGATACTTTCGGTGACTTCTTCGCCCATGAAACTGTTACCATCTGAGGGCGGTAACAGGGCGTTCAACATCATACTGAGTTGTGTAACCTATAGATAAGAAGAAAAAGCAGAGTACTTTCATTTGGTAACAAAAATATCTGAAAACACACACGAGTCCTAGGTATAAGAACGTAATATACAACGGGGGAGAAGATATTTGTCAATTGTTGAAGACTATACTGATGACGATCCCTAATTACAAATTGCATTGGGATAACGATTGTTCAAATTACGTAGAAAAAGTTAAAAAAAAGTAAAAGTGAAGCCTTTACATTTGCGCCGCACTTAGAATGGCAGATTGAATATTTTAAGCAATCTGGCGATATATTTGACTTTCAATTCGGAAGCCTAAACTGCTAAGTCAGTAAGTCTGCGACCTTGGTCGGAGGCGACCTGACGGCTCCTCTTTCGATAGCTATCTACCCGAAGTGGGGGATCTTTCTGCCTGGATTGCTCCACTTACCCTTGATCCTTCTCTTAATTGCCGAGCATCAAGCAGAGAGGCATCAAGTACCATTTTGAGAATCTTTGGTATGACCCAGCTGGGGGTTGAACCCACAACCTTGCGAATCGTAGCCGGATGCTCCATAGTGCGGAAAGGGGTCTGATCCCCTACTTCTTAAATGACCCCCCCCTTCTTGGCATCCCCCAACCTTTAAAAATGCCTATCCCCAAGGGTTTCGGGCTAAATTTTTTATGGTAAAAAAGGAAGGGAAACAGTAAAGAAAAATTAAGTCTGGCAAATATAACACAACTTTTCAGTGAAAATAAAGAACTTCCTTTCAAACAGACCAAATTTCGTAACAGTGCTGGAAAATAAACTACAATATATGGGCAATTCTACTCAAAGTTGTACATTGTCCTTTCCGCAACAGTTTTTGATGTAGCTATTCAAGGAGACGATCTGACAGGGGTTTTATTGGCTTAAAGCTTCTACTTTACATGTGCCCCAATGGGGAATTCAGTTTAAGTCGGCACCTGGACCGTCATTTTCAAAAATTTGAGTCCAAAGTTGAAAAAAGCCAAATTTTGGTATTTTTTCAAAAAAGTGCTCTTTGAACTGAGACTGAAATGTACCATTTATAAAGGGTTCTATCATTACAGTGACTTTGTTTCATACTCTAAAGGTATGGGGAAGGTAAATTTTTATATGATTTTTTTCCTTCTTTGCTTGTTATAAAATCATATGGTATTTACTTTAGGTTTCATTTATGGCTCCAAATTTTGTCCTTTCCGCAACACTTTTGTTGTTTGAGTCAGAAAATTGTTTCTACTGTTGCTATTCCTCCCAAAACAGGTTTTTTTAAAGCTCTTCTATCTAGCATTGACAGAATCTTTTTTAATTTTAAAAGGATGCTTTACTTGATCTAGAATTTATACATCTTTGGAAGTCAATAAGCCATGGTCCCAAAATCTGTCCTTTCCGCAACGCTAAACATTTGTACACAATTTTTTTCCTTGGGGTGTCGGGGCTTGAATTCTTTATTCAGTTTGCTAGCATTCTTATAAAGAAATTCTTTTTATAAGTTTGGTTTCTGAATGTTGTGTTGTCCACAAGTAATCAAGGTTCAAACATGATGTCCTTTCCGCGACACTAATGTCCTTTCCGCAGCACTTTTTAAAAACTGAATTTCTGAGTTAGTTCGGTATGTTTTTTCGATGTATCTAGGTTTTTTGGACTACTTTTAGTTCTTCCAATGATATTCTTTTTATTTTTAACTTTTCATCAAGACATTGCATTGCTTTCTGATTTGTAATTAACATTTGATTTTGAATGGAAAAGGTTTGGTGTGCAGAGATAACTTTTTGTAAACAATCAAATATGAAAGTTGATGTTGTGATGATAGTTCATTTTCTAAAGGTTTTAGCCTAACACAAACTGTTTCATATTTAAAAGTGTATTTTTTTCTTTAGATTAGATATAATAGTAAAATGGGTAAACTAGCACAGAGAGATCAAGAGAAAGAAGAGCAATTATTTATCAGAACAAAAGGCTACATGGAAAGTTAAAGGATCAAGATCGCGAAAGAAAGAATGCTGCAAACAGAAAGGCAGCTGAAGACAGAAAATCTAATGAGAATGAAGTTGTTTTACATAGACTGAAGCAAAGGGAGGCGAAGAGAAACTATAGAGCAAAACAATAAGAGTTGAAAAGGTTGCAAACCAGAACTGATAACACTTTTTCCACTTCACAAAAATCTATTGTAAAGAATAAGATGAGACGCTTGTGAAGATCTTATGAAAAAAAATAATGCAAGCACCGGTGAACAGTCATCTTCATCAAATAATGAACACTCCTTTTCTTCAACAAGCTCCAGTATCCAAAATGAAGCTGTGGAGTCAATGCTTGTGAGCTCATCGTTGTGGAAGTGTCTAAGTCCATCTCAGAAGAAGAAAGTAAAATCTAAACTGGTGCATGATGGCATCCCAGTTGGACTTAACACCAAAATGAGGCAAGAGCTTGGGGTAAATCTTTCGAACGGTTCATTTAACTTAGAAAAGGAAGCTTTAACTGAGTTACAAGAACTAGTAAGAAAGTTTTTTCTACGAGATGCTGTCTCACGTATGTGTATACAAAAAAAATTAAGAAAAACCCTGCAGATCCCGACGAGGTCCTGCCCCTCAGATATCGCTTGTGTTCAATTTCTTTATTACTTGAGAAATTCAAGGCTGAAAACTCCCACGAGTGCAGTTTATCATATTTTTCACAAAATTGCCCTTTCAATGTGGTGAAGCCTAACCCAAACGATTGGGGAACCTGTCTTTGTGCAATGTGCTTGAATCCCGAAATAAAACTTGAGGCACTAAGCAAATTCACGAAACGCACTGACATAAGATGGAATGACACTATGGATTATTGCAATATTGAAGTGCTCTAACCAATGAGCTACACTCTCTGAACAGGGATTGATCCTGCTACCTTTTCAGTTTTCCAAAATGCTTGTCACAGCTTTAGTCACTACAATTAACAATCTTATTCTTACATTTACTACTATTTTAACTTCTATACTGGCTTAGTTGTCCTAAAACCATCCCATATAACTTTTAAACAAGTATTTTCCAAAGTTAAATAGAAATTTCTTTTGAGTTTTGACAATGTTAAAGGTATTAAGGTATTATTAGATTATATCAAAGTTTTAAAATATTATAAAAATTGTTCCAGGCATAATTCTGCATTTGTCAATTTTTGTCCTTTCCGCAACATTATTTGAGAAACTAATTCATTTTAGTTAGGAATACATAAAAAGTCATACTTATGATTTTTAAGCAAGTTAAAAGTGTAAAATTGAATACTAAATACTTTAAACCATGAATAATTGCTTTCTTGACAGTTTTTGAAAACAGTTGCATTCTTAAAATTTCAGATTTTGTCCTTTCCGCAACGGTTTGGTAAATTTTGATAGTGATAAGTAGTTTTAAGAGTAGAAAACAGTTGTTCTAAGTTGGTAACCAATCTGGTGTTTATTTTGACCAAGTCTTAATGTTCCCCATTCAACAGGAAATTTTAAATGAGCTAAACTTGGTTTCAATAATTTCTTAACAAAAATTGATGACTCTACGAGAATGGTAAGGGAAGACTTAAAATTATCAGAAATCTTTGGGGCAGACTTCAGATTCAAGAAAGACAATACTATAACTAACCTTTTAGGGCAAAATATTAATTTCTAAACCAATTTGAAATTTGGCATTTTGGTACCCTGTTGCGGAAAGGACATGTACAACTTTGAGTAGAATCGCCCATATGTAAGCCCCCCTTCTTAAACGATCCCCTTCCTTGCTACCCCCTCCCCTTTTTAGTGAAAATTTCTCATCCCCCTTCTTCACTTTTTTGGAAGGTGTCATCCCCCCCTTAAGAAAGGGGGGGGGGAGGCGAACTATGTGTTCTACCACTACACTACGGTGAACTGATAGAAAAACCTTACCATGTTAAGATTAGTCAATGGGACGATAGTTTTCAATTTCTTTTCTTCTCGACCGTCAACAATCCCATCCAAAACCATATCAATCAAAGCGCTCACATACTTATCATACAACGTCTGTAAAGATTTCTGCTCTTGTTTATTCGCTCTCGCACCAACCCATCTTGCCCAGTATGGATGGTACCCTAAATTCTTAGGGTCTACATACACCATACCAGATCGAGAAACAGTAGCTGGTGATGCATAGCGAAGATCGTTAACCTGTAAAATATTCAAGATAAGCAATAGAATCTAGTGATCTACTAGTTTGATCGAAACTAGTTATACGTTTTTTTTTATAAGAACAAACTATATAAGAACATAAGGCTTCGATGACAAAAATGTTAAGAACAAGCTAAGAACATTTTAAGGCTTCGCGGACTCAAAAACAGCCAATTGCTTAGGAAAATGGACAAAAATACATAAACATGAGGAAACTAAGAACATGTTAAGAACATTTTTAGACTTAAAAATCAAAAAGTTGAGAACATCTGTTCTTATGAAATAAAAGTGTGTATTTTCCTGCTTAAGAGTTTTTAAAGTCAAAACAAGACGTTCTCAAGAAAAGTCCACCGGTTAAAAAAAGTTTAGATTCTCAAAGTCACTTATAATAACTTCTAAGGACACTGGGACATTTGCACTGCCTTTAGAACGGTACAGAACAAAGTGAATATGGCCTACGATATAAGTTTTACTTCTTACCTCAAAAAGCAGGGCGCAATGCGCTTGAAGGCGAATCCGTTCACCGTTAGCTAGCGTCAACAACCGATTATCGTCCATAACTGAATTCATATTTTCTACCCATAATGCATCAACATCACCATCGAACAAAATATATTTTCGTTCCTTCTTTTCTGTCGGTTTGTTAATGTCACGGAAAATGTTGGAAAGGAGACCGTCCGTCCAATCACGCGTGACCGGATCTAAAGTTCCGTACAGTTCGATGACAGAACACGCTTTCGGGTTCATGGTGTAGATTTTGGTGTGCGTTCCAAGTCTATAAAAATGAAAAAGGTATCCATGATATTCATTTGCCAGTAAACGTTTTTTTATAAGAACATAATGCTTCGATGGCCAAAATGTTAAGAACAAGTTAAGAACATTTTAGAAAAATGGACAAAAATACTCAAAAATGGCGAAAATAGGACAGGTTAAGATTATTTTTAGGTTTAAGACACAAAAAGTTAAGAACATCCCAAGGCTTCAAAAATGTTGGATGTTCTTATAAAAAAAACAGTAGTGGCAAATTTAAGAAATTTAAGTTAGAGAAAGTTATTTAAAATTCGCCACTACTGGCAAAAACCGGGCTGTTTCCATAGAAAAGATTACTTCAAGCACCCAAAAATGTTTCCGGTTGTTTGCCAATAATCTTATTGTTTAAAAATATTCAAAATAAGTGGCAAACACCCGGTCTTTTTCGCCTTTCGTATAAAACGATAATATCACGTATTATTCGAATCTTTCTTATAACTCAAACTAGTTCTTAGTCTCAAGAATAACCTCTTAAGTAATTCGAATCTCTCTCTGTAATTCTAACAGATTAGAAATCAGTTCTGAGTCAGTATTAGCGAAGATTAACTGTATCATACTTGGTTTGTGCTTGACATAGTGTGTTGATAACAACAGATTTCCCTCCCCCAGTAGGGCCAACGATCATAGTTGTATGTCGAGTCATCATCGTTTCATACATTTGAACCACTTTATCAACCTGTAAGAATAATACACATTTTTTATAAGCATAGAAAAATCCAAAAACTAGCTCGAAGATGCTTCGATCGAGAGTTTGACTATGGCTGATAAATGATTGAAGGATGCTTATATTCTAAGCAAAATTCGTCCGTAAAACTCCAGCCAAAAACGGCGAAATTGGAAACTGTAGATGGTTGAGAGGAAAGTGAAAATGTAAGCTCCTTGTAAGATTATTTTACATAATTTGCGCTGGCCGCGTAATATTTATAAAAATACTGGACTGGAAGCCTGTGGAAGCAGACATTTACCGCAAGAATTTGAAAAATGTATTCAGGTGTTGCCACAGTTACGTAAGAAAATACCATTAAGCTGTTTTCACATGCACGTAAAATTTTACTTAAGATCTTCAGGAATGGGGAAATTCCCTAAGCTTACGTATTGATTTAAGGCCGTAAGTGAAGTTTGCTTACGTTCAAAAGGTTATGAACGGAAGGAAAAGTCACTTAAGCTATTTTCACAAACTTCACATACACGTTAAATACTATCTAAGACCTTACGGAAAATCGTTCGTGAGGTTGTCTTTTGGGAATTTCCCCGACATTAAGTAGAGTTTTTATTGAATAAAAGGGTCTTGGATAAAATTTAATGTGCATGTGAAAAAAGCTTAATGGTGAAAGTTACATAGCTTACCTGGTGAGACAAAGGCATGTAGTTATTTTCTTCCAATATGGCTTCGACAGCGTCATTGAAATCTGGGTAACGGACACGTGGGCAATCGAGGCCTGGGAACAAGTCAGAGATCAAACCAAGGAACAATGGCACGTCTTCGAAAACGAATTTTGGTAGATTCATATCACGAAGTGCTCTCATTAGGACGACATCCTGTAAAAAAAGTTTAAGAGAATGAATGAATGAGTGAATGAATAAATGTGATAAAACTCAGATTTTAGAGGCATGGAAAACAGTTTTTGTTTTGTGACGTTATAGGTAATAAAGATAGGAACACTCGAAAAGCAAATAACGGTAAAATCGGCGAAGTTGATCCTTTTTAAAAATAAAACGAAACCAACCTCGTCTAGATGTGGCGAACCTCGTTTCAATTCACCAGCCATGACAAGAACTGATTTTAAAGCACGCAAACCGAAATCGTAATGTGATTGTTTGGATAATTGACCGGCTGCCAATTTGTATAGAACAGTCATTTTCTTTGCTAACACCTAAAGAAAACAAAGAAAATAATGTTAGCTATCGAGTTATGACCATGGTTAAAATTTATTGAAACTACCAGTGGATACCCCTTAAAACCCACAATAAAAAGTGGTACCCTCTATCTCATTGTTTAGTTGGAGTGTAAGGCTGAAACTTTTTGTGTTGAAAGTACGTTGTCTATGATTGTCTTCCCTAGCAGTGATGTTTTGTAGAAAACAGTTTTCAGTTTTTCACGAGGAAGTGAAAAAGTGCAGTTTTAGCTATTTACCCCTTAAAACCTACAAAATGGTTTTTCTCGAATAACTTTTTACAAAAAAGTTCTTTTGACCTCAAATTTTGAACAGTGATTCACTGTAAAGTTACTAATGTTATGAATATACCATTAGTACCTAAATGATCTCAAAAATATGTGTTAAAATCAAAATACCCCTTAAAACCTACAAAAATAAGGCTAAAAACCACAAAGTCCGACCCTTGCTAACGGGATACTCAAGCTGATGGATACAAATTTGGTGTTGCTTCGTGATTCAATGGTTCAAAGACTTGCTAGAAATTCATTCCCACAACAGTATTTTTATTTTTCAGGATTTCATGCCCATAATGCAATTGTGTGTGGTTTTTTCGTCAAAAACGGCTACGAAAGGCCAAAACCTTCATGCGCTTCATTTTTGACCTATGGTTTTAATGTTTTTCTAAATCTCCATCAAATTTGTGACATTTTGGTATGCAACATGACCAGGTTTTGAGAAAGTCGATTTTCAGATTTTATTGATCATCACCATAAAAGTGCTTTAAAGTAGAATTTTAAGGGCCTGTCATTTTCGTTGGGGTCTATTCACGAAGATGAAAATGATTTTTTCATACCTACTATAAGTATAAGTATCTAAAAAGTATAGGTTTTATGACCTTAAATTCAATTGTGTAATTTCTAGGTCAAAAAAACCTGATTTTTTGAAGGGATTTTTGATAAAATTTTGAATAACTTCGAATTTTAAGATACTTTAGCATCTTTAAAATCCTTAAAATTTGGTATTTTATGAAAGAACATTTATAAGAGGTTGTAAAAAAGTGAAACATACCACATAAAATTAAATCTGGTAGTTATGAAAGCCAAAAATGCAACATTGTGGGTTTTAAGGGGTATGTGGTTTTAAGGGGTATCCACTGGTAACCGATCAAGTGTCAATTTTCTCCAATCGTTATACTTGTCACTGTTTTACTGTATCTGTTTTACGTCGCTCAATTACTGTTCGAAGCATAGAAGAACTAAGGCTCCAACCTTCCTTTTGGGCTTAGTTACCAATGAAATCAAATGGAGCAAAAAGTGAATAAATAGTTCATTGCTTGTATCTATTCTACACCCACTTTAGGGACTTAACGATTAAAAAAAAGTTCAATTGTTCAATTGAGTTCAATTGAAGGTCCTTGTTATGGCGAGTATCATTTTTTAATAGAAGTAAATAAAAGAAAATTCACTCACCTTCGCCAAGAGGAATCCTTCAGAGAATAACATGATTTCACAAATTTGTTGAAGGTCTGGTACAATACACATGACCGGTCGGAACAAAGCTTTGACACTTTCTGGTAGCTCTGTACGTCCAGCATAGCCTGGGTTCATGGTGATAAATAAACCCATTCGTGGATCAAGGCTAATTTCGCCACCTTCGAACTTGAAATAAAGAAGAATGTTATTTTAGTTGTTACCTTAGATTCTACAGGTCGTCGAGCCACGCCCAAAAGACTGGCTGCACCAAAAAATTCATCAGACACTTCCCTCAATACGTGCTGGTAGTAGCCTTTTGTCTTTTTAGAACTTGCAAGGGGGGGTCTGGGTAAATCAGTTCAAGATCAGGAGAGGTATTCGAGATCCTTGTAACTATAGAAACCGGAGTGTGTATTTTACTGACCTGCAATCTCTTCAGTTTCATGATCAAACCATTTTGCAGTGTCTTGATTTGAGTAGAGACAACAGACAGCACAGAAATATCGATTCGATTGAACTCATCAAAACAACCCCAAGCTCCGCATTGCGCTAGACCAGAAAAGATTTTCCCGATTGACTGAAATAAAAACAAACAGGAATGATTTCAATTAAAGTTAAATAAGAGAGTCAAGTCAAATTCCCAACAATATTCATGTTTTAAACCTTCTAAGCCAAGTTCCCTCTAGCCAAAAATTCTCAGTGCATTGAAAAATCAATCAATTAATCAATTCGTACCTTGAAATCCATTCCCTCACCACAATTAGTGACGACGCAAAGTAAACCTAAAGCTTTGGCAAGATCTTTGGTTGTTTCGGTTTTACCGGTACCGGCAGGACCGGCAGGTGCTCCTCCAAGGTACATCGATAATGCCTGAAAATACACAAAGATAGAACTAATCTATTAAATTGCAAATTGCATTGAATTTTTGTCTCTAATTAAAATAGGTACCTTAAAGTAAGAAATTTGGGCGGAAACAAAATTTTGCGGATTTAGCAGATTTGGTCAAAATGCGCCAAAATTAATTCCCGCCAAATTTAAATTAGTGCATTTATTCCTCCAAATGTGTGCTATTTCAGGCCTTAAAACAGGTTTTTCTTGTTTAAATTCCCGCCAAATTCAAGGTATCTGATGATTCAAGTCTCTTGTGCACATCATCATCATATATTTTGGATTACTCTCCTTTTTAATAATTTTTTTTCTTCAAAATATTCCACTTTTAGTAACTATTCAGGACATTGGAAACCCTAGAGAGATTTAGTTGTCGAAGTAGCACACAGTAAAATAAAATTAAAGAAGGCCGGTACAAAACTTCAAAACAGCGCTCGAAGAATCTTGATATTCATGATGTAATCTCTTACGCGGAAACGCCTAAAACTATTCTTGATATGATTAAGTTAGGATAATACCATCTTTCTATATAGGAACCACCTGAAAAAGCAGTACTTTAATCTCTCCTCCTTAATAAAAATGCCTAACAAAGGAGGAGCCAACTTCCGATTTTTCGGGTGATTCCAATAGAAACTTAGAGACGTATCGTAATATAAGACTAAAATAAAAACAATGGCAAACACACGGTGTTTTTTCAGGTGTTCCCGCTTAAAAGATTACGTCACAAATACCAAGAAAATGCACAGAACGTTGTATGGACGTTAAAGACGTTTCTATGGATGTTGAAAAAACGTTCAAGACGAACCTGAGTGATAGTGAGATAGATCCGATCAGTAAGGGGCGTGATGACTAAACGCCCGTTCAATCCCATATACTCGTATCCATAACCGAACTGTCCGGTACATTGTCGAACGATCAGATCATCCGGTTTTTGTTCCCAATAGAAACGTAGTTGACTTTCCCATTCGAATTCTCGAGCGTCCATAATACTGAAAGTTGTGAAAAAGAAGATTACGTAATTGATTCGTTATAGGGTCATTAGGCCGGTTGGCGGATGGTTTGGTATACGGGCCAATTTCTCAAAAACTATAAAATTTTAGATAAAACTTATTATACCATTTTGTGAATTTCAAAAAAAAGTAATGAGCCAATCCCGAGAAAAACTAGTATTAACAGACGAAAGGACGAACGGACGGACGAACACGGGTTAATTCATAGGACCTCCGAAGTAGGTCCAATAAAAACTTACAAACTACCAAAAGAAAAGCTGGTAACAGACGAACGGACATGGCCTAAGTCATAGGACCTCCGAGGTAGGTCCAGTAAACGAAAAGCAGGTAATAGACGAACGGACGGGCCTGGGCTAATTTATATGACTCCGAGGTAGGTCCAATAAAAACTTACAAACTACCAAAAATTGATTTGACGACTTACCTATCTCTGACAAAAGTGTCGATGATATCACGAGCATGTACCTCAATGATGAGAACACTGTTGAACTTTTTGCGATCGTTCTTGGAAAGATCTGATCGAACCTAAAAATATATATGAGTAGTTACAGTTGACGTGAATTGTAATAGTGCGGTTGCTTTAGCTTAGAAGAAGAAGAACAAGGCATCTGCTCCCCCAAAATTCCAAAAGTTCGTTGACAATTTACCTTTTTAACAATTTCTCGGCATGTATTTATCTAAAAGCTATACACAGCTGGAACGATATTTCCAATGATTTAATAATCTAATACATTAAAGATTTTTGAAAAGTTGAAAAAAAATTTATTCTGTTTTTAGAATCATGACATCAGACATTTTAGAATATTTTAACCTTGCGTGCTCCATCGGTCTTAATATTTCTTTTTATCTTTTTTAAATAAAAATTACAGCTATTTTTGCTATTTTGGTGATGTTAGGCCTGCTTCAAAGAACAGTAACTTTTTACCCAATAAAGATATGAAAAATCCGAACAAAGATTTGAAGTCGCCAAGGTTCAAATATTTATAAAAAAATCTGATGGCGTGATTTTTTAACCAGGAGAAAAAATATTCGTTTTTCATCTTCATTTTTCTTCTTTATTTTCGACTTTTCAAGAATCTCTTATCTTTTGATTTTTTTGCTTAGAAATATCTTTCCAGTGGTATATAACTTTTTAACATAGCGTAAATGGGTGCTGATAAATTGTCAAAAAAGTTGAGTGTCCACATACTTTTGACGCAGACTTTAATACTACTACGAGGCCTTTAGAACCTTTTTATTGTGCCTGTGTTTATAAAGGTCTTTTTTGAGACTGTGTTCCATTAAATTCGATTATTCGGCGGTTTATAAAGGGGCTAACCCCTCAACATTGAAATACCTTGACAACCAAATCATTAATTTGTGAGTGCATTTTCTTCGCGTAATTCTTCAGGCCCAACTTATCTCCTTTCTTGACTTGTGCAAAGACATCTTCCACTTCCCATGTCCACCAGACTTGACTTGCTGCCAGAACGACCATACCCTGGTATCTCAACATCCAATCAGGTCTATGAGAAAAGGGGAAGCAAAAAAATCAAAACTACTGGAATGCAGAGTTTAAAAGTCCATCCGCTTTAGGAGCCCCTTCCCCCAGCCAACCTTCAATTCACGCAATCATGCAAATTTCTTTTGAAATTCATGCATTTACACAGATTTTGTTTCCCTATTTACGCAATTTCTGTTCACACAAAGTTTTCCAATTCACGCATTCGCGCAAGAGAAAAAGCCCATTCACGCATTTAGGCAAGTGAAAAAGGCCATTCACGTAAAGCACTAGGGACCTCTTTAGGCGTGTACCAAATGGTAACAATGCCAGTCTACTAGACTTATTTTTATGAGATTGGCTTCCGCAAGGTAGCAAAAAACCGAGTGCAAACTCAAAAAGCTTTAAAAAAATTTAAACTCAGACGGAAATAGGATTTTCTGGAACTATTATGATCATGATATCGCTATGGGCGGCTCAGGGCGATTGGCAAGGCTATTAAAAGGTTAACTACTAAATGATCTTACAAGTGGATTTATTGCTTCCAGGATGATTCAAATTTTTAAGTATTGAAAATTTTACAATCGAAATTGAGTGTATGTGCAAAATATCATGTATGTGATAGACCTTTTCATAAATTACGTCACGAACATCACTTGCATCGTTTGGAAATTACAGGGTGTCCAAAAAAAAAGTATCGAGTTCGAACATGATTCTGAGTAGAAGGTTGTTGCGTGTGTTTAACAAAATGTTAGAAAATATATACTAACACAATAATCGTTTTTACAACTGTCATTAATATGATTAAAAAGAATCAACCTTCTTTACAATTTTCATGGCGTTAAAGTTATTGAGAATTGTTTTTTGTAAAAGTTATTCATAAAAGATGTCTCATGACAATTTAAATAGGGCACAGAGAGAAACTTTGATAAACATTGCAAATTTAGTGAAACACACACAAGAACTTTCTTTCTACAGAAGAGGTACAACTGAATATTTTTTTTCCGGACACCCTGTATTGCCATGGTAATTAACTCCCAGCAGATTTTATCAAAACTACTTTCTATTTATTAAAAAAGCTTTTAATATCTCAAGGGGCATAATCACAATGGTAATTATTTGAATACGAGGTAAGTGATGTTCGTGAGGTGATTTATTAAAAGTTTTATTAAGGCTTATTAGGGACACGAAAGTTTTATCGCTATGGGCGGCTCAGGGCGATTGGCAAGGCTATTAAAAGGTTAACTACTAAATGATCTTACAAGTGGATTTATTGCTTCCAGGATGATTCAAATTTTTAAGTATTGAAAATTTTACAATCGAAATTGAGTGTATGTGCAAAATATCATGTATGTGATAGACCTTTTCATAAATTACGTCACGAACATCACTTGCATCGTTTGGAAATTACAGGGTGTCCAAAAAAAAAGTATCGAGTTCGAACATGATTCTGAGTAGAAGGTTGTTGCGTGTGTTTAACAAAATGTTAGAAAATATATACTAACACAATAATCGTTTTTACAACTGTCATTAATATGATTAAAAAGAATCAACCTTCTTTACAATTTTCATGGCGTTAAAGTTATTGAGAATTGTTTTTTGTAAAAGTTATTCATAAAAGATGTCTCATGACAATTTAAATAGGGCACAGAGAGAAACTTTGATAAACATTGCAAATTTAGTGAAACACACACAAGAACTTTCTTTCTACAGAAGAGGTACAACTGAATATTTTTTTTCCGGACACCCTGTATTGCCATGGTAATTAACTCCCAGCAGATTTTATCAAAACTACTTTCTATTTATTAAAAAATCTTTTAATATCTCAAGGGGCATAATCACAATGGTAATTATTTGAATACGAGGTAAGTGATGTTCGTGAGGTGATTTATTAAAAGTTTTATTAAGGCTTATTAGGGACACGAAAGTTTTTTCACGTTGGTGCAATACAACATGTTCCATCTCACCAATCTGAAACGCTTTCTCGTGTCTCCATCCCATTTTTCTTATAATAACATTTGTGCTTCTCTCACTTTTGTCCCTGGGACAATGGAGCAAAAAAGGAAACCACGAGACACGCACTTTTTTTCTTGTGTTGGTGGGATGGAGCATGTTGCATTGAACCAACGCGAAAAAACTTCTCGTGTCTCTAAGCCTTTAGAATTGGATAATATTTAAAATCTCGAACCTGTCATCTATGCAGAAAGCAGGAACAGGATTTGAGTAGAGAAACGATTGTGAGACGGTAGCGAAACTTTTAATTATAAAAAAAACTCTCAAACTTGTTTTTAATGAGTGTTGATTTACTTTCAATTATCAATTGATAGTTTTCCATTGAAAACCCACATGATTCCGGTACAGCGATCTGGTTTTAGTTTTGCACGTAAGTAACATTAATTGATCAAATTAAAAATCGATAATTACAAACTACCACCATATAATAAAAATTAAACTGACCAAGGTGGATAACAACTTCCTTCAACTGTATTTTTTGAAAGCTATGCAAAAATTCCTTTTTTGGCAATTTATTAGACTAGAGTCTACTTCTGGCTGAACTTTGCTTTTTGATAATTTTTGATGATGCTGAGTCCAGTGAAGTAGACTAGGAGCATTTGACGAGGTTGCCATTTTGAAAATGAATGTTTAATATCCAAATAACAAAAAAACTACTATATAATCAAAAATGAGAAACAAACATCAATAACAGATTTCCAATCCCTTATTCTCAAATAAAAACATTGCTTCATACTGTTTTTACCTTCCAAAAACAACTTAAATCTTGCGGACTATTTTACAGTCCACCTAAGCAAAAGCATATTACCATATACTACCGGGTCACTTAATCGCGCCATCCAGTCTATCAAAAAGCTTTAAGTAGACCCCGGCCTAGCAACTTAGTTATAAATGAGTCCTTTTTTGCATAGATAAACTTAAAGGGGAACTCAACAAATTTTGGATTTTTTTGTTTCTATCCTGAAATGGTTTGTTTCAACAATAAATTTCAAAATTTCAAGGTTGCAACTCTCCTTTCACTCTAAAAATTTGTTTAATGAGCTTTTAAAAAGAGGCTCCCCTCTACTAACATGAAATTGTTTATCAAATAAAAAAGACGCACTTTCAGCTGTTTTATGACGTAGCTGCATTCAGAAAGAGGAAGATGCTTATCTTCTCAGGCTAAAAATCAGTGAAGACAGGCCCCTCAGTAGAGGGTTTGTGACTAAATTTTTGTGTTTCTTGTTGGATTTTTTATTGTTATTCAGCTAAATCACCCACAATTTACCAGGAATACTTTTCTATGTATTTATTTCTTATTTAAAACAGAACTCTGAAAACATACTGTAGTCATAACTGAATTTGTTCTGTTTTCTGAATACTTTGACGTCATAATCCAAAGAGAAGTCGATCTTTTTTAAAAAGAAAGGGGGTGATTTTTTGAACATATTTTTAACTGAAGTTAAGAGAGATTTTTCATGATTTTTATTTGAGAGATCGAACCTATATACTTTCTTTCTCATTTTTATACTTAATATTACCAAAAATCAGGAAAAAAATAAAAATGAAAAATTTGTTGAGTTCCCCTTTAATATGAATAAAATTAAGACACTTGATAACTCGAACCACTATAAATAACTTATCTTTCAATGAACCATTCCATTTAATATCCAGGGTGTACCAACATTTCCGGTGGTTATTCGGAGAAGAATTTCCAGGGAGTACAAAGGAGTATTTTTTAATTTTCCCTGGGGGGTAAAAGACTGATTCTAGTTTGTCCAGCCTCACTTTAAAGGGATAAAAGCAATTTTTCCAAGGGTTCTTCTGCAAATCTTGCCATTTTCCAGGGGGTATCCACAAATTTCTAAAAAATGTTTTTTGCTTTGTAAAGGTTCGTCCACCCCCTGTATGGAAATTTAATGGAACAGCCCAATCCTACGCTTGATTATTTTCTTTAGATACTTTATATATGGTTCAATAAAAAGAACTCCAAGAATAGAACTTTTTATAAATTACGTCACGAACATCACTTGCCTCGTATTCAAACGGTAACAATGATTGACTATGTCCCTTGAGACATTAAATGATTTTTTTATGAATAGGAAGTAGTTTTGATAAAATCCGCTGGGATGGCAAGTGATGTTCGTGACGTAATTTATGAAAAGGTCTATACGTATGGTGTACAGGATCGCAAATTATTGAATTCAGAACATAAAAAAGCAGGCTCCAGATTTTTCATACCTCGTGCAACTTTCACAATATTTGAAGATGGCTTCTTTAGTGATCAAATGATTTGTCTTTCTCATTTCCTCCAACACTTTCGTCATCCAATCCTCAACGCGACCTTCTGCCGAGACGGGGGTTTTGAATTTCATTTCTTCACATTCGCTAGATATCATCCCTGTAGCGATCATTTCATTAGGCGAATTTCCTTCTTCGAAACGCAATTTGGCAATATTGTCAAACATCTGAAAAAGTCAAAATATTAGTGGTACAGTAGAATCGTTTTAACTCGAACCTCCACAGTTCGAATGTCTCCTTAACTCGAACTAGATATAAACATTACTCCATAACTCAGAATTTCGTTAACTCGAACAAATTTGTTCTGTGTGGGTTTGAGTTATAGAGACTCTATTATAGTACAAAATTCAACCCTCTCTTTATTGATTTAAAGTCCCGCTCTCATGAAATAGGAGGCCTAGAAGCATTCCCTGAAAAATGACCGATGACCAATGAACAATGTGTATTTCTTGAGTTAAATGTTCTTCGTTGGGGGTACTAACAATGAATAAGCTTTCGTTAGTTCTTTCCTATATATTCTTAACAAACGGACCGAAATCAATAAGACCTGTCTCACTGGTAAGTCATTAAATGAGTAGTTGATATTAGGTAATCTTGACTATACTGAACTATAAATTGAGAGTAGGTGTAACCTAGGTCTACCTCAAAACTTCCGAGATATTCAAGAAATGATGTTACTTGTGTATATTTTTTACAAGTTTTTTTATAAGAATATCCATTATTTTTGAAGATTTGGGATGTTCTTAGTTTTATGAGTTGTAAGCCTTAAAATATATTTAACATGTTCTTATTTTCACCATTTTGTGAGTATTTTTGACCATTTTTCTAAGACATCAGGTGTTTTAGAGTCCACAAAGCCTTGAAATGTTCTTAACATCGAAGTCTTATGTTCTTATATAGTTTGTATTAGAAAACTCCAGAGAAAAATTTGTACGATTCTTCAGTTTTGCATATCATGAAACTAAAACGTACCTTAATCATATGTTCTTGGACACATGTCGCTTCATGGCTACCAAGAATAGACAGCAATTCATCATCCGAAATGAAAAAGAAACGCGGAAAAGCATTTCGTTTGCTGTCCAAGTAGTCGTTCAAACTCTTCTGGCATTTCTCTAACCCGATAGAAAGTGTTTGTAAGATTTCAAGGCGATTTGGTGCGTGAGCTGCATCCAACACTTTGGGATTCTTGTGCGTATCCGTCATGATCTGGAATAAAGTTATTGATCAGTGGCGGATCTAAGGGGGGTTCAAAATCTAGGACGGAGAGTTGTTTCTTTTAGCAGTAATCCTTTATAAGGAAATTAAAACTTTCCATTATTAATTTCGAACCCTTCTCATAGTAGGGGGCCAAGCCTGGAGTTCCGTGACATCTTTTTTACAACTTAGCCAGTTTTAGTCTATGCCAAAGAACAGTATATTTTGAGATATTTTTGAGAGGGAGAACGCGGATTAGGCCCATGGAAACTTTTTTTTATCAGTAGAGTTATTATGGTAGAACATTACTGGCATATGTCGTATTGGGATGTAAGCACAGGCTAGTCGAATACCCGTCTTAGAAATTCGTCAGCTTCTAGGGTATTTTTGGGCAGGTTCGTAGACCTTACTCCGGTACTACAGTTTTTTTTCGCAGGGGGTAAATTATTTCAAGCCTCAATGTGTTTATACTATGCTTATGTAGGGGGGTACTGATATGCTAATAAACGTTACGCTAATAAAAAAACGTTTATGTAAGATTTAATTTTAGAATTAAACAAGGTGACTTCATCATTACTTTCTTAAAAGTTTTATCAATATCGTCGAATTTTTTGGCTTCTTCAGGGAGCTGGGAACGAATGTCTCCACCAATGAAAATGCTTTCCAAATACATCCATTTTCGTTGTACTACAAGCCAAACCTAAAATGAATAAAAACATGTGTATTAAGAATCGGAATTGACTTTATACATAACTCAAGGAAACTTTCACCACCTCCTTCCAATTTTATAGGGTTTGTAGGGTTTGAATGTCCCAAAGATTTGCACATTTCTTTTGGCTTATAAAAGGTTGAAATTCAGCGGCAGGCAAATCCTGCAACATCTCCAAACAAAGTAGCTCAAGAGGTATTGTGTTTGAATCTTCAAAACCTTCAAACGCTACAAACCCTTCAAATTTGTGACCAAAGATTTGTTTTTTTTGTAGGGTTTGCAGTGGCCAATAGTTTGTCCCTATCTTACAGTATCTGAGTTCAAACTGGTACAATTTAAAATGCTCTTTTCGATCTATAAAGTGTGTCACGAAAAAAGCAGACAATTTTATTGAGTAAAATTCTTAAAACTAATTATCTAAACTGGGCTTAGAATGATTGAAATACAACTAAAATTTCTTGTTCAATCAATAGATATTCAATTCCCAAGATGATTGAGGTCTTGGAGATTGAAATATTAAGTATACAAGTCATAAAATTTCCCATAAACCATGATGATTTTACTTTAAATAAAGTCAATTTTTCGGGACACACTGTTGATCGAAATTATTCATTTATTAATATCATCATCGCTACCTCATGTGTCATTTTGAAATTATAAATTTTTACCTCGACAACTTCACTAATATGTGATAAACTTTTCTCCCATTTATGAACATTATCTAGGAAGGGACCAACAAATCTTGATGCAGTCATACTCTGCAGGTTCATTGCATTGTCGTCAAGTGTCTGCAACATCTCATCCACAGCACCAACGATGTAACCTGGGTGAAAACAAAGAAAGGGGCTGATACTATAGTTTCACCTGGCAAGTGGGATGACGTAATTGTATATTTCAGATTTTTCTCGTCTCGCCTAAGGCGAGACCAATTTGGTAAGTTGTTTTACAGAACCGACCGACCCTGAAATGCCAAAAATCGAAATAAAAATTAAATTGATTTTGGTAGTACATTTTTATTTTCCTTGCTAAATTTTCAAAATTTTGGTAGTTTTTCCAAGGTTTTGAGAATTTTATGTTCAATTTTTCATCTTATCCATGAATTCGACCTCTTTCGCAATTTTGTCAAGATGTAGTATTTTTTGCTGCTATTTTAGGAGATTTTATAGGTAAAATTATACTTTTATTTTAATATTTTCGCCGGCCGGGCGACCGACCGACCGACCCTCTTTTGTTGGTAGCTTGGCCCGTAAAACAACAAATTAAATTGCCCTTTAGATTCAAAAATCTACAATAAAAAGATAGTACCATAAACTTTAAGGGGTAAGGTATTGATTTCAGAGATTTTTTCATGCTCTGAGATATGATAGATTTAATCATGGATGAGAAAATGTATTGTCAGGAAATAAGAATTGTTTCTTTCAATAAGTATGTACCAACCCGCGCGTATAAGAATCGGATTTTGCTTTTTACTTTTTTTTTTCAAAACCCATGAATTTTTATTAAAGGTCTACGGTTCTTGCTTTTTCCTCGTCCAAAAGAAGCTGATAAATTGGAAGTCTAGAATATAACGTTGGAATCTTTGGAAGTTTTTCGCCCCATTGCTCTTATAAAAAAGAAGAACGATCGGTGTAGGGAGTCAAAAAGCTTGAAGATCATTCTCTTCTAGCCGTTTGCACCTATATAGTGGGGGACGTACGGTTTTTTCGGAATTACGGAAATCGAACCTTTTTTCTTCGGAATTTCGGGAATCAGGCAAAATTCCTTCGGTATTTCGGAATTCTGAAATTGTTTCAGTATTGGAAATCCATGAATTTTTGCTTCGAAATTTCGGTATTATAAAGTTTTTATTCCCTTCTTTCGGAATTCATACATGAAAAATAAAATTTTGATGAAAAATTAGTCAAAACGAGAAAAAATACCCAAAAAATTGGTATCGGAATTGCAAGTATTTTTTTACGGAATTTCGGAAAAAGTGGCAAAATGATTCGGTATTTCGGAAATCACTAACCCCGTACGCCTCAACCTATATAGGATCAATTTATCATGTTAGTACATTCTCACAAGAGATGAGGAAAATTCAGCTCTTTTATCATCCTCAATTTTTGTCAAAACTGCGAGTCGTTCAAAATGGTTGGAGTCCTCATGAGGTTCGATGCATAAACTCGCTGCAAACATAAGCATTTTCGAATCACTTTGCAATTCTTCTATTCGAAACAAGGAAGTAATTAACTAGATTAATAGATGGCCATGGTGATATTGTATGAGGCTATTATAGAATTTAAATACTCTTTCTTTAGCTTTATAATTGAACACTATTAATTTGTAGCAGACACAGCGGATATAGCTGTTGTACCACAAAAGGTATAACCATGAACATATAAACGACTGGACATCTATCTTTTATTGTCTCTTTGAAGCGAGCTTCGTTGCCGCCTGTATTTCAAAATTGCTATAAGAAATCCGACAATATTCCGTCGTAATTTTATTTCTTTGAATTGTTTAGGTAAAATGATTGATAGAGCTTGAACATTACTCCTAATGCACAAAAAAATTATTTCCAAATTTTTTCACGGGTTTGCAATATATTTCATCAACATTTTCAACTCTGAAATGCAGAATTTCAACTGCGTGTATACTTTTGAATCCCTTTTGTCACTCCAATAATTTTTTTTATGATTTGAAAAAAATAGCTTGCCAAAGTTGAGAGCCTGTGTCATAAGAATATCGAAATTAGAATGTGACACTCTCTAAAATTATTAGACACTTTTAAGTCAAAATTTGGAAATATTAGTCGGAGTTTTGACAAGCTGACGATGATTTTGCCTCTGTTATCTTTGTTATGATACAGATGAAAGACTTGAGAAAAGTAGAACAACAAAGACTTTCGTCGAAATTATGACGTTGTTAGCAATGTATTCCCAAGAGATATACCATCAGAATTTATTGTTTCATTTGATGATTTTAACGAGGCGGCAACGAAGCTAGCAGTGTTATCTTCAAAAATACAAAGGAGATGGATGTCCAGTCGTTTATATGTTCATGGTATAACATAAGGAAGTGACATATCATACAGGAAAGCACGTGTGCCCAATAAGAAGGTCAAGCCGGGAGGGAGTACTTAGGCAAAATATATGCCGGGTATGTGCGAGCCATAAGGGTCTCTTTTTCACACCTTCGAAAGGGGTACAAAACTCATTAAAAAGCAAATTGAGTCTCTGTAAGGGTTCAAAACTCACGAAATCAAATATTTCCTCTCTCAAAGGGTCGTGATTTTCAAAACTCTGTACAAGAATCGATTGAAAATCGACAAAAACTTTGAGAAAAGTCAAAGGGTCCCTCGATTTTCGATTTTTGGCTCAAACATACCCGTCAACCTCGCAAACCTAATCCCCCCGGGATTAAGAGCAGTAGTTCACAAACAAACAAGATGGGCAAAAAGTTACAGCCCTCCAGAATGGGTCCATTTTACCTACCTTCTATTTATCGATTTTCATTCTAAATCTGCAATTCTATTTGGAACAGACTTTAGTATATATACTGAATTTGAAATGTAGCACATTGTAAATAATTCTTCCCTATAGTAATTTCAATTTTGGAAACCTGAGGGGCTTTAAAACTAAATATTCAATAGTTAAATGGATTTGCCCCTTGTGAACTTTTAAAATCCAGTACGGTAGCTTCGTACCTGATTTTTTTATTTTTTTGTAAACAAGAGCAATTCAAAATGAATTAATTTTACGCGATTGTACTAAGGCACAGAATTTGTGTATCTGGTCTTTTGGCACAATTTTCATCTTGGTGAAATAGAAAACATTAATTGAGAATAATATCATTGAGTGACATTAAACGGTTTGCCCGCATATTGATTGTTACTAACAAACATCCTAGTTTCGATGGTGCTTTTTTCTTTAATTGCACCACTTTTGAAAGTGGTCGAGCCAAACACATATGCTTTTGAACCGCAAAAAAAATTAATGACCATTAGATTAAAAATAGAATTGGAAAAAAAACTATAGCAAGTGTATGTATTTTATGTAATGTTATATTTGATTTGCACCTGCTCGAAATCTTGCTTACATCCCTAAAAAAATACCATATTCACCCAGCAATGGGATAAATTTATATAAAGCATAGTTTCCATTCCCCCTAGCGTGCAGGGCGCAGCGACGAAAGCTTCCTTAATCAGCTCATTGGCGTCATAAAAAGTAAACATTTAAAATTTTTTTTGAGTATTTCCGAGCAGTGCAGAGCAATTTTGGAAGTCGAAAAATCTCAACTTTCAAACAAGCGTGTTTGAGCTAATTTGCGGTTAAATGTAACCAATCAGAATCCAGGAAATTTTCTTACAACGGAAAAAAAATTAAAGAAAGTATGCAGAATGTGATGAGGACAAAAGTCCATGTCGAAATGAATGAGAATCATCAACTACTGCTCGCTAACGCGCTGCAACCACTTCTATATACACCTTTTCGACCGTAGTCGCGCAGTCAGGCGCGTGCCACTGAATTATATAATTATCCCCCTAAACTCGATCCAATACTTTTTTTAAACATTTTTCTATTGTCTATAGGTGCGAAAAAAGGACGGATAAAGCGGACAAAAAAATGCCCACGTGGCAATTGGCGGCAAAGGTAGAAATTGTGTATCTAAACCCCTGGTCACGTGGCGCTGCACACCAGGCTAACGGAAACTTGGCCTAAGATGTGCTGTCAAGGCAGCAAAGCTCAGAAACGAAATTTCAGAGTATTCCATTCAACGAGAGTTATAACGCCCTCTTTCCAATCCAAACAAAACCGTGAATATGAAACGAGAGTAGTAAGATCGAACTTGAAGAAAGTTTTGAGACGAAGACATAGAGTCTGCGCATCAGCAGAAAGGTTGGGAAGGGTCAGGGGAGAGGCAGGGGTACAACCTCCGCTCTTTTGATTATTGTGGCGCGCCTCTTCCTTTTCTAACCCAAAATAGCAGCTTTGTGGAAAGAAACCAACAAAATTATCTGAAGATTTCACACTCGCTACTTTCGCGTACTACTTGTAAGGGTAGAAATTTCAGAAAATTCTTAAAAAAAGCCATAAGTCCACAAACCCAGTGCCCCCCCCCCCCGCGGATGGATTCCATCTGACGGGTACACAAATCAGAAAAGGGTATTAGGTTTGACCGGAAAAAAGTTTTTTAAATGGGAATGGAAAGAATATTCAAAATCCATAGGTTGAATGAAGCTCTTCCAGAAAATTTTTGTATATGGGGCTGGAGGATATTTTGGATATTTTGTCCAGGGGTAGTGAAAAATTTGCAAAATTTACCTTGTTTTGGGGGAAAACTTGTCAACTGATGCTTGTCCAGGGGGTGAGATCTGTTGTCTGGGGGGGGGGGGTCAAAATTCACTATGTCCGAAGGTTCATAAATAAGTCTCAATTAAATTGATACATCTGCTCCCTGTCAACCAATATCCTCATAGAAGATAGTTAGACAGATACACCCAGTGTGTATCAACCGGTTGCCGATTTGGATAAATGGTTGAATTATTCTAAACTCTAGCTAGAGCTTGATGTTGTTAACATGTTTGTTGGAATCTCGAATAAAAACTAGGGCTCTATGATAAGAATGGTCGGGAATTTCGCATTGTGAGGGAATATTTGGGTAGTTTTTGTTTAGGCTTAAAAAATCAAAGGGAGTTTAGTTGTTAGAGAAATAAAACAATTTGATAGTCATTTTTTGAGATGCAGATAGTTATTTATTTTTGATTTTATTTTTTTAATATTGAAAATTTACAAAAGGGGCAAAAACAAAATTATTATAAAAATGAAAAATAGGTTAATAAATTTGTTATCCAATTTGTTCATAGAAAATAAAACTGGGTTAAAAATTATACAAAGACAAATTTCCGTTTTCCGATTTGGGTGAAAAGTTCCGACGTTGATTTAAGAACAGGTGGGTCATTCTGTTTAGTATTTAACGACCGTAATGCTTGTTGATGAAATGGAATCCAGCAAATCGGCGTTGGGTTGAACGTCTGACGACACGTCTATTGCATTTGACGACGTCTTTGCTGTTGAAGCAACGAACCTTGGTGTATCTACGGCGACCATAACCGTAAATGTATACATAACATCTTTGAATGTAGGAAGCGCTGCAGAATTGGCAAGTTCTGGTGACGCGGTATAAGCAGTATTTTGTTCGACGGTAACGAATACAGCGTCTTCTGTATTTATCTTTTTTGACGCAAACTGGGCGACTGTAGTAACATTTGTACGATCTTCGAGCGACTTGGTTTTTGCAACTGTTCTTGGTCAATCGATTTTTGTATCGGAATAATAATTTGGTTGACTTCAATTTTCGTCTTGGTCGATGGCTGGCATCTTCGTCTAAAAATAATGAATAATAACATTGGAATATGAATGCAAATATTTGATTTCTTCATGGACAGGGAAACCCAAATCTTTGATCTAGCACTCGCATGATTATAGCTTATTCAGAGCAGCGCTCTTCATTTTGATTAAAGGGAGATGTATAAACCAAGTTTGAATGAGATTTCATACCATTAGTTTCTTCAACAGCATCTTCTTGATCTTCTTGTTCATCAGCTTCTTGTGGAGAAGTCTCTTCTTCATCTTGTTCTGGTAGTTCATCTTGTTCTTCTTGATCTTCTTCATTTTCATTTTCATCTTCACTCATTTCTTCGTCAGCTGCTACTTCTTCTTTCGTTTCTTCAACAGCATCTTCCACCTGTGCTGGTTCTGCTTTTGGTTCATCTTGTGTCTCTTCACCTAGGAATGATAGAATTTTTATTTTACATTTTCATCCAGACAGTCTTAAGCTCTTAGACCCTCTTTCAGTGTGATTTTAACTTTTTTGTGTTTCTCACCTGTTATCTATGGGATATTGAAGAAGCTTTTATCCCTTCTTGTCCCGAAGCCTGGTTAGATAAAGCTCTTACATTGTCGTGCAAATCTGATAATAACTCTGTTATTAGTAATGTTATTTTGAAGTAAGCTGGGAGGACAAAGTAAGCATAAAGTTTACTTACAGTGAACTGCGTACACCAAGAAGGAGACGAGTAACAAAGCCTTCCAAATCTTCATATTTGTGAGTGATTGTGTGTTCTTCTTAAGCAAATGAACTTTGAAGATGGTTTTCTGAATTTTAATAACCCTTTTATACCCTTGCAGCACGAGGAAGTCAATTATCAGATAATGGGTTTTTGGTTTTCGCGTGCGTCAACTCTGAAAGTCGTTAGAAAACGCATTAATTTCTAATCTGGTTTACTGAATCAATTTTCCCGTGTTAATTATAGTTTCCGATACTTTTAATTGGAGATATATATTCAGCTGATTTAGTCATTTTACCCAAAATGGTTTTTGAACTTTTTTGAATTGTCAAAGGAATTTTGCAGGGAAATTACTAGTAAAAAAGTCTTATAGATATGTCATCTTTAGATGAAAAAAAAACAATACATTTTCTTCTCGGTAATGACATTATTATAACCTAGACTCTTTTGCTGGGAAAGTGGGCTTTTTGAGAAAAGAAATGTATACGGTTGTTTTGGATATATATGGGAATTTTTTGTAATTTGACTAGTTAAATATTGTTTAAAATTTGACTCTTCCTTGTAGTTTTTAAAAGCTAAAATAAATCATCACAAGAAAATGCTTTCTCCAAAATGGCTCTTGACATGACCATGACCAATCATCTCGTAGTCTGTCAATGCCAATAAGTACCATTAAGTACGGATTCCAAATCTTGTCCGTGGTGCTTTATAAGTCTAATAATGGGACATTTCACAGTCGCAAAGCGTAATGGGTAATCAGGACCACTGCACGCTAATAACGTCCAATGTTTTGAAAAATTTTGAAGCTTTTTATGTCCAGCCAACAGAAAGCCGTTATGGAGGCCCAATCATCCCTGATTACCCATGACCCGTTTCTGCTTTGAACTGGCCTAAATCTCGAGAAGATTTTAACTCCTCATAAACGATATCCTTAAAATGAGCGACCGTATTGCAAAGGTAGAGCGTTCGGCTACGGTGAGCTATGACCCGACCGGGTCACCCTAAAGACTTTAAAACTTAGTACAAAAAAAAAAAGGTCAGTGATGCCTCTATACTTGACGATCAGCATTAAAAAGAGAGGGATCAAAGGTAAATGGAGCAATGCAGCGAGAGAACGTGACACTCTCTCCCCTAGATAGCTATCAAAAGAGGAGCTTTCGTGTCGCCTTCGACCGCGGTAGTAGACTTATTTACTTGTCACATTTATATCATAGCATTTTCAACGGTGTGACCATTCACCCAAAACATCGAGCCAATTAAAGCTTTTCCTAACTCATCACGTGGAAAAGCTCATGTCCTGTTAACACGCAAAAAGTCTACCAGAAGGAAGAACTGTTACTGAAATTGAGACATAATTTTCTGGAGAGTCTGCTTTAAGGTGTTCTTGGGATATTCCTAGAAAATATTTTCTACTATGTGAACTTGTCAACACTCAGGAAAGTATAAAATGAAAGCACTACAAAATTCTATTCGGGCAAAAAGCTTATAACGACGGAAATTTTGACTAACACAGGAAAAGAGGAGAAACTGACAAAGTATTAAATCAATGGGTTGTCTAACGACTTTTAAGTTGATGCATAATAAAACCAATGACCAATTTTCTGATAATTGACTTCCTCGTGCTGCAAGGGTATAAAAGGGCTACCAAAATTCAGAAAATCATCTTCAAAGTTCATTTGCTTAAGAAGAACACACAATCACTCACAAAGATGAAGATTTGGAAGGCTTTGTTACTCGTCTCCTTCTTGGTGTACGCAGTTCACTGTAAGTAAACTTTATGCATACTTTATCCTCCCAGCTTACTTCAAAATAACATTACTAACAACATAGTTCTGGAGAATGATGCGATCAGATTTGCACGACAATGTAAGAGCTTTATCTAACCAGGCTTCGGGACAAGAAGGGATAAAAGCTTCTTCAATATCCCATAGATAGCAGGTGAGAAACACAAAAAAGTTAAAATCACACTGAAAGAGGGTCTTAAGACTGCCTGGATGAAAATGTAAAATAAAAATTCTATCATTCCTAGGTGAAGAGACACAAGATGAACCAAAAGCAGAACCAGCACAGGTGGAAGATGCTGTTGAAGAAACGAAAGAAGAAGTAGCAGCTGACGAAGAAACGAGTGAAGATGAAAATGAAGAAGAAGATCAAGAAGAACAAGATGAACTACCAGAACAAGATGAAGAAGAAACTTCTCCACAAGAAGCTGGTGAACAAGAAGATCAAGAAGATGCTGTTGAAGAAACTAATGGTATGAAATCTCTTTCAAACTTGGTTTATACATCTCCCTTTAATCAAAATGAAGAGCGCTGCTCTGAATAAGCTATAATCATGCGAGTGCTAGATCAAAGATTTGGGTTTCCCTGTCCATGAAGAAATCAAATATTTGCATTCATATTCTAATGTTATTATTCATTGTTTTTAGACGAAGATGCCAGCCATCGACCAAGACGAAAATTGAAGTCAACCAAATTATTATTCCGATACAAAAATCGATTGACCAAGAACAGTTGCAAAAACCAAGTCGCTCGAAGATCGTACAAATGTTACTACAGTCGCCCAGTTTGCGTCAAGAAAGATAAATACAGAAGACGCTGTATCCGTTACCGTCGAACAAAATACTGCTTATACCGCGTCACCAGAACTTGCCAATTCTGCAGCGCTTCCTACATTCAAAGATGCTATGTATACATTTACGGTTATGGTCGCCGTAGATACACCAAGGTTCGTTGCTTCAACAGCAAAGACGTCGTCAAATGCAATAGACGTGTCGTCAGACGTTCAACCCAACGCCGATTTGCTGGATTCCATTTCATCAACAAGCATTACGGTCGTTAAATACTAAACAGAATGACCCACCTGTTCTTAAATCAACGTCGGAACTTTTCACCCAAATCGGAAAACGGAAATTTGTCTTTGTATAATTTTTAATTCAATTATATTTTCTATGAACAACTTTATTAACCTATTTTTCATTGTCATAGTATTTTTGTTTTTACCTCTATTGTAAATTTTCAATGTTAAAAAAAAATAAAAGCAAAAAGAAACTTATCTGCACGTGTTAAAAAAATATACTGACTCATTTCTTGAAATTAACATTTAGACATTCAGATCGCATAATAACTTGGTTTGTTTCAGGTCTAGAGACACATAGTAGGGGGCCGAGCCTGGGGTCGAGACGAGATTTGACGTCAAATCACAGTAGAGCTGACAGTTAGTTGGTCTTAAAGCGGCTGTATTTCTTTCTGTGTTTTAGTCAGAGAGTTGCAGTAATACATTTTTTGCTCAGAATTTTATGCTCTTTCGTTTATTTTGACTTTTCAAAATCAAATATTTTTCTGCCCCTTATTTTCCCTTGCAATTTTGCCTATGGCGTCACTAATTTGGTCATAAAAAGTTTTCCCGGGCCTAATCCCTAATTGGAACTTTGATAGATATCGAATCTGAGGTAGATTTGCATGTGTCACTAAAATTTGAAAAAATTAAAACCTTGACAGTAAAGGCTTGGGGACACGAGAAGTTTCTTTCGCGTTGGTGCAATGCAACATGCTCTATCACACCAACACAAGAAAAAAAGTGAGTGGCCCATGGTTTCATTTTTTGAGGGAAACACCCAAAAGACAAAGACGCTGATTTTGTCCCTGGGACAAATGGAGAAAAATTGATTCGAATTTAATTAATAATTTTATTTTCAGCTTTCATGTTTCATTATGAAATATTGATGAAACAACACGTTCAATAAACATATTTTTTTGTATTGTATCCAATTGTTTAACAAATCTTCAATTCAGTCCAAACTTAGCAGCTAAGTTAAAGCTAGACTAGAGTCTACTTCTGACTTAACTTTGCTTTATCTGATGATTATGATGGCCAGTGAAGTCCAGTGAAGTAGACTAGGGGATTTGGCCATCTTGAATTTTTCAATTTTTGTTTGCAAAAATCATTAAAAACCAAAACAATACAATATGTTCTAAAACCTCATCAAATTTTATGAAACTATAATAAAAACAAATACCTCCAAAATTTGAAAAAAATTGGTTCATTGGTCATGCTTTTGTTTGTTTTCTCTAAATAGGGACTGGATCTAGTGGCATAAATTTTCTACCGCCTGAAGCAAAGCCAAAAAATGTAGCCTGCTAAATTACACTGGGCCACTTATCAGCGCCATCCAGTCTATAAAAAAGTTATAAGTGGCCCCCGGGCTAAGTAAAAGGGAACTTGATAAGGAACTTTGAGGCTAAAATTCTCTGAAAACATGAGGCACTTTAGGCTCGGAGACAAGTTAAAGTTCCTTATATAGAAGAACGTCTATTCTAAGAATTTGATCGATTCATGGGTCGATATCCATAAAAAATAGCGGTTCTCACTTTAAAACCTAAGAACTCTAGTGGGGGTTTGCATCGTACCCAAACATGCAACTATTATTTTGAAAATCAAAATTTAGGTGCAGTGTTTATATTAGAGGACTGCACTTTATTGGGCTTTTCCAGATTTTTTTTTTTGGGGGGGATGGAGGATATAACATTTACCCCCGGACATTGTGATTTCGACCCTCGGATAGTAGGTCTGACCCCCCGGACAAGCATCAGTTGACACCCTGGACATTCAAAATAACCCACAAACCGAGCAAAATTACCCCCAAACAGAGCAAGTTTACCCCCCCCCCTACGGAGAGCAAATTTTGTAAATTTTTCACTACCCCCTGGACACTATATCCTCCACCCCCATGTACGGAAAATTTCTGGAAAAGCCCAATAGACAGTGGTGCTAAAAGGAGGATATAAGAGATGCTCTCAAACGTAAAGCTTTCTAATTTATTCTTTTCATTTTACTTGGCATAAGATAAGAACAATCGAGTTATGCAAAAATAAGAATCTTTTTTCCAAATAAAATCTATGTAAGCTTACAAGAGAGTTTGAAATTTATTAAAAAATATAAGGATTGTTCCACAGGGCTTATCCATCTCCAATCAGTGTTTATTTTCGGTTTTGGTTTAATATTTTGGGCGGATGTTGTAGTATCGTTTGTAGACAACAAGTGTTCTGTTGTAGCTACGGACATTTCTTCGCCGACATCGTGTGACGTTACGGCTGTTGTAGCACTTGACTCCGTAACCATATTTGACACGGACACGGTAACAGGTTCGGACGTAGGATTGGCTGCAGATTCTGCAGTTGAGAGTGAATCGGACAACACATTTTCTGACAACCAAAACTCGGAGACATCGTTTTCGGTAATCACGTCTGACGCAATGACGGCGAGTGTAGCATTTGAGGTTACGGCGGCTTGTTCGGCATTGGTCACGTCTGTTTCTGAATCGGAAGATGACTTTTCTGGAGATTCGTCTTCTGTAAGATGCATCTTCATCTGAAAAAGACGAGAATACATTTTATCAACAAAATGCTTTAACAAGTATTAGTTGACAAATTTTCGGCAAAGATTTCTTGGATCCTCTCCCTTATTATAGACAAACATGAAAGGTGATGATTTGGTAGGGGCGTATACAATCAAAGAGAAGAAAAATAAAGAATTGAAACTTACCACTGTCTTGTTGTTCGACGTCTTGTGAATCTTCTTCTTCATCTTCATGTTCTTCTTCATCAGCTTGTTCATCAGATTCTTCTTCGTCTTTTTGTTCTTCTTCTGGTGCATCTTCCAATTTATTTGCTTCTTCATCACTCATTTCCACTTGGAGAGGCTCATCTTCAGCAATTTCTGCTTCCTTTGTCTCTTCTTCTGTTTCACAGTGAACTGTGTACACCAAGAAGGAGACGAGTAACAAAGCCTTCCAAATCTTCATCTTTGTGAGTGATTGTGTGTTCTTCTTTAAGCAAATGAACTTTGAAGATGATTTTCAGAATTTTAGCAGCTCTTTTATACAGTTTAGGACACGAGGAAGTGTGACAAATATGGTCGAATTTTTTATATTTTACTAATGATAATTAATGGCTTATTTATGACTTTATTTTAAATTTCCTGTAAAATTGCATACGAGGGAATTATTTTATTTTGAAGCGAGATAACGATGGCTTCCATATACAGAGTAAACTTCGTTTTAATGATAGTATTAAGAAGAGGAAGATCATTGCACAAATTATCAGATGAGTCACCCTATAACCTGTTTTCAATTTTTTTTAACTTTACAAAAGCTGGAGCTGATGTCATCTAACTTTGGGTATGAATTAATTTCCACCTTGTTTAATGATATCACGATTTGCAATTTCTGTTGTAGCTTTATTATTCTAAAAATTAGCCTGTTGTTTTTAAAAAATTGTACTTCTTTGAGTTGTTCTTATTTCTTTCCTCCTTGCCAAAATTTTAGTTTTATATCTCACGATTATCAATTATTTCAAATGCGAAAAACAATCTTTTAATTATAGTGAGACATTTCAATATGATTTGGTCATGCAAATAATCTGAGTCATTCGGAGCCACTACTTTATACCAAATTCCAGTTTGGTCAACATTGTGATGTGGGTTTTATTTCACAAGTCGGGCAGTTAAAAAGAAAATTATTTATTATCTCTAATGGTACTTTTTATAAGAACAATCCATATAAGAATATAAGAGGCTTCGCTGGCCAAAATGTTAAGAACAAGTTAAGAACATTTTAAGGCTTTGTGGACTCAAAAACACCCTATTTCTTAGGAAAATGGTCAAAAGTATTCACAAAATGGTCCAAATAGTCGAACGTGTGCACCGCACTGGGCTCAACTTCAGATATTTTTTTATTCGAAAGCCCAATTGTAACATTTCAAATATTTAGTATTAGGTAGCAAATATTATAACTTTGTCTGTTTTGGCTGAAATTTGGTACATTTGTTCCTTTGGTGATTACCTGGGGTTATTTTTATCTTCATTTTTCATTTTTTTTATATACGTTAAAATAGTGTCTTTAGAATAGTGTCCTCGTCCTCAGAGCCTTTCAAAAATAAATTACTTCGGAGAAGCGAAAAACTCGTCCCCAGGCCCCAAAAATCAAAATTTTTGAAAAATGAAAAAAACACCCTAGATATTCACCCAAGGAACAAGTGTGCAAAATTTCAGCCAAATCAAACAATTTTTGAAGTCTCCAGGCTGACCCAAGTTTTAGCCTCGCTTTGGCGAAAAACTCGTCCCCAGGTCCCAAAATTCAAAATTTTTGTTGAGTCGAGAATAAGAACATGTTAAGAACATATTTAGGCCTAAAACTCAAAAAGTTAAGAGCATCCGATGGGATGGCTTAAAAAATTTTGGATGTTCTAATAAAAAAATCGTGTATCGAAATTTCCGATTCCGTTAAAATGGTATATTTTCCTTAAGAAAAAGAATGGGATACTGTAGGATGAATCAAAAATAAACTATCCGAGTCATAAATTAATTATCAAGAAAGAAATCGGATCTCGAAATTACCAATTCTGTGAAAATCATCAATTCCGCTTGAGTTGACATAAATTTGTGTGGGATGGGTCTTTATAATTACAACACGTTCAAATAATTTGTTTCAGTGTTATCAAATATAAAAAAAAGATGCTCTCGTTAAAAAATGATTATTTTCGTCATTTTAATTATGTGTTTTTATGAAGGAAGTATTAAGTAGTAACCGAAAATAGTCTCAATCATTCCTTCATAATTTATCAGCCAATATTAATTATAATTAGATAAAACTGTTTCCGTCGTGCTTATTTTTGGATAAATTTCTTTAGTACCTTTTGCATAAACTAGCTCTAAGGGCTTGGGGACATAAGAAGTTTTTTTTTTGCGTTGATGCAATGCAACATGCTCCATCCCATCAACCTGGAACGTTCTCTCGTGTCTCCACCCCATTTTTCTTTCACTTTTGTCCCGGGGACAAAATCAGCGGGTCTTTAGGTATTTCCCTCACTTTTATTTGTCCAATGAAACAAAAAAAGAAACCATGGGGACACAGACTTTTTCCTTGTGTTGGTGGGATGGATTTAGTCTATTTTGACCCTTTTAGGGTTTTAAAAGGTCCATTTTCCAACCCCCCCGGTAATTAGGTCCCCCCGTTTATTTAATTTGAAAATTTTCTCCAACCCCCCCCCCCCCCGTTTATTTGGCACCTAAGAGTATGGAAGAAAAAATTCTATTTGAGTAAGCAATCACCTCTAGAGTTTCGAACCAGAGAGTTTGAGCTATTCAGTTTAAAGCCCGAAGGGGCTAGAGAGGGGAAATTATGGATGGGAAATGAAGACCCCTTATTTCCCGTCTAAAATACGCTAGATTTATCCGCCGTTCCGAAAATTAAGAAAGTTTTCTGGCTTTACTTTCTTACTGGCTTGCTTAGGAATAGTTAAAAATTCAACTCTAGCCTTCGTCTTGAAACTTTGCAGTATGGTACGAGCTGTATGTAGGAAGTGTTTAATATTTTCTGCAAAATTAACCCATTAGCAGTAATAATCATTAGAAGGATAATCATCACAACATTCACCCACGCTTTATCACGTTTAAAGAAACTTTCGAAACTTTGAAACCGACTTGCTACTGTTGTCTATCAGGAAGATGTCATTACCAAACAACATATTAATTTAAACGGAAATTTTAAATATAGTCGTAAAACTTTCATTAAAATCATATTTAATATATGTCACTTATAGTGCAGAGAATTCCTTCCTTATTGAACCATTCGAAGAAAACATTCACTCAATTAGCAGTATGAAATTATTGCATCCGATTCGATATTTTCCTTTTCTGTCATTCTTCCTTATAGTGGGATCTTTTTGTAGAGATATTAATCACATAAACGCAAAATTTCATTCTTAGTTCTTTGGGAAAATCATCCTGAAATATTCAACAGTATTCATAGGTTTGGATTCAAACCCAGCCCAAATCTAGCCTGTAATACATACCTCAAGCAGAAAATTTAGCTTATGACCTATTTGCCACGGAAATAAATGAAGGTTCGACCTACTTGCCGTTTATGCCGACATGAGCAACCACAGAGTTAAAAAAAACTCTGGCAAATAGGTCGACATCTCTCTTGTCGGCAAATGCCGACATCGTCAAAGAAATCGAAAATTCTCTTGTCGACTTATCTAGACAGTGGCACAGAAAGGGTTCAGATTTTATCGGTATGTCGGTATTGGCCTTTTTCAGTCGATGCTTCGGTGTAAGAAGAAAAAGTGTCGGTATTTTAGTGTAACACACGTCATGCAGTGACAAAATAAATATTTTGGCCTTTGGAAGTTTTTACAGTTAACTTTATTGGTGACTAAAAAAATCTGTAGGCAACAAAAAAACATTCACTGGAAGTTATGTTTTTTTATTAACCGGGAGTTTTATTAATGTTATTTCCGCAAAGTAGCTAGGTTGAACTTCTCTAGTAACTTCACTGTAGTGTAGGTTATTAGAGGTCCAATATTTACAAGCCATTACTGAGGAGGTCGTCGTTCGTCCAACCAAATTAAAACTCATAGTAGCCCAAATTCACAGCATTGAATTTGCTATTCTCTATGTAGGGTTAGTGCGGCTCATCAAAGTCTTGGACAAATATACTGAGCACGGAATAGTAATAAATTTTCGAAAATAAAGCTTGAACCAGGCTTAACCACAAGTAGATATCAGGAAGATGCCATTGGAAAAAAAAGATAGCAATTTAAACATAGTTTCTACCCCCCCTACATTTAGGGGGGTCTTGGGTTTTGATGAACCAAAAGCAAGGGGGGAGTTAAAAGTATGACTTTCCTAAGGGAGGGTTGCCAGTTGAGGGGGGTCTTCCTACCTAAGAGGGAGTCTTCTTAGATAAGGGGGATCTTCCTTGAATTATGCGAAATTTCAATTTTTTCATTTATACTCATTTTCTAAGGGGAGGGTGTGAATTTTTAAATGAATTTCCTAAGGGTGGGTTAGCACTTAAGGTGGGTCCTCTTACCTAAGGAGGGTCTTGACCCCTATAGAAACTATGTTAAACGGAAATTCAAAATATAGTCGTAAAAACTTTAATTAAAATGATATTCAATATAATGTAAATAAATTGCAGAGAATTCCTTCCTTATTGCCCCATTTTCAGAAAATATTCAGCTCGATAACAGAGAGAAACAGTAAAACATTATTGCATCCGAATATCTCTATGTATATTTTCCTTTTCTTTTTAGCATGAACATTCTTCCCATTTATAGAGATTCATCTCCTTCTAGGAAACCTGAATACAAACCATTGCAGCACTAGACTGGAGTCGTTTGTAACCCATGTACATGTTTTTTTTATAAAACAAACTAAATAAGAACACAAGACTTCGATGGCCAAAATGTTAAGAACAAGTTGAGAACATTTTAAGACTTTGCAGACTCTAAAACACAGAAAATGGGAAAATAAGAACATGTTATAGGTTTAAAACTCAAAGAGTTAAGAACATGCAAAGGCTTAAAAGATTTTGAATGTTCATATAAAAAAACGTGTAATATAATATGTATTAAATTTTACCAGAAGGAGATGTATCTCTACAAAAAAGTTTTTAGCAAGATTCTACTCAAGTTCCACTAAAAATAAAATAATATTTTAAGTCCGCCATCATGAACTTTTGACTAAAATGCAAATTTAGCGAGTAGCTTATTAAAACCCTCATATTTATTTAATTAATCCCATTATCAGAAAGTAGAAGACAAATCCAAAGCCCATACGTAAAAAAGATCTGGTCCAATAGAACCACTGGAAGCAGTTGCTAATATGGATCAAACGGCCGTAGCATAAAAGTAGATGGTGTGGTGCAAGGTGGTGGGTGGGTTCCCCCCTCCTCCCAAACGAGTCATACGAAAGACTTCTAAAATAGTACTCGATTGCATTCGTATGTTTTCAAGAAATAAAGAGACGGATCGAGAAGAAGCGGAAAAATCAAAAGAATAAGAAGTGCCTTCTACCTTACTTTCAACTTAATTTTTTTCGACCAATGACAAACTTCTACAAATAATCTTCTCGTGCAAATTGGGCAGGAAATTTCGTAGAAAGTCGTAAATAAACCATTATCGTGTATGAAATATTTAAGACTTAGACGAACTTCCTCATGTCCTAAAGATATAAAAGGGCTACCAAAATATAGAAAATCATCTTTAAGTTCATTTGCTTAAGAAGAACATACAATCACTCACAAATATGAAGATTTGGAAAGCTTTATTACTTGTCTCCTTCTTGGTGTACACAGTTCACTGTGAAACAGAAGAAGAGACAAAGGGAGCAGAAATTGCTGAAGATGAACCTCTCCAAGTGGAAATGAGTGATGAAGAAGCAAATAAATTGGAAGATGCACCAGAAGATGAACAAGCTGATGAAGAAGAACAAGCTGATGAAGAAGAACATGAAGATGAAGAAGAAGATTCACAAGACGTCGAACAACAAGACAGTGGTAAGTTTCAATTCTTTATTGTTCTTTTCTTTGATTGTATACGCCCCTACCAAATCATCAATTGTCATATTTGTCCATAATAAGGGAAAGGATCCAAGAAATCTTTGCCAAAAATTTGTCAACTAATACTTGTTAAAGCATTTTGTTGATAAAATGTATTCACGTCTTTTTCAGATGAAGATGCATCTTACAGAAGACGAATCTCCAGAAAAGTCATCTTCCGATTCAGAAACAGACGTGACCAATGCCGAACAAGCCGCCGTAACCTCAAATGCTACACTCGCCGTCATTGCGTCAGACGTGATTACCGAAAACGATGTCTCCGAGTTTTGGTTGTCAGAAGATGTGTTGTCCGATTCACTCTCAACTGCAGAATCTGCAGCCAAAAATACGTCCGAACCTGTTACCGTGTCCGTGTCAAATATGGTTACGGAGTCAAGTGCTACAACAGCCGTAACGTCACACGGTGTCGCCGAAGAAATGTCCGTAGCTACAACAGAACACTCGTTGTCTACAAACGATACTACAACATCCGCCCAAAATATTAAACCAAAACCGAAAATAAACACTGACTGGAGATGGATAAGCCAAATGGAACAATCCACTAACTTTTTATAAATTTTTAACTTTTTCTTAATCTTGTAAGCTTACTTAGATATAAATGGGTGAAAATACATTTTAACTTGCATGAAATCTCACTTCTCTTTCATATCTATACTATAGAAAAAATTAGATTCGAGCTTAACCAAGGAAGGGCCACTAATATCGTATGAGATCACCCGATCTTGTCGGTCCTATAACAGTAGATCTGTACTTTAAGACTCATACTGCCCTATTTTTTTACCCCACCCAAATAAATAAGACGAGATTGGTTTCTTTTAGACTTAGTTAGGGTTGCACTTGTATATGAAATCCAAAAAGAAAAAAATTGAAATCTTGAAGGAGGTAGCAAAAGATGCAAAATTAAATACTTCAGAAAAATAGAGGTTGTCAGCCCGGATCACTACCATTAAATTTCAACAGTAGGTGTAATCTATCTTCAATATTTATCTTCGATTAACATTTCAATTTAAGAACTTTTATCAAAAATATCATAAAAAGGGAAGATCGTACTCAAAGAAATTAAGAAGATACTTCCAACTTTAATCAATTTTAACCTTGATTGGTTTTAATTTTAGATCTTCTAGCTGCTCAAATCTCCGAAAAGGTTTTTGTAAAATATAACCTTTAGAGAAGAGAGTTGATTTTTATGGGCTCAAAATTTCACTTTCATGAACATCTAATCCATTTTACTTTTGACATTCGTCTAATAGGGATCTATGTTAAAAATGGATTTTTGGAATCATAAACTGTTTACCCCTTCAAAATGTGCCAAAACATGTATAATTTCATAAAAAGTAGAACAAATTGGGTAGAAACTTTTTTTGACTTCCCTACCGGGCCTTTATGGCCACGCCCACATCGGAATCTCACTGCTAGGTGGCCTAAAAAAAGAATTCTCAAAAACCTATCAAGTTACCCCTCATTCGAAAGGTAATTTAATGTAGATTTAGAAAAACATCATGACTATGCAGCAAAAATAAAGTGATAAGGTTGTAGAGTACATTATTTTGCTCTTGAGAGAGGCTTTTTTAGTGTAACAGTGTAATGTCTTAAAAATTCATACTTTCGTAATTAATTCATGCTTTCATTACATTTTTTGGAAGACCTACATGAAATAAACACAAGTGCTTATTTTCTACTGATATTATACATTTTGAATCTACAGGATCATTATAAAAATTCAAAAACTAAGTAAGGATAAAGGAGCTATTTGACAAGTAAGAAATTTCATTGCTCTAATCAAGAACAGTTGAAGTTAGAAAGTCTGTCAACCTCTCAAACCTTAATACTGAAAACATGTTGTTTAGAATAAAAGGATTTCATCCAAAAGATATTTTACAGAGTTTGAAGGGTACTTCCTTTGCTATTAGATTTTAAATCTAATAAATTGAAATTGAAATATTTTTAACAACATTATATCCTTGCAGCTGCTCGCAGTTCCAAGATATTGGACTTTGATTTTAGTCGCAATTACTTGGTCGACAGATGTCTTATTTATTTCAGCTTTTTCAGGGAATGCCCAATTGTTTCTGCTTTTATCAGTTTGTGTCATGTATGAAACTTTTAATGGTTGAACTTTAAATTCTACTACTCCTAAATGTCATTTTGTCTCATTACCCTTGTGCTAAAAGGTGATATCACAAGTTTTGTCTTTTTGTACTGTTTCATCCCCTTGACCTTGTAAAGGAGAATTGAGTTCCAGTTTTAGTGATTTACTATCATCCCTCTTACCAACAGTTCCACGCGTAACATTTCTAAGATCTCCAATAGTTATCTAAGGGCAACAACGTGCAGTTAAGAGCTCAAGTTTTCAATAACATGCTCTTTCGTGGAGAGGTTGCGATAATCTTTTATCAAACTAAAGACTGCAGCTGTTCGCTTGAGAGAAAAGACAAGCATGTAATTTTAGCATATTATACATCCTTTTGATCTTAAGTTTATAATCCAAGTTTTACATACTTCTTAATTTCTTCTTCTGAGGTAAATGGGCCTTTTTTAAAGTCTCTAATAATGAGTACTTTTTTGACTCTTCACTCAAACTTGCCATTTCCTTTTCAGTAAAGGCTTCAGTTTTCTGCTGTTTGACTTTATCAGCCTATTCAAGTTTAATTACCTTGACTTCTTTGGACTGTTTTGGAGGGTTTTAAATGTTTTTAAAGTTATTTGGATTTGCTTGCTCAAGAATGTCATCTTTTTATTGAGTATCATTTTCTTCATACATATACTTACTGAGCTCTTGAAAAAATACTGCTATCCTATGACAAAAAGTCTGATTTACTCAACTCTGTATGATTGTTTTAAAAGTATTGATCAAAGATTAATGATTTTGATAGGTAAATGATTGTAAGAGCTTGATATACTCAACATGTGTTTTTAGAGGGAAAATCACAAAATCATTATTCTTTAGCAGGCATAACTTTTTATAACCTCATTTTTAGCCACTACTTGTGACCTTTTTTGGAATCTGCATGAAATTCTCTTTCCAATGAGGGGTCACATGACTATTTTTTGACAAAGAAAAAAATCACTCCTAGGGCCGCCCCTTTGAGCCGTCGGTTGACCCTAAAAGCCCAGGTAGGGAAACCAAAAATGGTTCCTACCCTAAAAATTGATGTTTTTCAAGTTTTTATAACCTGTGGCACATTTTAAGAGGGTAATCAGCATGATCTGTTCCTAACATAAATCCCTACGTCTAATCAAAGTTAATATTATCAGCAATATCAGATTGATAATACTGTTCAAAAATTCTACTCTAGGACAACACACTCAAGTGTGTGTAATTGAAAATATGGAGATGGCTTAAATTTAGACTAAAATCAACTGCCTTTGAAAAACCAAACTTTCGAATAGGTTTTAAAATAGGTTTTCCCAGGTGTAGGGTAGGTGCCACCTCACTTTTGACCCTCGGTCCCTTAGCAAGATTAAAAAGGAGGAGAGAAAAGGAGAGTTTTGTAAAATTTGCAACCCTTATAGAGACAAATTTGACCAAATTTCAGTTTTTCAAGCAGAAAAAAAGCTTAAATTTCCTTCTTTTCTGACCCTTCGTGGGACTGAGATTTGATTTTCTAATTTTTTCGATCCTTACTGGGACTAACTTGTCCCAAAAAGGCACCCTTAAAGGGCGGCACATATCCGTACCCTTCACTGGCCTAGGTATCCCCCATGTTTCTAACTTGCTTGTCATTAACCTCGTTTTTATTGGACTGACATATACACTGTAATACTGAAGTGGATAAATTTTAGCGTGTAGTTAATTGGCGAATGACCAAAATGCAATTTTTGGCGGGTATTTAATTTGGCAAATGCTCAATTTTGTAAAATTTGGCAGGGATTAATTTGGCGAATGGAAGATTTTTGAAATTTTGACGGGGATTTAATTTGACGAAAGACAAAAAAAGTCTTTTTTATCAAGGTGTTTTGTTGAAGCTCAAGAATAGAAAAAATAATACGTGTATAATTCATACGTTTTTTTTTTTAAGAAATTAGTTTTACCAAGCAGCCTCCATCTTTCTTAAGAAAATGGCCTTTTGAGCCTTAAATGTTTCTTACATGTTTCTAAACTTCTTCAAGCTCTAAGGACGCATGTCGATAATACAATAGTTTAATAGACTAATCTACGGTACTTCTGTATTGATTTTCTGACTTTCTCAAGTGTTTCTAACTGTTATGTAAGTATTTCTTTTGGAACTTTGCCTTGATTGGAAGGTTCTTAAAAAAAACGAATTAAAAAATATAATTTTCTCATTTTCAGCCTCAGCATGTTTCTTAGATGTTTCTTAGTTTTTAGGCATTCTGAGCCTCATGTTTCTTAAAAGTGCGTTTCTTAAGAAAAAAACGTGTATTTTCTTTATAGCACAATATCAAAACCTTATCAGAAAATTTATGCTGGAATTAAGATGAATTATGCCTAGGCTGGGCACATACTGATTTTTAGATATAGGAGATGCGTATCGAGTAAAAAACTCCCGTCCGAGAATTATCCCAAATTTGAGCAAACCTTTTTTATTTTCACATCGGCTACTTCACTTCTACTGTCAGACAGGAATTTCTTAGACGATGACTTCAACCTTCCTTTACCAAATGCACTTTTTATTTGAGCGTTATGGTGCACCGATGGAACTGCGTTTAATTTTCTTTTTCTTCATTATTGGTCGAATAAGATTATTACGAAACTCGCTTTGTATCAGGAAGAAACCATCATTGCACTTAAAAATAAAATAATTCCCTCGTTTGCATTTTTACAGGAAATTTAAAATAAAGTCATAAATAAACCATTATCATTAAGAAAATATAAAAAAACTCGTAAAATATGATCATATTAATCGCACTTCCTCATGTCCTAAACTGTATAAAAGAGCTGCTAAAATTCTGAAAATTATCTTCAAAGTTCATTTGCTTAAAGAAGAACACACAATCACTCACAAATATGAAGATTTGGAAGGCTTTGTTACTCGTCTCCTTCTTGGTGTACACAGTTCACTGTGAAACAGAAGAAGAGACAAAGGGAGCAGAAATTGCTGAAGATGAACCTCTCCAGGTGGAAATGAGTGACGAAGAAGCAAATAAATTGGAAGATGCACCAGAAGAAGAACAAAAAGACGAAGAAGAATCTGATGAAGAAGCTGATGAAGAAGAACATGAAGATGAAGAAGAAGATTCACAAGATGTCGAACAACAAGACAGTGGTAAGTTTCAATTCTTTATTTATCTTCTCTTTGATTGTATAAGCCCTTGCCACATCAATTGTCATGTTTGTCTATAATAAAGGAAAGGATCCAAGAAATCCTTGCCAATAATTTGTCAACTAATACTTGTTAAACATTTTGTTGATAAAATGTATTCACGTCTTTTTCAGATGAAGATGCATCTTACAGAAGACGAATCTCCAGAAAAGTCATCTTCCGATTCTTCATACTTCTTAATTTCTTCTTCTGAGGTAAATGGGCCTTTTTTAAAGTCTCTAATAATGAGTACTTTTTTGACTCTTCACTCAAACTTGCCATTTCCTTTTCAGTAAAGGCTTCAGTTTTCTGCTGTTTGACTTTATCAGCCTATTCAAGTTTAATTACCTTGACTTCTTTGGACTGTTTTGGAGGGTTTTAAATGTTTTTAAAGTTATTTGGATTTGCTTGCTCAAGAATGTCATCTTTTTATTGAGTATCATTTTCTTCATACATATACTTACTGAGCTCTTGAAAAAATACTGCTATCCTATGACAAAAAGTCTGATTTACTCAACTCTGTATGATTGTTTTAAAAGTATTGATCAAAGATTAATGATTTTGATAGGTAAATGATTGTAAGAGCTTGATATACTCAACATGTGTTTTTAGAGGGAAAATCACAAAATCATTATTCTTTAGCAGGCATAACTTTTTATAACCTCATTTTTAGCCACTACTTGTGACCTTTTTTGGAATCTGCATGAAATTCTCTTTCCAATGAGGGGTCACATGACTATTTTTTGACAAAGAAAAAAATCACTCCTAGGGCCGCCCCTTTGAGCCGTCGGTTGACCCTAAAAGCCCAGGTAGGGAAACCAAAAATGGTTCCTACCCTAAAAATTGATGTTTTTCAAGTTTTTATAACCTGTGGCACATTTTAAGAGGGTAATCAGCATGATCTGTTCCTAACATAAATCCCTACGTCTAATCAAAGTTAATATTATCAGCAATATCAGATTGATAATACTGTTCAAAAATTCTACTCTAGGACAACACACTTCAAGTGTGTGTAATTGAAAATATGGAGATGGCTTAAATTTAGACTAAAATCAACTGCCTTTGAAAAACCAAACTTTCGAATAGGTTTTAAAATAGGTTTTCCCAGGTGTAGGGTAGGTGCCACCTCACTTTTGACCCTCGGTCCCTTAGCAAGATTAAAAAAGGAGGAGAAAAGGAGAGTTTTGTAAAATTTGCAACCCTTATAGAGACAAATTTGACCAAATTTCAGTTTTTCAAGCAGAAAAAAAGCTTAAATTTCCTTCTTTTCTGACCCTTCGTGGGACTGAGATTTGATTTTCTAATTTTTTCGATCCTTACTGGGACTAACTTGTCCCAAAAAGGCACCCTTAAAGGGCGGCACATATCCGTACCCTTCACTGGCCTAGGTATCCCCCATGTTTCTAACTTGCTTGTCATTAACCTCGTTTTTATTGGACTGACATATACACTGTAATACCTGAAGTGGATAAATTTTAGCGTGTAGTTAATTTGGCGAATGACCAAAATGCAATTTTTGGCGGGTATTTAATTTGGCAAATGCTCAATTTTGTAAAATTTGGCAGGGATTAATTTGGCGAATGGAAGATTTTTGAAATTTTGACGGGGATTTAATTTGACGAAAGACAAAAAAAAGTCTTTTTTATCAAGGTGTTTTGTTGAAGCTCAAGAATAGAAAAAATAATACGTGTATAATTCATACGTTTTTTTTTTTAAGAAATTAGTTTTACCAAGCAGCCTCCATCTTTCTTAAGAAAATGGCCTTTTGAGCCTTAAATGTTTCTTACATGTTTCTAAACTTCTTCAAGCTCTAAGGACGCATGTCGATAATACAATAGTTTAATAGACTAATCTACGGTACTTCTGTATTGATTTTCTGACTTTCTCAAGTGTTTCTAACTGTTATGTAAGTATTTCTTTTGGAACTTTGCCTTGATTGGAAGGTTCTTAAAAAAAACGAATTAAAAAATATAATTTTCTCATTTTCAGCCTCAGCATGTTTCTTAGATGTTTCTTAGTTTTTAGGCATTCTGAGCCTCATGTTTCTTAAAAGTGCGTTTCTTAAGAAAAAAACGTGTATTTTCTTTATAGCACAATATCAAAACCTTATCAGAAAATTTATGCTGGAATTAAGATGAATTATGCCTAGGCTGGGCACATACTGATTTTTAGATATAGGAGATGCGTATCGAGTAAAAAACTCCCGTCCGAGAATTATCCCAAATTTGAGCAAACCTTTTTTATTTTCACATCGGCTACTTCACTTCTACTGTCAGACAGGAATTTCTTAGACGATGACTTCAACCTTCCTTTACCAAATGCACTTTTTATTTGAGCGTTATGGTGCACCGATGGAACTGCGTTTAATTTTCTTTTTCTTCATTATTGGTCGAATAAGATTATTACGAAACTCGCTTTGTATCAGGAAGAAACCATCATTGCACTTAAAAATAAAATAATTCCCTCGTTTGCATTTTTACAGGAAATTTAAAATAAAGTCATAAATAAACCATTATCATTAAGAAAATATAAAAAAACTCGTAAAATATGATCATATTAATCGCACTTCCTCATGTCCTAAACTGTATAAAAGAGCTGCTAAAATTCTGAAAATTATCTTCAAAGTTCATTTGCTTAAAGAAGAACACACAATCACTCACAAATATGAAGATTTGGAAGGCTTTGTTACTCGTCTCCTTCTTGGTGTACACAGTTCACTGTGAAACAGAAGAAGAGACAAAGGGAGCAGAAATTGCTGAAGATGAACCTCTCCAGGTGGAAATGAGTGACGAAGAAGCAAATAAATTGGAAGATGCACCAGAAGAAGAACAAAAAGACGAAGAAGAATCTGATGAAGAAGCTGATGAAGAAGAACATGAAGATGAAGAAGAAGATTCACAAGATGTCGAACAACAAGACAGTGGTAAGTTTCAATTCTTTATTTATCTTCTCTTTGATTGTATAAGCCCTTGCCACATCAATTGTCATGTTTGTCTATAATAAAGGAAAGGATCCAAGAAATCCTTGCCAATAATTTGTCAACTAATACTTGTTAAACATTTTGTTGATAAAATGTATTCACGTCTTTTTCAGATGAAGATGCATCTTACAGAAGACGAATCTCCAGAAAAGTCATCTTCCGATTCTTCATACTTCTTAATTTCTTCTTCTGAGGTAAATGGGCCTTTTTTAAAGTCTCTAATAATGAGTACTTTTTTGACTCTTCACTCAAACTTGCCATTTCCTTTTCAGTAAAGGCTTCAGTTTTCTGCTGTTTGACTTTATCAGCCTATTCAAGTTTAATTACCTTGACTTCTTTGGACTGTTTTGGAGGGTTTTAAATGTTTTTAAAGTTATTTGGATTTGCTTGCTCAAGAATGTCATCTTTTTATTGAGTATCATTTTCTTCATACATATACTTACTGAGCTCTTGAAAAAATACTGCTATCCTATGACAAAAAGTCTGATTACTCAACTCTGTATGATTGTTTTAAAAGTATTGATCAAAGATTAATGATTTTGATAGGTAAATGATTGTAAGAGCTTGATATACTCAACATGTGTTTTTAGAGGGAAAATCACAAAATCATTATTCTTTAGCAGGCATAACTTTTTATAACCTCATTTTTAGCCACTACTTGTGACCTTTTTTGGAATCTGCATGAAATTCTCTTTCCAATGAGGGGTCACATGACTATTTTTTGACAAAGAAAAAAATCACTCCTAGGGCCGCCCCTTTGAGCCGTCGGTTGACCCTAAAAGCCCAGGTAGGGAAACCAAAAATGGTTCCTACCCTAAAAATTGATGTTTTTCAAGTTTTTATAACCTGTGGCACATTTTAAGAGGGTAATCAGCATGATCTGTTCCTAACATAAATCCCTACGTCTAATCAAGTTAATATTATCAGCATATCAGATTGATAATACTGTTCAAAAATTCTACTCTAGGACAACACACTTCAAGTGTGTGTAATTGAAAATATGGAGATGGCTTAAATTTAGACTAAAATCAACTGCCTTTGAAAAACCAAACTTTCGAATAGGTTTAAAAATAGGTTTTCCCAGGTGTAGGGTAGGTGCCACCTCACTTTTGACCCTCGGTCCCTTAGCAAGATTAAAAAAGGAGGAGAAAAGGAGAGTTTTGTAAAATTTGCAACCCTTATAGAGACAAATTTGACCAAATTTCAGTTTTTCAAGCAGAAAAAAAGCTTAAATTTCCTTCTTTTCTGACCCTTCGTGGGACTGAGATTTGATTTTCTAATTTTTTCGATCCTTACTGGGACTAACTTGTCCCAAAAAGGCACCCTTAAAGGGCGGCACATATCCGTACCCTTCACTGGCCTAGGTATCCCCCATGTTTCTAACTTGCTTGTCATTAACCTCGTTTTTATTGGACTGACATATACACTGTAATACCTGAAGTGGATAAATTTTAGCGTGTAGTTAATTTGGCGAATGACCAAAATGCAATTTTTGGCGGGTATTTAATTTGGCAAATGCTCAATTTTGTAAAATTTGGCAGGGATTAATTTGGCGAATGGAAGATTTTTGAAATTTTGACGGGGATTTAATTTGACGAAAGACAAAAAAAGTCTTTTTTATCAAGGTGTTTTGTTGAAGCTCAAGAATAGAAAAATAATACGTGTATAATTCATACGTTTTTTTTTTTAAGAAATTAGTTTTACCAAGCAGCCTCCATCTTTCTTAAGAAAATGGCCTTTTGAGCCTTAAATGTTTCTTACATGTTTCTAAACTTCTTCAAGCTCTAAGGACGCATGTCGATAATACAATAGTTTAATAGACTAATCTACGGTACTTCTGTATTGATTTTCTGACTTTCTCAAGTGTTTCTAACTGTTATGTAAGTATTTCTTTTGGAACTTTGCCTTGATTGGAAGGTTCTTAAAAAAAACGAATTAAAAAATATAATTTTCTCATTTTCAGCCTCAGCATGTTTCTTAGATGTTTCTTAGTTTTTAGGCATTCTGAGCCTCATGTTTCTTAAAAGTGCGTTTCTTAAGAAAAAAACGTGTATTTTCTTTATAGCACAATATCAAAACCTTATCAGAAAATTTATGCTGGAATTAAGATGAATTATGCCTAGGCTGGGCACATACTGATTTTTAGATATAGGAGATGCGTATCGAGTAAAAAACTCCCGTCCGAGAATTATCCCAAATTTGAGCAAACCTTTTTTATTTTCACATCGGCTACTTCACTTCTACTGTCAGACAGGAATTTCTTAGACGATGACTTCAACCTTCCTTTACCAAATGCACTTTTTATTTGAGCGTTATGGTGCACCGATGGAACTGCGTTTAATTTTCTTTTTCTTCATTATTGGTCGAATAAGATTATTACGAAACTCGCTTTGTATCAGGAAGAAACCATCATTGCACTTAAAAATAAAATAATTCCCTCGTTTGCATTTTTACAGGAAATTTAAAATAAAGTCATAAATAAACCATTATCATTAAGAAAATATAAAAAAACTCGTAAAATATGATCATATTAATCGCACTTCCTCATGTCCTAAACTGTATAAAAGAGCTGCTAAAATTCTGAAAATTATCTTCAAAGTTCATTTGCTTAAAGAAGAACACACAATCACTCACAAATATGAAGATTTGGAAGGCTTTGTTACTCGTCTCCTTCTTGGTGTACACAGTTCACTGTGAAACAGAAGAAGAGACAAAGGGAGCAGAAATTGCTGAAGATGAACCTCTCCAGGTGGAAATGAGTGACGAAGAAGCAAATAAATTGGAAGATGCACCAGAAGAAGAACAAAAAGACGAAGAAGAATCTGATGAAGAAGCTGATGAAGAAGAACATGAAGATGAAGAAGAAGATTCACAAGATGTCGAACAACAAGACAGTGGTAAGTTTCAATTCTTTATTTATCTTCTCTTTGATTGTATAAGCCCTTGCCACATCAATTGTCATGTTTGTCTATAATAAAGGAAAGGATCCAAGAAATCCTTGCCAATAATTTGTCAACTAATACTTGTTAAACATTTTGTTGATAAAATGTATTCACGTCTTTTTCAGATGAAGATGCATCTTACAGAAGACGAATCTCCAGAAAAGTCATCTTCCGATTCAGAAACAGACGTGACCAATGTCGAACAAGCCGCCGTAACCTCAAATGCTACACTCGCCGTCATTGCGTCAGACGTGATTACCGAAAACGATGTCTTCGAGTTTTGGTTGTCAGAAAATGTGTTGTCCGATTCACTGTCAACTGCAGAATCTGCAGCCAATCCTACGTCCGAACCTGTTACCGTGTCCGTGTCAAATATGGTTACGGGGTCAAGTGCTACAACAGCCGTAACGTCACACGGTGTCGGCGAAGAAATGTCCGTAGCTACAACAGAACACTTGTTGTCTACAAACGATACTACAACATCCGCCCAAAATATTAAACCAAAATCGAAAATAAACACTGACTGGAGATGGATAAGCCAAATGGAACAATCCGCTAACTTTTTATAAATTTTTAACTTTTTCTTAATCTTGTAAGCTTACTTAGATATAAATGGGTGAAAATACATTTTAACTTGCATGAAATCTCAATTCTCTTTCATATCTATACTATAGGAAAAATTAGATTCGAGCTTAACCAAGGAAGGGCCACTAATATCATATGAGATCACCCGATCTTGTCGGTCCTATAACAGTAGATCTGTACTTTAAGACTCATACTGCCCTATTTTTTTACCCCACCCAAATAAATAAGACGAGATTGGTTTCTTTTAGACTTAGTTAGGGTTGCACTTGTATATGAAATCCAAAAAGAAATAAATTGAAATCTTGAAGGAGGTAGCAAAAGATGCAAAATTAAATACTTCAGAAAAATAGAGGTTGTCAGCCTAGATCACTACCATTAAATTTCAACAGTAGGTGTAATCTATCTTCAATATTTATCTTCGATTAACATTTCAATTTAAGAACTTTTATAAAAAAATATCATAAAAGCGGAGATCGTACTCAAAGAAATTAAGAAGATACTTCCAACTTTAATCAATTTTAACCTTGATTGGTTTTAATTTTAGATCTTCTAGCTGCTCAAATCTCCGAAAAGGTTTTTGTAAAATATAACCTTTAGAGAAGAGAGTTGATTTTTATGGGCTCAAACTTTCACTTTCATGAACATCTAATCCATTTTACTTTTGACATTCGTCTAATCAAAGTTAATATTATCAGCAATATCAGATTGATAATACTGTTCAAAAATTCTACTCTAGGACAACACACTTCAAGTGTGTGTAATTGAAAATATGGAGATGGCTTAAATTTAGACTAAAATCAACTGCCTTTGAAAAACCAAACTTTCGAATAGGTTTTAAAATAGGTTTTCCCAGGTGTAGGGTAGGTGCCACCTCACTTTTGACCCTCGGTCCCTTAGCAAGATTAAAAAAGGAGGAGAAAAGGAGAGTTTTGTAAAATTTGCAACCCTTAGAGACAAATTTGACCAAATTTCAGTTTTTCAAGCAGAAAAAAAGCTTAAATTTCCTTCTTTTCTGACCCTTCGTGGGACTGAGATTTGATTTTCTAATTTTTTCGATCCTTACTGGGACTAACTTGTCCCAAAAAGGCACCCTTAAAGGGCGGCACATATCCGTACCCTTCACTGGCCTAGGTATCCCCCATGTTTCTAACTTGCTTGTCATTAACCTCGTTTTTATTGGACTGACATATACAAGTTAGCCTCATGTGTTACGCTGTAATACCTGAAGTGGATAAATTTTAGCGTGTAGTTAATTTGGCGAATGACCAAAATGCAATTTTTGGCGGGTATTTAATTTGGCAAATGCTCAATTTTGTAAAATTTGGCAGGGATTAATTTGGCGAATGGAAGATTTTTGAAATTTTGACGGGGATTTAATTTGACGAAAGACAAAAAAAAGTCTTTTTTATTAAGGTGTTTTGTTGAAGCTCAAGAATAGAAAAAATAATACGTGTATAATTCATACGTTTTTTTTTTTAAGAAATTAGTTTTACCAAGCAGCCTCCATCTTTCTTAAGAAAATGGCCTTTTGAGCCTTAAATGTTTCTTACATGTTTCTAAACTTCTTCAAGCTTTAAGGACACATGTCGATAATACAATAGTCTAATAGACTAATCTACGGTACTTCTGTATTGATTTTCTGACTTTCTCAAGTGTTTCTAACTGTTATGTAAGTATTTCTTTTGGAACTTTGCCTTGATTGGAAGGTTCTTAAAAAAAACGAATTAAAAAATATAATTTTCTCATTTTCAGCCTCAGCATGTTTCTTAGATGTTTCTTAGTTTTTAGGCATTCTGAGCCTCATGTTTCTTAAAAGTGTGTTTCTTAAGAAAAAAATGTGTATTTTCTTTATAGCACAATATCAAAACCTTATCAGAAAATTTATGCTGGAATTAAGATGAATTATGCCTAGGCTGGGCACATACTGATTTTTAGATATAGGAGATGCGTATCGAGTAAAAAACTCCCGTCCGAGAATTATCCCAAATTTGAGCAAACCTTTTTTATTTTCACATCGGCTACTTCACTTCTACTGTCAGACAGGAATTTCTTAGACGATGACTTCAACCTTCCTTTACCAAATGCACTTTTTATTTGAGCGTTATGGTGCACCGATGGAACTGCGTTTAATTTTCTTTTCCTTCATTATTGGTCGAATAAGATTATTACGAAACTCGCTTTGTATCAGGAAGAAACCATCATTGCACTTAAAAATAAAATAATTCCCTCGTTTGCATTTTTACAGGAAATTTAAAATAAAGTCATAAATAAACCATTATCATTAAGAAAATATAAAAAAACTCGTAAAATATGATCATATTAATCGCACTTCCTCATGTCCTAAACTAACTGTATAAAAGAACTGCTAAAATTCTGAAAATTATCTTCAAAGTTCATTTGCTTAAAGAAGAACACACAATCACTCACAAATATGAAGATTTGGAAGGCTTTGTTACTCGTCTCCTTCTTGGTGTACACAGTTCACTGTGAAACAGAAGAAGAGACAAAGGGAGCAGAAATTGCTGAAGATGAACCTCTCCAGGTGGAAATGAGTGACGAAGAAGCAAATAAATTGGAAGATGCACCAGAAGAAGAACAAAAAGACGAAGAAGAATCTGATGAACAAGCTGATGAAGAAGAACATGAAGATGAAGAAGAAGATTCACAAGATGTCGAACAACAAGACAGTGGTAAGTTTCAATTCTTTATTTATCTTCTCTTTGATTGTATAAGCCCTTGCCACATCAACTGTCATGTTTGTCTATAATAAGGGAAAGGATCCAAGAAATCCTTGCCAATAATTTGTCAACTAATACTTGTTAAACATTTTGTTGATAAAATGTATTCTCGTCTTTTTCAGATGAAGATGCATCTTACAGAAGACGAATCTCTAGAAAAGTCATCTTCCGATTCAGAAACAGACGTGACCAATGTCGAACAAGCCGCCGTAACCTCAAATGCTACACTCGCCGTCATTGCGTCAGACGTGATTACCGAAAACGATGTCTTCGAGTTTTGGTTGTCAGAAAATGTGTTGTCCGATTCACTCTCAACTGCAGAATCTGCAGCCAATCCTACGTCCGAACCTGTTACCGTGTCCGTGTCAAATATGGTTACGGAGTCAAGTGCTACAACAGCCGTAACGTCACACGGTGTCGCCGAAGAAATGTCCGTAGCTACAACAGAACACTTGTTGTCTACAAACGATACTACAACATCCGCCCAAAATATTAAACCAAAACCGAAAATAAACACTGACTTGATGAAATGGATACGCCCTGAGAAACTGTCCTTATATTTTTAAAATAATTTTTTAACATTTTATTCAATCTTGTAAGCTTACGTAGATATCTTTGGGTAAAAAAAAATTTATCATAAATTGCATGAAATTTAAATATTTCCGATGTTGCATGAATATTTACAACCTCATAAATTATCACGTAGATAATGACACCACGTCAATTGAAGTGGAGAAAAGCATTAAAAACAGTCATAATTAATTCGTTGTCAAGATGAGTGGGAATTTCTCGTTTCAGTTCTTTCAAAATTTCGACAAAGTCTGAATAGGAACTTAACTAGTCAACATTGGGGGAGTAAAAAGTTTGCCTCCTACAAAAATGCAGAACACAAAAAAATTAGAAGCCGTCAATGATAATTAGCTTAACATTTTTCGACATAAAAAATGATAATGTATTGTACAAATAAAAAGAAATAAAGAAGTAGAGTTTGACAAAAGATATATAACAGCTTGCACGTATCTTTAATTGAGCCGTGTTGAATTGTTGGATTGTAACTCGTACAAATGTCAAAAAAAGTGAAAAGTAATAATTATGACGTATGTGTTGCGGAGCGCTATTGCCAGTTCTTATTTTATGAAATTTTCGAATTTTTTGAGCTCTTTTGTGATTCTATTTATTTCACTTTCGAATACTACCATAAAATTGTCCCCAGCAATAAAAATTTACATTGTAAATTAGCAATAAAATTTTGCTTTTTAAATTAGAAAAAAAATGCGGCTATTCCAAAAAAACATGCTAACATGTAAAAAAGTAAGTTATTCAAAGATTTACTCCCGGTATCCGAGGCTATTGAGGGGTAGATATAATATGTGCTGCTCTTAAATTATCCAGCACCTGGTAAGGGTCGTAAAATGTTCTTCCTTCTTAGTCCCGCTAAGGGTCCGAAGGCCGATAGTATACACCCGTTCGCTCACAACCCCCCCCCCCCCCCCGCGGATATACTCAACTCCTATGACTTTTTGAAATAAACATCAGTTTCACATTCAAACCCCACGTGATTTCTGTACAATTATGGTGTTAATCCTTACTGAAAATAATCCCAAAGCCAATGACAGTCATATTTTCCTGGACTGTTCCATCTGAGTAATTTACAATATTCAATTCATAAAACATGAGCAGGCCAGGATGAAGGTACATTCAATTAATGTGCGAATCACAAAATCGAAATGTAACCTCCTAAAGGGAGGGGTTTATAAACCCTGTACCAAACTCTTCTTTGAGAAAAAAACACAGCAAAATATTTCCAAAAGCAAAAATCGCCAGTGGGCGTTCTTGATGGTACCGCCTTGGGTTGACACTGAAAGCTTTTCTTTACAGGGAATATCGATCCTGTATTAAGAAACCTGGAGGCCGACCCGTTACAACAGTCAATACAATATTGTTTATACTGCCTGTCCGACCGAGAATTTTAGCGTTTAACCACTAGGGAACAAGTATTTCTTTTATTTCAAAAAACGGTGTATTGTGGAATCATGGAAGGAACTTATCTGGAGAGAAAACCATAACACGTCTGAAAAACTATGATTAAAAGGACAAAATTATGAAAGGACTTCCCTTCGAATGGGACAACCCTACATCGTTTAGTTTCTCTTCCTTATGGCATAACGATTGAAAAAGATTAGTACTTCCTCTTGTGTGTAAAAATAATTATCAAGCTTTTTCAGCTAAATCGTTCTTCCTTTTAAGAGAAAACTCTGGGCCAGCTCACTTACTTCACAAGGAAATAATCTCCTTTAAACCTTTGCATAATTTCTTCTTTCAGATGAAGAAATGGCAACATTATAATTTATGCACTAGAAATATATATATTGATACGCTAAAACATGTGTGTTTACAACGTTCTGTAAAAAGTTTTCGAAAATCTAACAAGCCTCTACAAAGCCTACTCTTCACGGCGTTGAACCATCGTCTTTTCGCACCTCATGCAGATTTCCTACCACTAGACTAACTTTGAGACGCCAAGACCCAATTTTCTATACAGGAACATTGGGGCTGGATGGGTTAAAATTAACCTTCTTCTCAAATATAATTTTTGCTTTCGAAGAATTCTGATTCAGATGCTCTTCAAAACTTTCTATTTACAATAACGGCTCCCTATAACTTTCAAAACTTTTCAAAGTCTTTCAAAGTCCTTTCAAAGTCCTTTCAAAGTCCTTTCTAAGTCTTTCAAAGTCTTTCAAAATCACCCTCGAATGGCCAGCCACGATGGCTAAGAATATCTAAAATATAGTTCTTCTAAGCTATTTACTTAATTGTGGTTAAGAATTGCAATGCAATGTTATCTTTTTTCTTCTTTCTTTCAGAAAATGAAAATCGTATAATTCTTTCGGCAGCTATATTTCTTCCTTTAGAGTTTTTTTAATGTATAGTGATTCGCTGGATTTGGACACGCAGCGTGCGACACGGCGCATACGGCTAGTAGCTACATAATTGTATGTGGAGTGCACAAACTAAACTGCTCAAATTTTCGAATCTTATAAAAACATTCGGAAAACATTCGAACTTGTTCTTAATAAATTTCGTTCATCGAAGCCTTACATAGTTTGCTCTTAAAAAAAAAAACTTGTATCGAGAAGGTAAAAAGAGCCAGTAGACAGAAGCTTTAAAGTCTATTGGTTGATTCAAAATAATTTAAGTTATAAATAAGAACAACAGAAGGTAAAAAGAAAGACAGAAAGACAGCCAGGGAGTAAAATAAAAATCGAAAACCCTGGTCCAATTGAAGAAAACTGTTATACGTATAAAGTGGAAATAAAGCATGCGAGATAAAAAAACCCGTGAAGTTAAATTTACCCCCCACTGTTGCAGATATTGATTTTACGAAGTATCGAACCCCCTGGATATCCTACTTTATTAGTAAAGACCCCCTTGATATCCACTCTTAAAAATATGCTGAACCCTCTCCTATAAAGATGCTTACCCCTGGATATCGTATTTTTTACTTGAAAAGACACTTTACCCCCTGGATATCCGCTCCCTTATTGTAGATATTCAACCCCCTGGATATCGACTTTTAAACAAAAATCGTTAACCCCCTAGATATCCGATATCCTCAACAGGGGGGCACGGACCATTTCTGGAAAAGCCCAATGAGACATGGAAAAAATAATACATTTAATATCGGAACAATATGATATTAAGGGCTGAATGGTGAATGGAGATGCTTTTGAAGTAAAAATGTCCTGTCAAATTACATATCCCCTTCTTATAAACCCGGAAGATTCTTTTCAGCCAATAGAGCTGGGTTTAAAGGATTTAAACTCGATGGAGATTGCAATTGACATAATTTTTTTTATGAATGAAGATTTGAATTCCATTGTTCTTAAGTTTTTACAGTGGAAGGGGGTTGCACTGGATCTGTGAGAAGGGTGTGATTACTTGGCAAAAGGAGCGGGATGAGCCGGAGTTTTTATTACCAAATTGTTTTATTACAGGTTAACGACCAACCAAATCAAACGAAAGCTTGTAAAAACTCCAGCTTGTCCCAAAGGAGCAAGCCCTACTTTGTCGCGTTAATTGGAAAAGTGGCTGATGTCCAAAATTTTCATTTTCACATTACTTCTAGTCAAATAGCTACTCTGACTTATAATAGATCGCTAACTTGAGCTTTTCTAAAGAATATCATAATTTAGAGCAATATTTTATCAATTGAAAGTAATTTCATTAAGAAGTCGTAAAATTGAAATTATTCCCTGTTTGCATTTTTACAGGAAATTTAAAATAAAGTCATAAATAAACCATTATCATTAATAAAATATAAAAAACTCGTAAAATATCGACCATATTTGTCGCACTTCCTCATGTCCTAAACTGTATAAAAGGGTTGCTAAAATCTAGAAAATCATCTTCAAAGTTCATTTGCTTAAGAAGAACACACAATCACTCACAAATATGAAGATTTGGAAGGCTTTGTTACTCGTCTCCTTCTTGGTGTACACAGTTCACTGTGAAACAGAAGAAGAGACAAAGGGAGCAGAAATTGCTGAAGATGAACCTCTCCAAGTGGAAATGAGTGATGAAGAAGCAAATAAATTGGAAGATGCACCAGAAGAAGAACAAAAAGACGAAGAAGAATCTGATGAACAAGCTGATGAAGAAGAACATGAAGATGAAGAAGAAGATTCACAAGATGTCGAACAACAAGACAGTGGTAAGTTTCAATTCTTTATTTATCTTCTCTTTGATTGTATAAGCCCTTGCCACATCAATTGTCATGTTTGTCTATAATAAGGGAAAGAATCCAAGAAATCCTTGCCAATAATTTGTCAACTAATACTTGTTAAACATTTTGTTGATAAAATGTATTCACGTCTTTTTCAGATGAAGATGCATCTTACAGAAGACGAATCTCCAGAAAAGTCATCTTCCGATTCAGAAACAGACGTGACCAATGTCGAACAAGCCGCCGTAACCTCAAATGCTACACTCGCCGTCATTGCGTCAGACGTGATTACCGAAAACGATGTCTTCGAGTTTTGGTTGTCAGAAAATGTGTTGTCCGATTCACTGTCAACTGCAGAATCTGCAGCCAATCCTACGTCCGAACCTGTTACCGTGTCCGTGTCAAATATGGTTACGGAATCAAGTGCTACAACAGCCGTAACGCCACACGGTGTCGCCGCAGAAACGTCCGTAGCTACAACAGAACACTTGTTGTCTACAAACGATACTACAACATCCGCCCAAAATATTAAAAAACTGAAAATGAACACTGATTGGAAATGGAAACGCCCTACCGTACAGTTTTCTTATTTTTTTAAATATAATTTTGAACATAAACCCCATTGTATTTAGTAAGCTTACTTGAATAAATAGATTTCTTAAAAGGGAAAATAACTAGAATTTCAAAACTCCCGTTGTTTCGATTTTGATTGAATTCAATATTCAGGACTTAACTTCAAAAGAAATTAATGGCACAGGGAGAACAAATTAGGGTCAATTCATTATCATTAGCAAGAAAAATTCTCAATCGAGATCACAAGTGAATCACATTTGATATGCCTCATACTTAATTTTCAGCATTTTGCGGACGATACGACTCCATATGTTAGTGCTTCGACGTGGATAAGTGGTTAAAGTAGACTCTGTAGCAGAAAAAATCTTTACATGGCTTTCAATTAATCAGATATGGTTTGAAATGCTGACAAATATCAGCTAATAGTTAACATCATTGACGATTCGTTTTACAGGTGCTCTGTTTTTCTACCTTTGTTGAATTGAATTATAGGAAAATCAAAAGTGGGTTAAAGTGTGTCGAACACAAAGAATAAGAAAATATTAAAAAAATCTCGTGGAAAAATTTTCCAGATGCTATAAACAGAAATGTGCCAAGGTGGTGTGAAATCCACCCCACCCCCTCCTCTACTAGTTTGAAACTAGGTCGAAGGTTGACTAAATTCTTCTGCCAACATTACACCTTTTATTTCCTACCATTTACATACAAAAAGTTTTGCTTTAACATCTTCTTTTAACTTTTTGAATTCTAAAGACTAAAAAAATTCTGTTCCTATTTTTAACCATCTTGTGAGTAATTTTGTCCATTTCCCAAAGAAATCTGGCATTTTGGAGTCCGCAAATCTTTAGAATGTTCTTAATATTTTGGCCGTGGTGGAATGGTGGTTATCGCTCTCGACTCCCGACTAGGAGATCCAAGTTCGATAACCATTGTAGTACTACGGTTCACTTGGCAAGTGGACACTCCTTCGCCCTGATCAACTAATACCATGTGAGGGGAACTGGGTACCACTACTCTGATACAAGAATGTGGGTGATATGCTAGATAGTGTGGTGTGTGGTGTCACTTGTCCCACTCCAAGCCTGCGACGAGCTATATGCTCTCCGCGTATATTGTGTGTCATCACTATGCATCATGGTATCTGTGTCTCGCATGCACAGGACCAGCAGTGTGAGGACAGCGCTATGCATTCCTACTTGAAAAAGGAGGAACTGCTACTTCGTAAGGACTATTCCCCGATGGGGAGGGCTCGTATCATCAATAATTTGGTCATTGAAGCCTTATGTTTTTATATAGAAAGAAAAACGTGCAATCAGCCTAGTTTTTGTGAAACCACCGTTTTTGAAGCTCTTTAATGAGAAAAGAAAAAGTCTTTTTATTCAAAACTCTAATAAGTTGCGTACTTATGCGAATGACTGATGAGAAAAAGATAGAGAACAAAATGTTTGTTTCAAGTTATTTCATATTTTACAGTTTAAAGAAGAAAATGTAAGCGCTTACAAAGGAAAAATATTCATTATTTTTTAGAAAAATTAGTTTTATGCGGTGTTCGATTTCAGGTCCGTTTCGTTCAATGTTCAGAAAATCCATGAATTTAATATTTTGGTCTGTAGGTTGGCTTGATGTTGAAGAACGTACGTTTGACAACCACTCTTCTTGTGTAGTATCGAACGTTCTTTCGATTACATCGCGTTTTGTAACAACAATTTCTGCATCGGATTCTGTATTTCTTGTGTCCGTATCTGTATCGATAACATGTTCGGATGAAAGTACGTGTGCAGAATCGGCAAGATTTGGTGAATTGGTACAAGCAGATTCTCTTGACGACGGCACGGATACATCGCTTCTTATAGTCACGTTTAACACACAATTTTCGTGTGTTGTAGCATCGGACTTTTTTCTTTGCAATTCTGCATTGGTCTTTTCTGTTCTTGAAGACGGTGAGAGTCTTTTTAGAAACCACTACTGGACGGTATTTGTGGCGAGAGGCGTCTTCGTCTGCGGACAAAAAGTATCTCAATCAACAATGAGTTTTAGTCGAAGAAATGATATGTCATTTTATCAACGTTGCAGTAAGCAATAGAAGGAAGGAGTTGAACAAACCAGACTCTCAACAAAACGAGGAAACTTACAAATTCTTTGTTTTGAGAAGAATACAACAGAAACTGATGAAGATTATAGATCCTATGAATTGCAAAGAAAAAATACTTATATGGAAAAGAATTTCAAATAATCATTATGTTTTACCATTTTCATCTTCTTCGATGTCGTTTTGTTGTTCTTCGTCTTCTTGTTGTGGTTGATCCTCGTCATCTTCGTCATTCGTTTGTTCGTCTTCTCGATCATCTTCCATTGTGTTCATCTCTTCATCTTTCATCTCAATCTCTCCTGCTTCTTCATCTTCAGCAATATCTGCTTCCTTTGTCTCTTCTTCTGTTTCACAGTGAACTGTGTACACCAAGAAGGAGACGAGTAACAAAGCCTTCCAAATCTTCATTTTTGTGAGTGATTGTGTTTTCTTCTTAAGCAAATGAACTTTGAAGATGATTTTTACTGGAAATTTTAGCAGTCCTTTTATACAACTCTAGCCACCAGGAAGTCAACACTGATAGTCTGAGAACTTAATTACTGAAAAACAATTAAAAGGGGCTTGGTACTCGTTTAAGCCAATGAAAATGCAAACAGTGTAGAGTGATTATTAAGTTGCCTTGAAAAAGTATTGTCACGCTTTTTTATTGGTAAGAAAATTGATTCGTGATAGCTCGACTTTCGAAAGATAATTACACGAGGAAGTATAAGTCATTTTGCTGAAATAAATGACCCACAATGTTTTTTATCATGGAAGATTTATTTCAAGCAATTTTTATACATCGTTAAGTCGGTATACTAAACTTTTATCTCTTTTGGTTGCTCGGGATCCACTTATGGTCTATTGTTTGAGTGGATTGTGTGACAAGTATATATATGACAGGTCTTAATTTTGAGTTTCCGAATTTACTTCACTAGACTCCGCGTCGTTCAAAACTATCGAAAAGCAAAAAGGTGAGACAGAAGTTGACGTTTATCGTAGAGTTGTGAAGTTCTCCTGTTTGAAGATCTTCATCATGTAGTTGATGAAGTGCTTTTTATCAGGGGGTTTAACAGACTTTATCCTCCGGGAATAAGTAGGCCTAAAACGGCCAAAAATGACCAAAAACAGCTAAAATGACTTTAAGTGCTGTAACTTTTTATCCAAGAAAGATACGAAAAATCTTAACCCAGATTCGAAATCAAAGGTTCAAATATTTAAAAAGATTTCATGTCACAATTTTTAAAACAGTAGAAAAAATCTTCATTTTTTTCATTTTCGTTTTTCTTCTTCATTTTTAAACTTTTCAAAAATTGTTTACCCTTTAGATTATTCTCCTTGGAAATATCTTTCCAACGGTGTAAAACTTTCTAACATAGCATATAAATAGGTGCTGAGAAAATGGTAACAAACTATTAAGTGTCCACATACTTTTGAGACAGACATAAATCTCAAGTTAAACTCGTCGCAGGCCTCAAAAACCAAAAATGAAAAAATGAAAAAAAACCTTAGATATTTGGAAAAAGTATGCCAAATAAAACCTTTCTTAAACTCTCCAGGAAGCTCCAAAGAATTCAGAACATACTTTCCTAAGGTCAAGATTTTCGATTTTTGTCTTTTGGCACAGTTTGAAGTATCTATCATTTTCGTACTTTCAATAGCTTCCTTGTGCACATACCCTTCTTAATGTGATATTACGGCCTAAATTCGGTAGTAAAAACCTATAATCACTTCCAATCTGATTAATACGTCGGATATGCAATGTTTTTAGCGACTAATAGATCTTAGCTTTAGTTGAGTTTTTTAAAATCATTTCCTTGTCTAAACGTTCTTGCATGGTAACGGCCTAAATTTGGTAGTAAATAAATAATTGCAGCGGTATTGCAAGACAATCAATTTGATAAGACAATGGATTTGCAATTTGTAACCTGCAGAAGCTCGTTAAACTCCAAGCAACTAGTTCCTTAAGCTAACAGGTGTATTCTAATTTGCTTTTAATAGTTTCCTTGTGCACAAACCTTTTGCCTAAAATTATCAGTAATCATACTCATTTGGACAATACAATTCATTTGCTTACCTGCAAAAGCTTATTGAGCTCTTAGCAACTAAAATATCTAGCCTTAATGATTTGGCGCAAAATAGTACTTTTTAATGACTAGCACATCTTCCAGAAGGAAGGTCGTTAGTCCTCGATTTGTGGATTTATGGTTTTAGCTAAATTATAATTAAAATGTGTTTCACAAAAGATGTCATGCTGATTAATTGAGCAACTTCCTGTATCCCAAATGTATAAAAGAGGAAGAAATTTCCAGTAAAAATCATCTTCAAAGTTCATTTGCTTAAGAAGAACACACAATCACTCACAAATATGAAGATTTGGAAAGCTTTGTTACTCGTCTCCTTCTTGGTGTACACAGTTCACTGTGAAACAGAAGAAGAGACAAAGGAAGCAGATATTGCTGAAGATGAAGAAGCAGGAGAGATTGAGATGAAAGATGAAGAGATGAACGCAATGGAAGATGATCGAGAAGACGAACAAACGAATGACGAAGATGACGAGGATCAACCACAACAAGAAGACGAAGAACAACAAAATGACATCGAAGAAGATGAAAATGGTAAAACATAATGATTATCTGAAATTCTTTTCCATACAAGTATTTTTTCTTTGCAATGCATAGGATCTATATAATCTTCATCAGTTTCTTTTATATTCTTATCAAAAGAAAGAATTTGTAAGTTTCCTCGTTTTATTGAGAGTCTGGTTTTTTCAACTCCTTCCTTCTATTGCTTACTGTAACGTTGATAAAATGACATATTATTTCTTCGACTAAAACTCATGGTTGATTGAGATACTTTTTTGTCCGCAGACGAAGACGCCTCTCGCCACAAATACCGTCCAGCAGTGGTTTCTAAAAAGACTCTCGCCGTCTTCAAGAACAGAAAAGACCAATGCAGAATTGCAAAGAAAAAAGTCCGATGCTACAACACACGAAAATTGTGTGTCAAACGTGACTATAAGAAGCGATGTATCCGTGCCGTCGTCAAGAGAATCTGCTTGTACCAATTCACCAAATCTTGCCGATTCTGCACACGTACTTTCATCCGAACATGTTATCGATACAGATACGGACACAAGAAATACAGAATCCGATGCAGAAATTGTTGTTACAAAACACGATGTAATCGAAAAAACGTTCGATCCTACACAAGAAGAGTGGTTGTCAAACAAAGCTTCTTCAACATCAAGCCAACCTACAGACCAAAATATTAAATTCATGGATTTTCTGAACATTGAACGAAACGGACCTGAAATCGAACACCGCATAAAACTAATTTTTCTAAAAAAATTTTCTTTGTAAGCGCTTGCATTTTCTTCTTTAACTGTAAAATATGAAATAACTTGCATAAACTTGCATTTGTCTCTGATTCTGCGTGCTACTCATTACAAACTTCATTTTGAAAAAAAAACTAGTCACCAAAATTCAGCACATGTGTCTATTTTAGGTTATTAAATCTACCATGGAAAAGTAAATCCAACCTACCTTTAAGTTTACGGCTTACAGCCATCGACTTTATTTGTTGAAGATCCAGTTCTCAGTTTACTTCTGCATTTATTTGTGCTTCCAACCAGGAAATAACCAACGGATAGTATGGGAAAGAACTTTCTTTCGTCTTCATAGAAACCACCACCACAAAAATCCAAAAGATTTTATCTTTTATTCCTAAAGTCCTTGCAAAAAATAAATGCAACGCTCGCGCGGGTTGGTACATAGTCGAATTAAACTTTTCAGAACATTCTCTCTTATCTCAGAGAAAAACCAACACTATAATTGAAACACAGACATATCATATGACAAACCTCTCTCCTGGGTTCCTTTCATATATTTGTAAACAGAAAATTTCATATTGCCCCAAGTCTCAGCAACTTCAGTAATTCCTTTCTCAATGCTCAACTCTTTGACAGCACTTCCAACAATGTCTTGGATGATTTCAGTGAAACGATGTAACTCCATAGCAAACATATTCTCCAATGTAAATGTCTCCGGATTCAAATCGAAATCCATCTTGGTAAGCTCCATTAAGCGTTTCCAATGTCTGCAATAGGAATACAGTGCACCAGAGATAGATCAAAATTTCTTTTTGAGATGAATCAGTGAAAACAAATTTGCGACTCATTGCTAAAGCCCGAAGGGCTAAAGGGAAAACTTCAAGCTTTCTCAAATGAGAAAAAGTGAACCTTTAAGATTTATGCCGAGAGTAAACCTAGCGATTTCTTTGTTCTCAATGCGACATATTTTTTCGAAATCTGGCGATGGGATTTCACCTTAATTTGGGATTTCACCTTAATTTTGGATTTTTTGTGAGGACTACGCAGGTCTGGCGTTTCAGATGAAAAATAAGTGGCTTTATTTCCAATCCTAGATTCTCTTCTCTAGCCCCTTTAGGACATTTCCTTATATCCACACTGTAAAGAGGACAACAAATATACGGAATGACGATGTGAAAAAAGCCGTGTGTAGAAGGGGAAAAAAACAGTTAAAATATACCTTTCACGCAACGCCTCATTTTTCAGATCCGAAAACAATGGAATTGAATTCTTGAATTCTCTCAACTTTTCTTCTAGAATGTGACAAATGGGTAGTGCTTTCACATCTCGAGGTAGCTTCTTGATTTCTTTAATAAATCCATCAACACCATCAGAAAGAACAGTGACGTTCAAGTTAGCCCATAATGTACTGGACCATTTAATACGCGCAGCCTAAAAATAAATAGCAATGAACAACAGCTGGAGAAAAAAAGGTTTCACTAGATCTTATAAATTCGGCTCTAGTGGAGCGAATAAATTCGGCTATAATGGAGGGAATAAATTTGGCTATAATGGAGGGAATAATTTGGTTAATGGAGCGAATAAATTCGGCTAATGGAGCGAATAAATTCGGCTAATGGAGCGAATAAATTCGGCTATAATGGACGGAATAAATTTGGCTATAATGGAGGGAATAAATTTGGCTATAATGGAGGGAATAAATTCGGCTAATGGGGGGAATTGTGTGCTTCATTTACGGAATTTGTGATTTCAATATTCGGTTAAATTCGGTCCATGACCGTATTTTTGAGAAGATTCCCTTATAAAGTTATAGCAGGTTTTCATTACATAAAAATGCTGGCTTACCTACAATGTTATTAAAAAAATTTTTAGCTGGCCAGTTGGGTTGTTAAGATATTTTTAACTGTATGGACCAAAAACTTGTTTGATTTGAGGAGACATTCGAGTTATTGATACTCAACTCTAGTAGATGTTGGGCAATCAGAAAATGACGATTTAACCCTGTTTTAACGATGAATAAACAAGTCGCGCACTAGACCCATATACCTTATCGGGGAAAAAAATGTCGGGGAAAGTGACGAAAATTTTGAGGGGGTGACGAAATTTTCCCACGACGAATTTTTCCCCCTATTTTTATCACCCGACCAAAACTTTTACCCGATTTTTTTATCCCCGACCAAAATTGAAATCTAAATTTTTCACACCTTTATTAACCAAAATTAGTGCTTTAAACGTCGAATTACAAGATCTTTTTTTGAGCTAGTGAAGGAAACCATTTCATTTGGACAATTTAGTTGGGTGAAAGTGACGAATTTGAAATATTTGTCGGGGAAAAGTGACGAATTTGAAATTTTGGTCGGGGGAAAGTGACGAAAATGCCTCTAGGTGACGAAATTTTTCCCCGACGAAAAAAAAACCCGACTAAATAAAACTCCGACATTTTTTTCCCTGATAAGGTATTACATTTGCCACCATCTAGTTCGATCTTCAAGGACTTAGTGCAGGACTTTTCTTCATATGAGAGAAAGATTCGACTTATGAGAAAATTGTTTTAGTTTGAGTTCAAATAATAAATCATTTCTGTACATATGATTAGTGCGTGAGCACGGAACTCAGAGTAATATACTTTTTAGTTTTTTAAATAGAAGATAACTTTTAAAATATTGATATTGGCTCTGGTTCTTTAACTAATTGAGCACTCTTATGATGGCATTAATTGACCACACTTGTTTAGTTCGAATAACAGAAAGATTCGAATAGGCATACCGCAGTGATTCTAAAAATAGACATCAAAATTACTGTTTGTCCGAGTGTTAATCCTATCATCGTTTGTATTAATTGCTTTCGCAAGTCGAATACACTTTTTGACAATACAAAAGTAATAACTTGCACGCATTAAGAATCAAGATGAAAAGGATAGTGGGATTGAATTTCGGTCAAATGTTGAAAGTAATAATTATGACGTTTGCATAGCAGTGTGCTATTATAAAGGTTCGAATTAAAGAGAATTGACTGTAAACAGTACTCCTAACCGAATTGTTACCTTTTGTCGTTCGTAAATTCCATAAATCAGTTCCAGTCCTTTAATCTCTTTCTCCATCTGTTGCATTTCTGAATACATTGTGATGGGTAAATCGAACAATTTCTCAGCATTTGCCAGCTCCTGACGATCTTTCTCAAAACGGTTGAAATCTTCTTTGAACGTTTTCAATAACTCCACACCTATACGGGAGAAGCAATTGGATTAGAAATAACCGTAGAGCAGACAGAGGTGGTCCTCCTGATGTAGGGGTAGAATAGCGGCGATTGTTAGTTTAATTTCCAAATACGTCATTCATCTGGGTGGTGAGGAAGAACAGTTGAGTTGAGTGAGACATTTCAATTAAGTTTGGCATTGACATGTTTGGCTTAGAGCCCATAATCAGTTTTGGGGAAAATTTAGTCGCCTGCTAGTGATAAACTAACATAAACTAGAAATAGGGTCGCCAGCAACCAATATCTGTAGGCCGGGAGGGAGGTAAAAAATTTTCCGAGACTTGAACACCGCGATCTTAGACGTTGTTTGTGTTTTCAGACTATAGCCAATACCACTACTCGCAAGGACATCCCGTTAAATAAGCACGGAAGACTGAATTAGTGATTTAGACAATTTAAAATTAAACTACGATTTAAACTATTAATTAATAAACATTTCATCCTTGGCCGGATCATGCAAACAAAAACTAAAATGACACTTGAAATCTCTCTGTTTAATGTTCAGCAATTAAAAAGAAAGATCGAAATTGAGTGGCGCATTGTTTCCATCCAAATAGTAGCCTTCCTGTTGCTTTCGACTATGGTCGTAAGACTTACTTGACGGTAAAATATAGACATTTGAAAAAAGCAAAGGGTTTGATCAAGCAAAATTTAGGCCCTTATTGGAACTTATTGGACCAAATTTTGATCAAGGAGCAAAAAGTAGAAATTTTCCTAGTTTTCCGACCCTTAGTGGGACTGAAATTTAATTTTCTGGCTTTTCCAACCCTTATACTACCCGGTACTCTTCACTTTCCCAAGGTCCGCCCTGGAAATTTAGGTAACAAGACACTCCTTTGAAGGGACTTCCTATTGAAAATGCTTTGAGATGTCACCAAATCCATTAACTCATAATATTTTAATATATTTCCAGCGTATTAGTTGTATGTAGTTATTACAGTTTTTCAATTTCTAGTATGGAGGGCAGACCTTTATACATCCCTGCACCAAGTTACTTAATGCCGGCCAAGCAAAATATTATGATCGGAGTTTTTTTGAAGCTGGTACCCGCGGAGAGAGCACTAATTCTTATTTCACTTGTGCACTAGTGATGTAGCGCCGTTTGTCGGTAGGCAAAGTTTAAAACACTACAATGGCTTCTTTACGGGTACAAACCAATGAAGTATAAGCCCGAAGGGCTAGAAGAAGCCAACAAATCCTACCAAAGTTGCGCGGCCTTGAGCGGCTCGCCTGATTTTTACACAAATGACAGATTGAAACTTAGATTTACCGCTAAATTTCGAAAAAAATATCAATCGTAAACAAAGGAATTGCTAGATTCAATCTGTCGTCAAAAATGCGGCGCATTTTTAAGGCTTCACTTTTTCTTGCCTGAGAAAGGTTAGAGATTGAACTCTAGCCCTTCGGGCTTTATAAAACTCAATGGTACAAACTTTCAAAAAACTTCGATCAAGGATGGCGGATATAGCTTGGTCCAGGGATAATGAAAGTCAGTGGTGGAGAGTCGTTAAACCCTTTTAACTGGCAGTTACCCTTCATCAGGTAAAGAGAAAATTTTATTAAATGTTTTTAAAAGTTTGAGCCAAAGAAGAAAACAAAATCTTACCTCTGTCTAGATCGGAATCGACTGATCCTGGTCCTTCGTTGACAAACACTTGACGGAAAGATGTGATTTGGGAAGAAAAATCTCCTACCTGTGTTTGCGTTAACTAAAACACAAAAAATATGAAGATTGAAAATCTTTTTACATGGAGAACCTTAAAATTGCTAAAAAGTTGTTTAAAGGACATCATTTAACTATTATCTTACCATTACTTACAAAGCATTTTTAAACAAAGAACTAATTTTTCCATCCCCTACCGGTACCACACAAGCACAGATTTTGAGAAACTCGTTTGTTTAATCTGCTTTTGTCTATTCCGCTTTGTCAGCACAAAAGCGCCTTCTTTCTATTACCGTTTCTAAGTGCCTTATCGACCCTTTTTACCCGGCCCTTATTGGCGTTATTTTTGGGCTCGTGGCGTAATAAGGGCCTGCGTTAAATTAGGGCCGGCGTAAAAAGGGCAGATAAGGTATATCTTTAAAACCTACCTTTTCCATTTTCTAGTATAGCAAGAAAGCCAAGCACTTCAACGTGTCATGTTCGAAAAAAGAATTCACCTTTAGTCAACTTACTTGAGAAAATTGTACGTCAAGAAAAAAAATTACAATCGCTTTGCAGAGATCTTATACTTAGCTTATAATACGTGTTATTTTGACCATATAAGCTCTTTGAAAGCGAGTCTTGGAGAAACAACATTCAAAATATAAATATTGATGAGTTCAAACCTCAGTAAATGTTTTCTTGACAGAGACAAGGCTGGCGTCAACTTCTTTGGCTTGGTACGACAGGTCTTCCCATATTTGTAAAATATTTGACGCTAGTTCACGTTCACTTTCTCCCGCCTAAAAAAATACACAAAATTAAAATTAGATTTAGAATTCATATTTTGACCAATATGCTTTTTCAGCACGGCAGGCAGAAAATTTTACTGCACACATTGGAGACAAAAAGAGAAAAATAACGCTCTTTTCTCGCACAAAAAAGAAAGAGAAAAAAGATTTGATCCCATCTTTTTTCCTCAAAAATCACGCTTTTTCGAGGAAAGATAACTTTTTAGACTTTCTTCATAACTCTCAGGCCATTTTTGATGCCCTTTAAGCGTCCGTTTATCAGACACTGCCTCTCCTGAAATTACTAAAATTTTGGTAAACACAGCCTTTTTAATAGAAAAACACTAGAAAAAGTGTCATTTTGGCCACCAACTGACGCTGCCTTGCCTTTCTAAAATACAGCTTGACTCTTGAAAGCAAATTTAAAGTATGATAGCTCAAAATTTAAGTTAGTTTTTCTCTTTCCAAAAGTGAAAACATTTTTAGTTTTCTCACAATCTCAATCCAAACTTTTTTTGAAACACCTAGTATAAACGGTCATCTTTCGGTTTCCAGTTTCCGATTCCACTCCTAAGGTCTACTATTAAACTAACTTTATCTTAAAGTGTCGGCCCAACCCCTAACCGGAGAACTAATAACCGGAGCAAGGGGAAGGTGTCAAAAAAGAGACCATAAATAAATAATTCACCTGGATGTTATACATTTCCAATGTACGATACCGTTCGCGTAAATCACAAATTTCTAATTCCACTTCCAACTGCATTTCACGTATCTTTGCAATACTACTCAAAACAAATTTCAAATCTTCAAGTGTGTCAGGTGCTCGTTTGAGGTCTTCAGAGTGACTCTGTTCGATAAAAAGAGGTAAGAATTAAATAAAAAGCATACATAAAAAGGGGTGTATCCGCGAGAAAAAGTGGGAACATTGCTAGAGTGGTCATCTTTTCTTTGGTTGCCCGTTCTGACGCTTCCTTTTACCCCCAAATATTATCTTGAACATATTTTGGTCAAATTTGACATCTTTTTTTTTTGCACTTCACAGGGTTAAATTTTGTTTAGATTATTATTCGTGTTTAATGTGGAAACCTTCGTTTCGAATTTTTATCAAAAAAAATTTTTTGTTAAATTTTGTTAAAATTTTCAGAGCTTTCCAGACACGTAATTATTGTTTTTTAATTCCAAATCATTTTGGATGATATGAAAGGATTTGCATCTCTTCCTTGTTTCGGTTGTTTATGAATAAAATGTCTTTCTTCTCTAGTTCAATAAAGAGGGGAACATTTGTGTTTAGCCCCTTTTTATATTAGAACGGCTGCTTGAAAAGAATTTCTTAGAACAGTCAATCTTGTACCCATTATCTTTTCGTCCATTATAGAGCCCTTAAGAAGTCACCAAAACAGATAAATGATTCGATGAATTAACTCGCTTAAAAACTCAACATACTCGCCTGGGAACGTAAAAAGAATAGTTTCAAAATAACTAGAATTAAAAACATACCTCCAAATTGGCTTTCAAGGCGAATAAATTATCTTTGGCTGCATCTTTCAAGAAGTTACCAATGGATTGAACCCAGCTTCGAGCGTTGGTTTGGATGCTCAATACCAAAGGTTCCAAGTTCAAATGAATGAAATCAATGTCTTTAGTTCTTGGCTGTCCTCCAATCTATATAGAAGGAAAATCGTAAAACTATGAGGTAATACATCATCAGGCTTGAAAGGCTTAAAAGGCTCATCATATATTGGCCTCGGTGGACGTTGAATTTCACCAGCCAAGGGAGACACAAATTTTCATTTACTGACTTGGTTTTTTTATTCGTACACCGGTCTAACGCAATAGCTAATATGTAATTATCTATTTAATAAGAATTTTACTAGCCTCGATTCAGAAATTCGTACGCATAAAACCGATCCACCGGCTATTCTAAAGCATATAAAAGTTGACCAAGTGTCTGTAATATGGGATCAAAATTTCATTGGGCTTTTCCAGAAAAAGTTTGAATATGAGGGGTGGAGGATATAACAATTTTCAGTGATTTACCCCCCGGATAAAGTGACTTCTGGCCCCCGGACAACGAGTTTTACCCCCGGACAGAGCAAATTTACCCTCCGGACAAGGCAAATTTTGATGATTTTTCGCTACTTCCCGGACAATAAATTCTCCACCCCCATGTACGGACATTTTCTGGAAGAGCCCATTCTGAGATTTCATTCAGTCTCAGTAGAATATTGAAACCTCATTAGAAAATGAAAACCTTTTGTCCCATGGGGGGGGGGGTAGAATGTCTGAGTCTTAAAAAATGCAAACCTCTTCGACGAGATTGGAATAGAATTGTAGTTTCTCATCGTACTGTACACAACTTGGCTTCTTTGATGCAAATTTCTCAATCAACATGGTCTAAAGTAAGAAAACAAAGTTACTCAAATTTGTACTGTAAGGGACCAATTTTGAACTCCCTATCAAGACGAGAATCCCCCCTCCATAAATAATTCGAGCAAAAATAGAGAATACTGACTTTAAAAATTGAACATGGTAGAATTCAATCTGATATCACATATAAGAACTTTTATAACCACTGCCTTTTAATACCCTGGACCAAGTTTCTCATTCCCGGACAAGCAAAATCTTTGATCGGAGTTTTTTGAAAAGTGGTACCCTAATGGCGGTACTACTCAATAGCGGTGTAAATGCATCGAGAGCGCTAGATCTACTTTCCCTCGAAAACTTTTGATGATGTAGCGCCGTTAGACGTTGATTTTTAATACTGCATGGCTTCTTTACGGGTACCAATTCAAAAAAAAAACTTCAATCAAAGATGGCGGATATTAGCTTGGTCCAGGGATATATAAAGGTCAATGTTTTTAACAGGAAAACAATGTTGGAAACTGTACCGTAGACAATTCTTAAAGAAAAGAACTTTAAAAAGAATGCTGACATCGCATAAAAAACAAAAAGGAGTTGGAAGACCACTTGAGATTATATAAGATCTTCATATCAAAAACAATTAATCTGACAATTTTGTTGAATCAAATAAATCAGAAAGCTGGCAATGTTGGCTACATAAGCAGGTTAATACATTATAGTCCGTCCTTTATCATCTAAATTATAGTTAACGACTTCTTGGTTAAAAAAAAACTTTTCTTTTCCGTATATCGATGACAATGTAATGAATATAAAGTATGAAGTGTTTGTACTGACGATGGCGTGGGCGAAAAGCTTTTACTATGATTATGAAATAAATTTTGATTCTTTAATAAAATAGAGATTAATATACCTTATCAAGACTCCAAAGCCTTCGATAGCGTTTCCACTTATTGAGGTACTTGTTCAATCCGCCCAGGATACTTTGCACAGATTTGGAGACTTGGACAACTAATTCGATGACTTGAGGATGTGCTGAAAGATCTTTGAAGAAACTGAAGATAATTGGTTCGTCCTCATTGTTGGAGTACTGTGGTGGTGTTTCAATACATGTACCATGCATCCAACGGATAAATAGTTTGGTGCTGCAATTAAGAATACATAGACAAATAGAGTATAAGTTCACAGTCTCATTATGTTTAAAGATGCCTTATTGGAACTAATTTTCGCAGGAATTAATTTTAGCGTTTTTCGCAGTTTTTCGTCAAAATCGCGAAAATTTGAGCCCGCGAAAAGTTTTGAGAGTTAAAAACCCCGAAAATTAATTCCCACGAAATACAATTTTTTTTCAATTTTATCAAAAAATTTGAAAAATCCCTATGGAAATGAAAGAAATTTGTCCAAAAAAGGACAAAACCACGAAAATTAAAACCCGCGAAATGCTATTTTTCGGATATTTTTTTACAACCACGAAAATTAATTCCTGCGAAAATTAGTTCCAATGAAGTACTCTAATTTATGATATATAAAGAGAGGAGGCGCGCCTCTATACAAACAGTAGAATTGCTCAAAATTTGTGCTCCCGCAGCGCTGCTTTTGTTTAAAGATGCTGTGCAAGAAATAGTTGGAAATATGTTAATGATGTCCTTCAACTAAACAATACAAAATAATATCCATTTTTCACCCATAAAATCCATACAACATTAATTGAACACGAAACAACGTTGTGTGCTAGCTGGGGGACGTACCTTTCAACAGTGTCTCTGACCATCTGAAGGAGTTGTTTATACAATTCACTGGCAGCTGGTAGTAAAACAATCTCTGGTGCAGATAAGACAGTTTCCACTTGAAACATGGGTTGGTTTGATTGGATCTGGTTGATTAAACTTCTCAAATTCTTACATACAAACTATTAAAGAAGACAAGTTGAAAAATCAATTTGCTTAGCGTCTGATTACCGAACGCTGCCCTCCTGAAATTAATTAGACTTTGGTAAAAAACGGCCTTTTTATTGAAAAAAAAATTGGCCCGGAAATGCTGTATTTTGGTATATACTTTTGGGCTATATTTACACGTCGAAACAGCAATTGTTACAAAAAATATAAGATTTACTGCATGTTTGAAAGATATAACATCAAAATATTTATGTAGATTAAATTATTCTGGTCACGTCGTGAGATTTCGCGAGATAAATTATCGCAAATTTGTTTGATCTCATAAAAGAGTTAACCAGAGTAAGTAAATACCTTGAGTAAAGAGTCAAAGATCTTCTTCTCCCAGTACTGATAGTATTCACAAAGAGCTGGTGATTTGCCAGTGTTGGTATGGACGACAATCCCTTCCATTTTGGTGAGCAGAGGACCAATGGCACGATATTTCCTCGCTAACGAATCCATCTCGTGAAGGCGAACTCGACCAACGAATTCTAAGTATTCCTTGGCAAATAAAAGAAAAATGTTGATTTATGGAAATTTCTTAAAGTCTTACTAAAACACACTTATCAACAACGCTTGAACTGGGCGAGATATTCCCAGGATCGTCGTAAAAAGTCATTGCATTGATTTTTTATTAGCCCGTAAAAGCTTAGAACCATAGTTCTTATTATCTAGTCCTCAAAATTCATCATTATAGGCAACAAATAAAGGTAGTTAAAACATTAGCTTACCTTGGCTTCAGGCAAAATGTTGCCAGCTTTGGGAGGTGGTCGTTGAAAGAGTCGACATTTCTCAATGACGGCTAACCGTCCTTGGATGTCTTTGGCATTCTTCTGCACTTGATTGATCAGTGACTCAAATTTACTGATTGCCTGTAGAAAGGAAGAGAGGAAGAGTTTTAAAATTAAATCAGTTCTTTTAAAACGAGTAGAGTCAACAAAGCCTTATTCATCTTCCACCGTCTAAACAGTTTCTTGTTATTGAGACAGGTTTAAAAGGTGTTTTTAACCAAAAGGGAACAGCAATCTTGTTTGGGCTAAGGAGATCTTCGAAATATAGAGGTTCAAGTTATTAAGACTCTGTTTCTTATTTGGAAGCCGGAACTACTAGTTCTATATCAAAGCAGGGAAATCAGTATCTCAAATTTTCAGTTTAGAATTCGGTGCTCCAAATCTTTGTCAGGTCAATAAACTCTGCAAGTTTTTTATAAGAACAACCAAAATTTTTGAACCCTTCATATGTTCTTATACTTTTTGAGTTGCAAGCCTAAAAATGTTCTTATTTTCACCATTTTGGGAGTATTCCTATGCTATTAACTGAGAAATTTGGTGTTTCGCGAAGTCTTAAAATGTTCTTTAACATGTTTTGTTCTTAGAATTTCGGTCATTGAAGCCTATTCTTATATAGATTGTTCTTATTAAAACGCGCACTACTGCGTTACTGACCTGTTCACACTTGACAATGTAATCATTGATACCAAGTGAATTCCAATTCAACCGTTTCTCACCAGGTTTCAAAACGCGTTGCAAGTCTTTAATGTGACTCTCAAGAAGTTGGTACTGAAAGTGAAAGTGTTTAGTTTTGTAGTAAGATTGGGCTATTCCAGAAATAGTCTGTACCTCCTATGTTGAGGAGGTGTGACGTCCAGGGTGGTCTGGAAAATAAAAATCCAGGGTGGTCTGGATTTTTGAATGATAAAATCCAGGGTGGTCAGAAAAATCGGGATGAAAATCCAGGGTAGTCAGTATAACGAGGTCGAAAATCCAGGGTGGTCCAAAGAAATGGGAGAAAAAATCCAAGGGGGCCCTGAAAAATTGGAAAAAGATTAAAAAAAGATTTCCTCAACATAGGGGGTACCAATTTTTTCTGGAATAGCCCATTAAGGGTTTCTTAAAATGTATAGGTTTTTTCCTAAAGTAAAATCCAAAGTCATGGCATGGCCAATATCGTGGAAATAAGTATTTTCTGTGAGAACCCTTCGCGTGGACGGGTTGAAGAGCGAAAAGTTAGAATAAAGGATGATTATTCCATACGCACCCCGAGGGGGGGGGAGGTACTTAGGCAAATGGAGGGTACGGTATGTGCTGCCCTTAGGGGTACCTTTTTTGGATATTTCCAAAGTCTCGCTAAAGGTCGGAGAAATAGGAAAATTTCAACTTTTTACCCCCGGAAAGATCGAAATTTGTCAAATTTGTCCCAATAAGGGTCGTAATATTCACTTTTCTTTGTTTTCTCCTTTTTAGTCCCGGTATGGGTCCAATGGTCGAAAGTCGGCCGGCCCCCTCCCCCGTCAGCTCACAACTCTCTAGTACCCCCCCCCCCCCCCCCCATGGATTCGCACGAAGAGGAATCGGACGGATTCAGAAATACTGAAGATCTGGACTTTCTGGCGTCAATGGATTTTACTCATACGAAAGAATGAAACGAGAAAAAAATTTAAGTATGATGGATTGAAAGATACCTCGGCTGGGTTCAACATATTAAGACAATTGTGATATTGACTCAACATTCTTTTCAAACCGTCAACATTTCGAACGTACTTGTCTTCCTATGAAATGGAAAATATAATCCGTATTTTATTATACTTGTTGTATAGTAGTAATGTTTATACATACCTTATTGGGGAATACTTCGTCGGGGAAAAGTGACGAATATTTTCCCCGGCCTAAATGCGTTTACCAACTACCAGCAAGTGACGAATTTTTCCCCAACGAAAATTTTCCCTGACGAAGTTTTCCCCGATAAGGTACTACGCTTTCTAATTTTGACGTTCCACTATTCGATGAAAATCCCCTTGAAATTAAATTATAGAGCGTCGTAGGTAGTATAGGAGTTGTACAGCCGGCGTAGTTGCTTGGTGGTTACAGAGTTTACTCACTATTTATACGAGGTCAAAGTACAATTTGAATATCACGACTAAAGTTTCTTTTCATTTTTTTAGAATTACAAGTATAAAGAGCACAAAAAGCGGGATTTTCATTTCAGACTGACTTTCAAGTTAAAACGATAAATAATATGCTCCATTTATTCAAATTCTGCTGACGGAAATTGCTAAGTTTAATAATGCTGAGACGGAAGCCTTATATATACAATGGAAAACAAACTTTAAATAACTGAATGAAAGAGATGATATCAGAATAAATTTAACTACGCACTTGTAAAGCAACATTTCTTGCAAGTTCAGGGATGGAATAACCAGTTTGTTCGAGATATTTCGATTCCATGATAACTTCGGAAAGCTTCGTTGAGAAATCGACCACATATTGGACTGGCATCGCTAGAAAGTGGGAGATTTGAATGGATTAAAAGGACATAATTTAATTATAATTTAATCTAATTATTATTATATACCTGTAGGCAAAAACAGCCATTGAATAATTCCTGCTATAGAAAATCATTAAAAAAACATTCGAACGTTCGATTATGAGAGTGTTTTATGTGAATCGTTCGAATATTTACATAATTTATGTTTAGTTTTTGCCTCTAGGTATATAATAAAACATATACTCAATAGACGTTTTCGTTGGTTATTGGATTTATTAACCCTCGGTGATGTATATTCAACTCGTCTTCGCCTCGTTGAATATTACATCACTGAGGGTTAATAAATCTCAATAACCAACTTTTACCTAATGAATATCTGCTTATTATTTACTGACATACGATTTCTAAAAAAAAGAAGGACTGCACCGCACGCAAGCAGAAATCTGGAAATTATCTGCTTTCTCGGCAGAAGATTTGCCTGCTTTATAAATCTTCAAAAACGATGTCTTTAAGATTTCCTGCTATCGCATGATTATCAGATCCTCTAATGCTCAAGGGTCTAGGACGCAAAAATCTTATATAAAAATCTAGATGGATGCTATTCTATCTTTTCAAACCTACGGTCTTAAGAGCTACATACACTACACGATAATTGCTGAGTGCCGGCAATATATTGAAAAGATGTTCGCAATATATTGTCATCTCCATTTCCAATATTCCAACAATATAGGGGGATTGTTTAAAGAAAAAAAATTCATTTTTATAATAAGAGTACTTCGTACATTCCGGTCCACAAACCATATTGTCGAATGTTGTTCGTCATTATATTGTGTAGTCTAAGTAGCCCTTTAGAGGTAAAAGATGCACCAACTCAGACCATAACAATGATATTAACCCTTTAACTGCCGTGCGTATTTTTTAAGGTTCGACCTATTTGCCGGCCTATTTTTTTTTACACCCTCGACCTATTTGCCAGTGTCGGCATATGCCGACATGGGAAAAAAGTAGCGATTTTCACTTCATTTTCTGAATAATATATGAAGTATCAGCCAAGGACTATAATTTTGAGTTGAACATTGTAGAATAGTTATTTTTCAACATAGAAAAGTTTTTAACTACTCATTTTTTTCATTTCAAACCATCAAATGGAAAAATCTTGTAAAAAATGATAAATTTTCGGCAAATAGGTCGAAATTTCGCATGTCGGCAAATCCCGACAATGGCAAGGAAATCAAAAATGCTCATGTCGGCATATGCCGACATCGGCACGGAAAGGGTTAAAATCATTATGGCACGCGCAAACAAAGTCGTGACATTGACACTCAACTGAGGATCTTGATTCATCAGAAAAGATGTAGGTGTGAGTCTAAGAGGACTTCCACAAACTTAATTGGAATATTTATGTGGTTGCCCTCATTTCTTGATCGATCAATACGAAAGTTTTACCTTGACTTTTTTGAGTACTGACACTTGGCAATATTGAATCAGCTGTGATTGGTTCATTTGTCGGGTGTGTCGATCGACCGGTTACTGAAGATGTCGATGTCCTTGTCAACAAGTTCTTCTTAAGGTAGGACATCAATGTCGAATTGACTTGTTCTCTCCATACAGTATATTTCTGTTCTTCGTAAGCTTTCATGATACGTGCTACAGCAACGTACTTTCGTGTTACCTTAAATGCAGATATATTGTAGAATTAAAGTGAAAAAGTCAAATCAATCAAGTCAAAACAATCTTTTACTGTAAAGCCCGGGGGTACTTGGGCAAAAACGGGTGCTGGGTAGACGCGGACCGGTACGGGTCGCTCTTTTCTCCTTACAAAGTAACTCAAAAGGTCGGGTTTTTCACAAATTCGAGTCAAAGAAGAGTGAAAATTCAAGAAAGTAAGAAAAATTTTCAAAAATATTGGAGAATTCTTTTGAAAATTGGAAGAAAATTTATGAAAATGTCTCTCTATGGGTCACTTTTTTAGCAATTTTGTCTCTCTGAATTTTGACTGTTTATTACGGTCTAAATGGTTCATTTTTTGCCGACAGTCCGTAAGTATATTTATTTGGTGGCTGTCGTTGGAGCCAAAATTGAGGGAGTCTACCCCTTTTTCTATTCACCCTAGAGCTAAGAGCTCGAATGCTGGATTGTGGAGCGCCACACCTATTTTCAACTGCCAGTAACTTATCGCATAGAACTGACTAGTTAATGTTGCATGGGGCAAAATTGACTCTCAGGACTGCAAAAAATTATTTTTTTAATTTTTTCTAGTCTTTTCATTATTTTTCAGCGTAGTGATTTCCTAGGATATTTATATTTTAGGCCAGTTCCTTTGATAGGATGGTTCACTTTATCTCTCATTTTATTGCATGTCCACTTTGCTTTCAGTAGTTTTTGAGTTCTGCAAATATAAATCCCAATTCAAGTTTATTTTTGATAATTTATGCATAGAAATTTATTTATTTATTTATTTATCAATTTTGTCAACTATGTTTATATTTATCCACTTTGCTTTTTGTTTATATATATCAAACTTCAAAACCACATCATCACACATCTTCATTCAGTTGCTTTTGGCCAAATTCATTGTTAAACAATTGGAGAAAAAAGTAGTAGTAGGGGCCACTATGTCGCGAAAAAGCTTCCCGTGTGCAGCAGCTTGTGCAAAGGGATTTTATGATTGAATATTGTTCCTTGAATGTAGAAGATCAAAATTTGAGAGGTGGGGCCGGGTGTGACCACCCGTTGCCATGGAAACTGACGTCATTGGTTACTATGGCAACCAAAGTAAAAAGTCGTCAAAATTGAAAAGCTTTTGTTCCATTCGAAAGAGCATGAAAAACTGATAAAGAAAAAGGTCACAACCTATATCTGAAAATGAATATATCAGGAGATATTAAGGAAATAAGGCAAAATGACGTCATGAAACGATGACGTCATCGAAAAATAAAAATTTTCTAAATTCAAAATTTTTGCTTTTTTGGAAAGAATATCTTTCAGTGAACATAAAATATTGTTACGAAAAAGTCTGAAAATCCTTTTCAAGAAGTCTATTAGCCAAAGTTAATATTTTAAAATTTTGCCTGTAATGTGCTGGCTGGGCGTACCCCAAGCTCCAACCTTCGACAAGCAAAAATTGAAAATATCAATTTTGGCCAATAGACTTTTTTTTAACGAATTTTCAAACGTTTTCATAATAACATTTTTATTTTCAGCTTAAAAATGTTCTTAAACAAGTTCTTAATTTTTCAGACAACTCTAAATCGACAATATCATGTAAAATAAAGACTTAAAATTGGTAAAATTTGGACAATATTTGACTCTCGATTTTAGAAAATCCATCCCTAAGTTCGGTTAAAACTGCTTGAAAAGAGGAAAAAATTGTAGTTTCTTGTCATTTCTTTCCAAACTGAGGCTGGGCATGTTCTTACGATGTTTATAATTTTTCGACGAATTTCAGCCTAAATGTTCTTATAAACTGGGTTCTAATAAAAAAAACGTGTAGAAGAGATTTAAATTTGAAATCAAATCTCTGACTAATGAAATTGAAAGTTTAAAATGTCGATATTTGACAATTCAAAATGAACTGAAAATCATATTCCCTCAAGCCTACGAAGAACATTTTTCAAATCAATCCCATCAAACTCTGTTTAGTTTTCAAGAAGTTTGGAAGAACAGTTGCCATCTCGACTATTAGAACTGGACAAGAAATAACAACAGCAACAACAAGAAACAGCTGAACAACTAATGAGATTTAGGCGCAAAGAGATCTAACTGAACCCACCGACAGCTTTCAAACTTCAGCTGAAAACTTTCAAACTTCAGCCGACAACTTTCAAACTTCAACCGACAACTTACAGCTTCAACCGACAACTTCCAACTTCAACCGACAAATTTCAATCTTCAGCCGACAACTTTCAAACTTCAAACGACAACTTTCAAACTTCAACCGTCAACCTTCCAACTTCAACCGACAACCTTCCAACTTCAACCGACAACTTTCAAACTTCAACCGACATCTTCCAAACCTCAACCGTAAACAATTTCGACTAACTACTTACAAAATCCAAGCAAATTTAATGAAAGAATATATAGTACAGCTAGGGAAATTCAAGAAAAATCGTTTTACCGGCAATTATCGGCTGTTCTGGCGGTTTTTAGAAAGTTCCGGCTTCAAACATCAATTTTATTGACAATTGAATCATGCTTGATTGTGGACATTGTTATCAATAATGTTTTTGTGTGAAAAAACAACGAAATATATAAGGAAAAAATCAAATGAAAATTCCAGCATTAACGCATTTTTCTCAAAAATTGGTACTTTTAAACAATGCTGTTTTATGAATAGTCGAACGTGCGCAACGCACTGGGCTCAATTTCAGTAGCTTAGTTATTTATAGGCCCAATTGTAGACCCCAAGATATTCATCAAAGGAATAAGTGTGCCAAATTTAAGCCAAATCCAAGCATTTTTAAAGTCTCCAGGCTGCCCAAAGGTTTTAGCCTCGTTTTGGCGAAAAACTCGTCCCCAGGCCCAAAAAATCAAAAGTTTTGAAAAATGAAAAAATAAACCCCAGATATTCACCCAAGGAACAAGTGTGCAAAATTTCAGCCAAATCAAACAATATTTGAAGTCTCCAGGCTGCCCCAAAGTTTAAGCCTCGTTTTGGCGAAAAACTCGTCCCCAAGCCCCAAAAATCAAAATTTTTAAAAAATGAAAAAATCTCCCACAGATATTCACCCAAGGAACAAGTGTGCCAAATTTCAGCCAAATCCAAGCATTTTTAAAGTCTCCAGGCTGCCCTAAAGTTTTTGTGACAGACAGACAGACACACAGACAGACACACAGACAGACACACAGACATTGTCAGATTGTAGCTCAACTGAAGTTGAGAATTGAGCAAACATTAAAGACAATTGACTTTTTGAATAGATTTTCTTCTAAAGAAAAATTTTGGATGAAATTTGAAGAAAAAAAAATTGAAAAAAAAAATTTCCATTTTGGAAATGCTAATTACTAAGAACATCCAGTTGATATTGTCGCGAGTCAGTATTTTTGAGATAAATTTAACCGAAAACTTACGTTATAATAGACGTAATTCCAAATATGGTTATCGAAGATAATCTTAACGGTAGAACAGTATATTTCAACGCCCTAAAATCTGTCTTCGCTGCGTCGAAACAAAAGCCATTGTGTTAAGGCTGGTCGTTTCGTGTCATTTCGAAATGGTAAGGTAGTGACGTTTTTAGAGGAGCTCAATGTATGCTAATTCTCCATGGTTATGTTTAGATAAATAAGTACTAAATTTGTGAAATTATAATGTTTACTAAATCCCCATGGAAATGTTTAAATAAGTACTAAATTTATAAAATTCTAATGTGTGTTAAATCCCCGTGGTTACGTTTGCGTAAGAGCTGTCTTAATATAGAGCTCATACGGTTAGCGCACGACAATATACAACATATTTTGAACATTCATCTAATGTAATATAAACGTCATGTTATGAAGGTTGTCACGACGTTACATGTAGGTGACAAAGCTTCTGTCTGTAAACACGCACGCTTAAATAGGAGTTATTTTGCCGAAATGAATCAGTCTTTTGACAACAACTCAATAAAGAAGACTTCATCGCAAACAAAGATGGCAAGAATAATGATTGCTGTGACCGTGGTTTTATTATTGCTTTTTTGTAATAAATTCATCGTTGGTGAAAATGCAGATAAGAACGAATTCGAACAAGAATTCACGATAGATGAGATGATAGACAATTACTCCCAAGCTTCAAAGGTACAAAAATAAAAATACACGTTTTATTTTTAAGAAACACAAGGCTCAGAATGCCTAAAAACTAAGGAACATCTAAGAAACATGCTGAGGCTGAGAATGAGAGAATAAATTTTTTTAATTCGTTTTTTTTTTAAAGAACCTTCCAATCAAAACAAATGTTTTTTTTTCTTGCATGAAAAATAGACTGATTATGTCAAAAAGTTTAGAATCATTAAAAAAAAAATTAAGGCCGATTTCTTAAGAAACATTGAGGCTGCTTGGTAAAACAACGTGTATTTGCTCGAGCTTTATTACATTCGTTCTTGAAGAAACGTGTTGTGTACATATAAGTATCAAGACGACTATGCTCTTTAGTTCTCTCCAATATACAAATCTTGTAATTTGAACTTTCGTATTTCATTTTAAGCCTTCAACTGGTGGAGCTTGATATGGTGGAGTTTGCCATGGAGTCCGTGACGGAAGAGACGGTCACCCAGGACACCCTGGCCACGACGGCAGAGATGGTTGCCCTGGCGCTGTGGGGCCCAAAGGACAAGGTTAGTCTAGAACAGTATCAGTGTAAATCTTATTGAGTCTTACAGAATAAACCAAATTTCACCGGTAAAAAACTCTTAAGAAAAGTATTGTCTGAAACAGACGAAGCAGTACAGAATCACCTCAATCAAATTATTCATCTCCATTTTATAAATATAGCTGGAGTAAATGGATTGCCAGGAACAGACGGTAAAAACGGAATTAATGGAAAGCCAGGGAAAAACGGAAGCCAGGGTTTAACCGGAAAAGATGGCGCAGATGGAAAGCCAGGGAAGAATGGAAAAAATGGTATCAATGGAAAAGATGCAACCGCAATAAGAAATATTAAACAATGCGCTTGGAAAAGACTCACCAGCACTGTAATAAGTGATTATGACCAAACTAACGATGGATTGATCAGGGTAATGAGAAGTGGATTAAATTCTGCGATTTTCGCTGATTCCGACCATTATCGCGAAATCTAATCTCGAAGAAAAATCTTAAAATCATTTTTTTGCAAAAACCCCATAGACTTTTTTATATTTTGTAGCTTCCAAGTCAGATATTGTATGAAAACCACACGTTAGGAAACCATGGCTTCAAATCCTAAGAGATAGACTCTAGTCTCAAACCATTTTCAGGGATTTTTCTACTTTTTGTATGTCCGTATACCATCCAAAATACTCAATCAAAAATAGAAAAATATTTTCTAGTAAAATTTTATAAATTTTTATCATTTTTTCTTCTTACTTCTTATAGCTTCGCCCTCTGAACCCCCACCAGGGTTTGCTATGGAACTTCTGGGGGCCTTTTAAATCGCCTTCGATAGTCACAGCTTTAGCAATGCATAGCTTCGCTGAGCAGATGCCCTTTCAGGCATATTACTAAAACGACCCCAGCTCTAAGTGCTTGGAAAAAATCCCTGATCTTATCCATTTTGAACGTTCTTTTTCTTAGGATTGCAGTATCCAAAAGAGAGTGGCTTCTTCGGAGCTTTTGGTCACAGTGTCCACAACAATTCGCACGCATGGAACTTGCAAGCGCTGGTTCGTCACTTTTGATGGAAACGAATGCACCCCGGTTCCAATCGACCACGCACTTCACAGAGAAGAACCCAACAGAGATTTTATTCCACTCACTTTGAATGGCCTTTGTAAAGTCAACAAAAGTGGTTTGGTCAGAGTTGGACTGAATAATGCGGACTGTGTAAACCGGAATGTTAATGAACGTGGAGACGCCTACTATGCGTTAACATTTCGCATTTTGATTGAAGAAGTTGAGCCACAATCTTAAAATTTCAAACTGGGGCGAAAACTAAAAATCCCAGGTCATTAAAATCATCATTTGGAATTATTACCTCAATTTTCTTTACATTTTTTGATTCGCAACATTAATTTTGTCAAATCTTATGATTTTATAGTCAATAGTATTTTGTTCTTTTATTGCAATACAGTTTCAGTAACGATGCAAAGGAATTGATATACTTTATTTCTGATATATCTAATTAAGGGCTCTGACCATAGTTGGAAAATTGACTTTAGTAGTTGAACATAAAAGTTATATTTTAGAGTCTTTAACACTTTTAACAAAGAATTGCCTTTATAAATTGCTTTTTATAATCAACTAACTATCTTAAGAGTAATTAAAAATTTAATTGCAAAAATGACGTTATGAACTTTAAAAAGATGTTAATAATATGTTGCATTACCTTCTTTTATAAAAAATGCTAAGTTTTAATGGATAATTAACCTTTTTGTTTTAATGGATAATTAACCTTTTTGTTTCAAATTTTTTTTAAACTGTCTGCAAAGAATTGAACTCTTAAATTTTTCGGAAAAATTTTCTAAATTAATGCATCAAAAGTTATGGCTGTTTTTCTATGAAAAATTGGAATGGAAAATAGGTCAAAAAGCATTATTTTCAAGATTTTGAAGCAAATAAGATTTTAGAAAAATTTTCCGAAAAAATAATGTTAAAAAGATACACCATCTACCGCAAAAAAAATATTCAAAATGTTTTTTCTTCGCCGAAAATAAGCTCTTCAAAGTTGTAATACTCTTCTTCGCAAAAGTCTTCATTTTCTTCTTCATCGAATTTTTTCATTGCGATTCTTAAATTTTCAGACCCACGGATAATTGGCCTAACAGAAAATGTATAACATGCCACAGTTTTGTGGCCTACATCAAGTAGAACTTTATATTTTGTAAGTGGCAAATATTAAAAATTCACTATGGTCAGAGCCCTTAAGTAAGTAATATTGCAACCGCAAAAAATGGCAAGCAAGTTAAGAATTTGTGCAAGCCGTCAAACAAAATAAAAACAAAAAGAACGCCAAGACCTCAAACTAGGGTTCATGGTTCGATTCCTCGCTCCTTCCAATGTTCCGTTCAATTCTTAGATAGTTGAGCCAGCTGGCACTTGATCCCGTGAAAACAAACAAAAGATTGCCTAGAAGTCCAAGATAATCAAGGTAGAACGCATAGGTGCTCGTAAAGATGAAATGTATACAAATGAACGATGGAGACCATTAAAAGTTACTCTCGAGAGTGAAGAAGAAAGGATTAGAATACTTGCTTCAGCCCAAAAACTAGATAAAGATGATTTCAGAGTGTCAGACGATTTTTCAAGGAAAGAACGCGAGATAATAAAGCAATGGCATCATAAAGCAAAAGAAAAAACATCGAAAGAAAAAGACAAGAGTCATATATGGAAAGTGAGAGGTAGTCCTAGGACTAAACTCTATTTAAAGAAATTTACGACGGAAATAACATCATGATTGTAAGAAGAGTGGGTCAGAGGCCCAGTAGCTGTAAAACTCTATAATAGAATTGACAAACTAATGGAATGATAAGATCCATAAATTGTAAAGATGTAAGATTGTTTCATAGAGGTCAATAGACCTGAGAAATACACTTCTATAAATTAAATTAAGATAAGCAGACTCTAAAAACTAAGGGACTTACCAACTTCCCTGTCTCGCTGTTCAGCATATCTTCCATGACTTGAAATTTCAATATGGATGCTTTAATTCTGAAGAAGAGAGAACGTTCCCAAAGGATTGCACCAGCAACTGGTGGATAGTTCTTACAAATGGGTGGATCGCTTTCGTGTTCCTTGAACATGTCGTATACTTGATCAACCTTAAAGATAATACGGTAAAAGAACTAATTAGAAATTGTTTCAAAAATACCTTATCGGCCCTTTTTACGCCGGCCCTAATTCAACGCCGGCACTTTTTACGCCGGCCCTTATTACGCCACAAGCCCAAAAATAACGCCAATAAGGGCCGGCGTAAAAAGGGCCGATAAGGTAATTGAATTTTCTAAAACTTGTACCGAAACTGAGTTTCCATAACTCGAACATGCACAGGGAAGACAAATTTGTTCGAGTTATGGAAATTTTGAGATATGGAGTAAGGTTTATAAGGTTTATTAGATAGTGCTAAATGCAACCGGAAAAATTGTTCACGTTAATGAGACATTCGAGTTATAGAGGCTTGTCCAGTTTACTCGAAAACCAGACTCGATATTATAAAAATACCGAACATAATGCTCCAGCTTTACATGCCCGAAATTTTACATCGGCAAGCGTTAGTCAAAAAAAACAGAGTCATTGGGAAGATTGGTCGAGAAAAATTAGGTTTTGTGCTTGCATTCAAACTTCTAGCCCACAATCAAAGTCAGCAAACAGGGTCATAGTGAGGTCTGTTAGCACATAAGTTACAGGGCTCGAAATAACGGTCGGACATCGGACATTGTCCGACCCAATTCCTGAAATGTCCGACCCAAATCGATTCTAGTCGGACATCATGTCCGACCCAATTACTTTCGGTGCCTTCAAAAAAATTGTCAGATGCGTTGTGAAATTTCCAAAAGAAATTATAATTTACATAGAATTAGTAACTTCTTTATTTACACACAAAAACTCTCAAAGTTGCGATCATTAGTGTTAGCTATTCATTTTGTGTGATGCTTTTTCTCAACAAATGAAAGCATGCTTCAAGTAAAAATCATGGGCTTCTGACCATTAATTGGCATTTGTTTAGCTTCTTCGTGATCAATGAAAAATTCTATCAGAAGCTTGTATTAAACTTGAAATATACCCCACATAAAAATCAATCGGACATGTCCGACCCATTTTACTTTAAAAGCCTTAGGACATGTCCGACCCAAATCAAGTTTTGATCGGACAATGTGTCCGACCACCTAAATATCGTTATTTCGAGCCCTGCATAAGAGCGTAAGAATACTTTAGATGGTTATAAAAGCATGGAATGTGGCACAGATGATCCTTAGAGGGTCTAAAACTTAATTTTAAACAGTACCACTAAATTTTGCCACATGGCCACCTGCCAGATGACGTCATCAGGTGGCTGGGCGAAAATTTATTTTTTTGAAAATATTCAAAATCTCATTGTTTCAACGGAAAGAGCATGAAAAGCTGATGAAAACTGAGGTATAAAACATGCTTTGAAAATCTTCCTATCAAAAGTTATGAAGGTTGAAAGTTTTGTGATGATGTCATCACAAGCTTTTCCAGGCAAAACTTGAAAACCTCGTTAATTTTGGAACAAATTGACCAAATTTCATGTTTTAGACATGAATTCGTATTAAAAATCATTGCTCTTTCTGATTCTGTTGTTCAAATTGAATTAAAAGCATCATCTCTTTCATTACATAAAGACACCGATGAAAACCAATTCTCACTTGAAAGTGGGAATATTCAACCTTTTAAAAATGAAAAATTATTCTGATATAAAAATTTAATTTAAATGATATTTGAAAAGCTACATTGTTAACTTACTCCAATTCAAATCGCTATCATTCGAATCTTTTTGTAATTCGAAACTAAAAGTTCCCGTAGTTGGAAAGAATTATTAAAACTGATCCGTAATCCGAATCTTTCTATACTACGAAGAAACGTCGAATTAGAGAGAGAGTCGGACTGTATACTGACCTCTTTACCAAATTGTAATAAAATGTCATTGAATTTTCTCATCATTTGATTGTTGATAGCCTCGCGTGAGCGAATGTGTTTGAATTTGAGTAACATGTCGAAAGCACCTTCAGCTGATCTCAATGTTTTGAAAGAATCATCAATGAAGTGTTTAGCTTCGTTATCAATATTGACCACTTGCTTACGGAACCAATCCATAACTGCGTTCCAATTGTTCGCGTAACGAATGTTAAAAGGGTCAAAAGCAGCCTAAAATGTTTGAAAAGTGATGGAAAATGGTCTTGAAATTTTATCTCATAATTATTTTCATAACGAATGTTAAAAGGGTCAAATGCAGCCTAAAATGTTTGAAAAATGATGGAAAATGGTCTTGAAATTTTAGCTCATAATTATTTTCATAACAAATGTTAAAAGGGTCAAATGCAGCCTAAAATGTTTGAAAAATGATGGAAAATGGTCTTGAAATTTTAGCTCATAATTATTTTCATAACGAATGTCAAAATGGTCAAATGCAGCCTAAAATGTTTGAAAAATGATGGAAAAAGGTTTTGAAATTTTATCTCATATTCTATTATGGGTGCCAAGAAGAATCAATCTGATTCATGAAGAAGAATCAATCTGATTCATGTTGTGCCATGTTATGGTTGACCCCTGTCTGTTAGTAAAAAATAGAAACACGGTGGTCAAAATCCGGCTTTTTTGCGGCTGCCTCCGTTAACAAATATGACGTCATCTTGAATTACGCATATTCAGAATATCCTGATATGTAAGCAAGTACAATATTGCGTAAATTGAAAAAGATCCAGCTTATTGAAAACAAATTATCAAAGTAAAAGATCCAGAATACGCTTTTATTACCTGGCCCTTGATTTCTGAATTTTGACATCTCTAGGTAACAAATCTTACAATAAATCTCAATTCCGTATTCAAGTATCTAAAACTTCATATAAGTGTATCAGGAGAGATATGTTTTACTGTCCTAGGGAGTCAGTTTTAGCAATCAACTTTGTGCTGTATTCTTGTGACTGAATAAATTTCTTTGTACTATAAGGGCAGAAACTTTCGCGTTTTTTCGCGATTTTGATCCTTCTTCGCAAAAGTTTCTGCTAGATAAGAGATTAAACCTGAAAAACGCCAATGTTTTTTTTCGGGAAAAATAAATTTTCCTACTCAGTTTTGCACTGTTTGCTAAATTTTGCGTGGTTTATGAGTTTTTGTAACCAAAAAAGGTAAATTTTATATGAATTCGCGAGAGTTCTATCTGTGAAATTTCGGTAAAACCATAATTCGCGAAACTTAAATTTGCTAAATTTCGCGATTTTTTGACTAGTTGCGAAACTTTCTGTCCGCGAAACTTTCTGCACTTAAAGTAATACATTTCCAAGTTTTTTCAGTAAAAAAAACATGGTGATAAAAATGAACTATTTGCTATTTATGTCTGAAAATTGTAAATTTCCTGGCTATTAATTACCGTTTTATTGACAGAACTATAAAAGATGACATACATTTTCGAAAGGGATGACAAGAGCTTCCACTCTTGCTAAAACATCATCGATTCTCTTCGGATCACCAGTAACTGACTTCAATTCTGGTCCAAAAATGTTGTGAAATTCTTCCATAACCTGGTGGAGATAATATAAAAACATGTTTAAAGTCGCTGCGCCTGTCGCAAGTCGGGGACTCCAGATTGCATCACATTTTTGTTAGTTTTTGAGTGGTTTTTGGTGTTTGTGTTTCTACTTGGCTCTTTACACTTTATGTCTATTAGTTTGTTGGTTCTTTTTCGCATTAAAATTCTCATTTCTTGACAGAATGTTTGATTGGTTTGATTTATACATTTAGAAAAATTCAAAAGAATTCAAAAAAACGTATAATTATAAAAACATTATTTAGTATTTTCCACACTTGCTCTCCTTGAGGTCAGATCTCTGATCTTCACCATATATTTTTTAAGAATGTGTATACAAAATGAACCCTTTTTTTGCAATGAGCCATTACATAAATCAGAATACTTGTAATAATTAATCCCTCTTAACCCCAGATTTTATGACGATGCTAAAAAACTAAAGAGATACTTTGCTTCAGTGAGAATCTGAGACGTTAGTAGTATTTGAACATCATCCAGGTACCAATTTGAAAAAGTGAAGTTGTACAAGGTCAAGTATATGTAACATGAAGGTAGAGCATTCAGCTATGGTGCACTAGGTCAAGGGTAAGCGGCGCAATAAAGGGAGAAAGAGTGGCGCCCTTCCCTCCCTTTAGAGTGGATAGCTATCAAAAGAGGAGCTTTCGGTCTCCTCTTACTGCAGTCGTAAGACTTACTGTAACTACATACTGTTACAAACCTGAGCAATATCATTGATGTCTTCACAAATCTTCGCCATATAATCCGTTCTTTCGAACAAACGTTTCCTATCGAATTCCCATCTAGCGTCTCTACCAGATGCTTCGATACGTGCCCGAACTTCAAAATAGGAGCTTTTCCAAGAGTGAAGAGATCCTCTAGCATCTTCAGCTTTCTTCTTGATTACAATCGGCGGTTCCCTGTTATCAAAGAGAAGTATTGAAGATTGGTATACATTTTAATTCAGTAGTCTCCAGAAGTCATCCAACACGCATGCGGGGAACTTGTTCGAGTTAAAAGAAGATCATCGAGTAATTGAGAGGTTTGAGTTTAACAGACTCCATTGTAGTATACATAATATACTTCAATATATTAGTTATAACAGTATGATAGCTTCAGGATGGTTTACTGGTGATGTTCAGTTAAACGATGTTAAAAATAAACAACACCGCGGAGCATTTTATAATTTCAAGATTGGGCTTTTCCAGAAATAGTCCATGCCCCCCTGTTGAGGATATCGGATATCGACTTAACGAGTCAACGACTTTTGTTAAAAAGTGGATACCCAGGGGGTTAAATATCTACAAGGGAGCGGGTATCGAGGGGGTAAAGTGTCTTTTCAAGTAAAAAATACGATATCCAGGGTAAGCATCTTTATAAGAGAAGGATATCCAGGGGGTTGAGCATATTTTTAAGGGTGGATATTGTTAGCTATGCTAGCGAATATCAACACACCTTGGGCATCATTATGCGCAAGGTTGTTGATATAGCTATCAGGTCCTAGAGATAATTTGATCTAGGGAATATATTGGAAATAGAGTATATCGGAGTTCATAGAGTAAAGACATAAGAAAACCGTAGTTACAAATTCTTACATTTATCACACCCCCTAGAGCAACATTTTGTTAGCTCACAAGGCTAACAGATATCCAGCGGGTTCGATATTTGGAAAAATCAATATCCTCAACAGTGAGGGTAAAATTTTATTCTGGAAAAGCCCATTTCAGGTGCCTTCAAAACTTTTTACTACTCTGATATTTCGAATAATAAGAATAAGTAAGACAAAAAGGAATTCGAACCTTAGAACTTTCTTGATGTTGATTACTCTGGCTACTCTTTCGGCAACTTCCCAAGCAATCCTTTCCATCAATGGAACCATTCGTTCATCTTTATTGTAATGACGTGATATGATCCAAACCATGTGTAAAGCATTCATTAGTGATGGGATTGTATCCAAAACATTCTGGAAACTGTTTCCCATTGATAGATTCTTGAAGTGACGCTCCAAGGTGGATAAGAATCGAACGTTGTCTTTTGCTTCGACGAAGTATTTGGTCAATTCATGCCTTGAGAAACAAAAAATAAACATTATTTGAAATTTTGCACATGCATTTAGTAAGCAAATGGACTTTATGAATATAAAAAAGCACGTCCTCCTGGTTTCTGCTGGGACTTCAGATTTTTCGAACTTTCCAAAAAAAAGCAGAGGTTCAAAAAGATTTTCTTGTGGTCAATTGGTTTACCAAGGTCTAAAATGTCTAAAAAGTCCATACCTTAATTCCATTAATTTTCGCACGCCTTTTGATTTTTGCGCCTCTAATTTTCGCGCAACTCGTAAAAAAGATATTCGCGCACCTTTTAATTTTCGCACATCTTGTAATGACTATAGGTAAAGAGGCCAAAGAAACCCGTGAAATCGGAAGTTTTACTCATTTTAAGTGTGCAGTTCAGCTAGATTTTACATCCAGAGGCAATTTAACATGGATCGAGGTCCCATTTTATTAAAAGAGCCCTAGAAGAGATTTTTACACTATCAGAACGATTACTAATTCGCGCACCCTTTAATTTTTGCGCAGCCAAGTGCACGAAAATAGGCCTGTTTCACGCGCCTTTTATTTTCGCGCACCTATTCTGCGCAAAAATAAAAAGGGCGCGAAAATTAATGGAATTATAAAGGTAGTATAAACAGTTGAGAAAATTTATATGGAATGTTGATACATGATACACGTTTAATATTACATTTATTACATTACATTTACAAGTAAAACTTGATGCTGAACAATTAGTTTTGTGATGTAATGTGTAATTTTAAGGGGTGGTGGCCAGGAGGTCAAGGAGTCAGCGCCTCAATCCAGGGGTTTCCAGGTCAAATCTCCGTTCCTTCCATTGTCCCGTTCAGTTCATAGATAGCCGAACGTGCAGGCCGTGGACCTCGTGAAAACGATCGAAAGACTGTCTAAAATGTCCTTATAATTGACTATCAACGTAAAATATGTAATCAAAGATAGAACTAAAAAGTAATTCTGAATCAACAAAAAATAAAACTTTAGAAAAATATTGTTTTTTAAACTTACTGGTGATATTTGAAGCTTGCCAGGCTGTCAGAATGTACAGAATCCAAAATTTGGAGAGCTCTCTCTACAACTGGAAGATTCATCTGCTCAAAGATGGCACTTAATGTTGCGTTTCGTTCACGCCAGAAATCCACTTCTGCTAATGGTCCATTTCCCTGTGGTAGACGTTTGAGTACTCTCTCCACTGCAGAAGCGATGGTGATCTGAAAATTAAATATAAATAGACCTTATCGTAGTTTTTGATCTTTCTAAATAACTGATGCATTGTGGGATTGTTTCGAGTGTATTACAATAGAAATCTCCGAGGAAGTCCTCCAGGGAATTCTATTGTAATACACTCGAAACAATCCCACAATGCATCGCTTTTTTAGAAAAATCAAAAACTCCGATAAGGTCTATTATATTATTATAGTGCTGAGTTTTGTTAAGTCTAAACGGAATTTTGTATAGCCCTTATAAAATTTCACGAAATTTCTACTTCGTTAAGGTCTGTTTTATTGAGACGAAAATCTTTGCAAAAAAATTGACAGGAAACAAATTTTATCAAAAGTTATCGAGATTTGAAAAAAACACTGCCAGCTAATTTGAATAGACTTTAATTTCAAATTTGTTTCTGAAATACTTTTAATTTAACAAATTCTTCAAAGGCACATATCAATCATTAAAAAAGATTACAAGGTAGTTCTACAATACCAGTCATACAATGTCAAAAATTCAGCAGGTTAAAAAAAAATTCAATTTGTGATTTTGAAATGATAGGAAAAGGAGGGTACTCTTTGCGTAAGACTAACTGTCTCTGCTTTCTCTAACCTATATAAATTCCCCTCAATCATGGGATCATCCCCCCCCCCCAGGAAGATGGGGGGGAATCAGATTTTGGTGCCAGGGGGGAAGTGAAATTTTCAAGCTTGATGGGGGGAGAAAGGCGAATAGGGGGTATATTCAGTCCTCTACCTAGTGGGGGGAGTAATAGGATAAATACAGACCTTCCTGGTGTGTTTGGGCATTCAGGCTTATGAGCCTGTCTTTCTAGGGATTTTGAGAGTCTTTTTTTGCTATAGTAGCTTGCGAATTGAGGCAAGTCTGGATCATCACTTCGTAACCCTTATACAATACGGCTAGGGGGATTTCCCAATCGGGGGGAGCACGAATTTTAAAGACAGGTGGGGGGAAAAGGCCAGATGGGGGATTTTAGCTCTTATTAGGGGGGACCAAAAAGCTGGAGGACGCCATGTCAATAGGCCTTTTCAAGAACAAAATGAATCATTGGTAATCAAGACTGATTGCGACTCCCATTGGCTAGAGGCAAAAACGTCCAAAATTTTAGACCATCTGAAAGTCATTATCAGAGCCCTTTGGTTCTGATTAATAATGATTTCCTTTTGACTGTGAAAGGATCTATGTAGGAATGATCTTGAACTAATACCTAATTTTCAACAACAACATAAAAAGTAATATGCCCTTATGTGCAAACCAGGCTTTACCTCCCAAGAATGGATGGTTTCTTCTAGCATCGACACCAAATGTTGATCTCGCGCTTGACCAGCAATATCAGTGGTCAAATTCCATGCATACATTGGAATGTCTAGTTTGATATCACCTGAATTGGAACAACGAAAGTATATTTTCAAAATCTTGTTTAGCAACAACATAACTAAGCCACAAGTGCAATCTACAAAAAAAATCGCTTAGAGAAAATCTTTAGGGAAATATCATCTTTAAAGAAATTTATTACATGTAAAGCTGGTAGAGGAACAATCTTAAAAGTATAATGGAAAAGATCAGTGATTTTTCTAAGCACATTAGCTGGATACTATCTCTGATACTACCCTTGTAAAGCACCTGAAATATTCTCTCTGATAAAAATGGTATAGTAATAAAGAGAAATTTTTCATTCACTTGTTAAAATTAAAAAAATCTGTGCCATTTGTCAAGACAAATTAAAATTGAATTGATTGGTTAAAATATATACCTTATTGCATGAATATTACTAGTCATTTTATTAACACGAATTGAAAAATTTTGTGTTAATAATAACCCCCTTAATTAAAACCAGCCGTGGTGTCCTTGAAAAAGCAAATAAATTTTTTTGCGTGTTTATTTCAAGGCTGTTGAATACTTGCCTAGTAATATTCGTGTAATAAGGTAGATAAATTGTGAGAGGCAGAATGACGATAGGACATACAGGCCCAGCGACAAATTGGTTTTCAGTACTGATTATTACAAGGCGTTGTTTCTTCCAAAATGAACTTGACAAATCCTTGCATCTTCAAAAATAGACTTGCAACAGCACCGTAAGCAACAAGCTAATGAAAAGGTCCAATGATGGGCCAAAAATTTGAATCTGGCCATTCATAAGTGTTTTCATAAATAAGTCAACCTTTTGAAATAGTCATACCTTCAATTTGCTTGATTGTTCTGGTGATCTGTGATGTAAATTTCTGGAGTTGAATCAGAAATTCATCCCTGACAAATAGTTTGTTTTTGGAATCTTGATTCTTTTGTTGTTGAATGATGGCTTCATTGGTCATTGGGGTACCATCTTGGTTAGTAAAAGATTCATTCTTGTGGTTGTTATAAGACAACAACACATTGTAAACCTAGGGTTTAAAAGTAAAAGAGGTTTTTTAAATAATACAAAATTGGCTTCAAGAGATTTCTACCTCTGACCTGGATATTCAGTTTAAAATATTAAACAAAATATTGAGATAATTTCAAAAATTAGAAACAAAGCTATTTAAAGTTTAAAATTTAAAGATTTACAATGATGGTGTAAAACTAACTCTAGGCATTTTATACTTAGTAGGCCACTCTCTATTATTCACAGGGAAAGGAGTGGCACCCTCCCCTACGTTTGGGTAGATAGCTATACAAAAGGGGAGCCTTTGGGTCGCCCTCGACTGCGGTCACAAACTTACTTACTACTTACTTATCATTCACAGGTAATACTAGGAGCTTAAAATCTTTCTTGTTCAAGAAAGTACATTTTCGTTGAAACTACACTTTTATGTCTTAAATGTTTTCATTTCGCAAGCAACCTTAGCAGTTGTTTAAAAATGTTGAAGGAGACTGCTAATTCAGCAGCTGTGGTAACAAGACAAATTGGTTGAACCCAAAGCCTTTATAACATTGATAAAGCAAAAAAAAATAAGGTAAGAGATACCTGCATCAAACTCTCTTCCAAATTCATTATAGAAGTATTATCAACCAGACCAAATTCGAAATATTCTGGCAACACACTGTTTGCTTCGTCAAGGCTAGCCGGAGAAGGAATTGGATTTGGTGAGTTGTGTGAGAAGAAAAACGCAGCTCCATCTTTTCCTTCAACAGGTGCTGAAGAGCCCATGTATATACAATGCTCTGTTATGTTCTCAGTAATAATTTTCTAAATTACAACGGACAAGAAATATTGGACAGTCTAAAGTTAATCACGACACTTGGACTTAGAAATTTTGCGGTAAAGCGCAAATTATTGTCAAAGTAGGATTTCTGAATGAGTTTAAAAAGTTTTTGAATAGGAATTAAGTACTGTTAAACCCATTTAGTTGAAGTAACCTGCTTATATTTAAGAATAATATTCACCAAACTGTGAAAGGTTGAGGCTTTTCCTGAAAATATAGGCCCTGGAATGGTAGGAAAGGCCAGATGTCAGTCCCATTTTTTTACATATTCTATACTTAAAAATAAAGAAACAGTCATAAAATGTCATCTGTTAATGGAAATGACCTGAATTTTTTTACAGTTGTTTCCTTAATGCCAATGATTAGTTGGCTAGAGAAGATCAATCAATATTTTGACAAAAATTTACCTTTAGAGCCCTTAAGTGGGCCTGATTTAGCATTTTAGGAGGGAAAAAACAACGAAGTTAAGCAAATTTTCAATTGATCATATCTTTAAGAGACTTCAAGCCCCCACTGAGATTTTTTGAGGTTATAAACTAGACCTACTAAGGAAGTATTACTGAAAGTTTCAAAAAAATTTGTAGGGGGTTCAAAAAGATACGCCATCTTGAATTTTGCTCCAGATCTGCCAAAATAGCAATTTTTTCGGCCATTTTTGACGGTTACGCAAAAATAGAAATCCTGAAAATGTTATTTTTGTGGCCAAAACCCACCAGTAAACCACTCCAGGTCACAAGTTTGCTTCAAAAAAGTTTCCAAGGACCATCAGCAGACAGCTAAAAGTGCTTCTAAACCCAGATTACACAAAGTTTGAAGCCCTCTACAGGAGATGCTAAAGATTTTCGGGGAAAATTTTGGAGACTCAATTTGATTTTTTCTGATTCCCTACAAAAAGTTCTTGAAATCCACTGTAAATCAGCTTTCTAATGTACTTGAATAAAAATTCATTGGCTTTCAAAATCTGCTCCCCACCAGAGTTCATGATTTTTAGGGGTCAATTTCCGCTTAGTAGCCTATCTTTGAGACGCTGTATCTTCAAAACTACTTGAGATATCAAGGTGAAATTTTCATGGTCTTATTTTCTTGTGTGATGGATCATTTGGTCAAAATTTCATCAAAATCTAAGAGGGTGAGGTATCACACTTTCTTTATTCTGAAGATTTTTAAAAAAAATGGCTCTTAAGCTCCTATAATTAATCAAAACGCAAAACAAAAAGACCTTAGTTATTGACTGAAGTCTGAGGATCATTCTATGCCTTTTGATAAATTGAATGGGAGCAAAAGAATACCCTGATATATCAAGTGGGATCTAAAAGCGGATAGATCTTAAAAAGGAAAACGTATTGGAAATGAATTTAGCTATATTTGAGTTTTCCATTGTGTACAAATTATATCAATTGACTTACAGTCTTTTTGACCAGAATTTCTTCAGGCTCATTGGTGTTTTGATCTTGACTTTCTCCTGTAAGGGATCCTCTCTTAACTTCATTATTTACTGCAGAAATTTCTTCAACCTCCCCCTCTTCACCATTCAGGTTTTCTTCTGGAAGTTCTGGCTCTAAGATGTAGAAAGGATCAAAATTTATGAGTGCTCCAGAGATGCTGATTTTTTCGAACTACCAGGAAAGGTGCAGTCCTAATAATAAAAACTCCATGGACGGCAAACTTCAACTTTTAAGTATCAAATTTTAGTCCCTAAACATTAATAATTAAAAAGAAAATTTGAGTCTTGGATAATAAAAAATAGAATCTCTAACCACACTCCACTTCAATTTCAACTTCCCTATCTTCTGTGGATATGTAGAAGACGACTGATTTTCCTTCTGTTTGACACGGTGTATCAAGGAAATCTTTCAAAGCTTCTTCATTTTTGTTGTCCTCAGTGGCAAGAAAATTCTCAAAGGCTTTGTCAGTTAATGGAATTTGATAAGCATTGTAGATCTTTGACTTGATCCATTCAATACGTTTATCGTACATCTTCAATTCTAATAAAGAAAATATCCATGATATTAATTAAATATTGCAAATGATTGCCTTATATTTAGATCAATTCTATATTGGCATTTTTGATATCATTGATGACAAATTTGTTTCAAATTACAAAAGGAAACAGTGAGCTCACTAATTAGAGACAGTTTGAATCCAGTAAAAGTGAATCAGTAACCTTATTAAAAATGGCTTTGTAAAAACTGGTTTTGAAGTGCCAAGGGTTAAAATAAAAACCCATATACTACTTTTCACGGTTCATTTGATAAAAAAGTGGGAATTTTTTATGTCTATCCAGAGATTCAATATACTGGTTTCCTTTGTTATTTCAAACCGGAGCTAGAAACTTTGCATTAGAGCTGTCAAAGTGAATGATTTGATCGCAATGTAGTCTTCTTTGTCTTATTTTCAATTTTGGTGGTTGCCACTCTGGACGTCTAATTTCGAAACTGATTGCATAACTTTTTGTATCAATATTTCAGACGAAGGAAACAATGCTTTCTAACATATACTCATCACCTATGACAAGTTTTTTTATGAATGGCAGTTGAAATATTTTTCTTACAAAGCTTTTTTGTCCATATGTAGCCGTTTTGTATGTTTTTTTTGAAAAAAACACGTTTTTTTTTCTGGTGCATCTGTGCAAGCTTGGATCATTATTCGGATTCTATTTGTTCTTTTCTAGAATTTTTTTTACACAGTACAGCAAATAGGCCAAGGAAGATAACTTCTAAAAGAAATTCTCCAGAGGTTTGTATTTGTATGACTTTTATGGGTTCAAAAACATTCGGTCGCAAACTAATGGTCGCAAACTTGGCTCGGGGACTCTATCATTCGATTTTATGTTTGATTGAGTTTGATGGTTATAATTAAAGGCAAAAGACACAAATATATTTTTCAGATCTGGCATGCGGGAATAGTGTCAGTACCTGTAAGCTACCTAGTAGGGTTGGGTATGAGTGTGGTTTAGGTGTCTTTATGTATCAGATTGGCTAGGAATTGGGTTATTATCAGTTAGTTAGGGTTGGAGCTCAAAACAAGCACTCTTTTGTGATTTTCTCTTTAGTCTGGTTTGTAGTTTGTACAATATAAATAGCTGTCAGAAACATTCTCCTGGCATGAATCTTTTCGGCAAATCATTCAATCAGTTGAGAAAAACTACGAACTAGAGACTGAAAAGTAAGAAATAAGACCAGATATGTCTTTTGCTTTTATGAAGAAGCCACAACCTATGTAATTATTTAGAAGGGTCACATTCCGTTAAAAAGATATAGGTAGGTGAATTTTGTAACTTTGGTATGAAATGTCACAAAAACCTCAAGAGCTTGCCTTTTTTTATGAAACATGTCCATACATACTGAATTTGAAAGATCTAAACTGTGTAGCGTTTTTTGCAGACATCAAAAAACTGATTTTTGTCTCGCTTTAGCAGAACTTTAGCTTTAAGTGCTTGCATGCAGCATTGGGTAAAAAGTCCAAATATATGCATTTCCTGTTAATTTTATGTGAAAACATTATTTTGGCTAGCATTGAGCAAATGCAAAAAAAATATAAAAAAACGAATAATTATAAAAATACTATACTGTATTAGTCCCTTTTTATGTTTCATCTTTATTTATTTAGTATTTTCAATACTTGCTCTCCTTGAGGTCAGATCTCTGATCTTCACCATGTATATGAGGCAATTCTACCTTTTTTAACATTCTTTGACAAACCTCTGACCAAGGCTTTTTTTAAGCACTTTTTAATGTCTGCATACCGGCGAAAATACTCAATTTAAGATTAATCCAAAATAAATGAGATTTTTTCTAGGGAAACTATAGCCTTTTTTGTTGTTTAAAAGAAACAATACCATCAACTGCTCTAACTTGGGACTATCTGATAAAACATGGGACGGCAATTTGGCCATCATTTCACTTAACCTCCAAAGTCATTTGATTTGAGTTAATGAACGGCGTATTAAAAAATACACAATTTCTCTTTCGTACCGAGTAGGTTTTTAAATCGAAATACGAAAAAAGACCATATTAGTGGCCACTCGCACGGCAAGTTACACACTCGTTATTGGTTAATCCGATCGACGATAGGTCCAGACGATCTCAATCGAACGGAATCGACGATCGAACCAGTCGAACCAAACCGAACGCAATCGACCGATTGAAATTCGATTGTCAAACGCAATCGAATCTCAATCGAATATCACCGCAATTCAGATTCAATTGATATTCGATTGCGTTCGATTGATGTTCGATTGCGCTCGATTGATGTTCGATTGCGTTCGATCGTCGATTCATTGACCCCGGATTGTTCATCGCATAATTTTCATTCGGCTTGTGATGTTTGAGAGCTTGGATGTTGGGAAGCTGCAAGAATAAAGCCAGACGATCTCAATCGAACGGAATCGACGATCAAACCAGTCTAACAACAATCGAACCAATCAAATATTACCCAGAATTTTGACGTTGGATTGAGATTCGATTGCGTTCGACAATCGAATTTCAATCGGTCGATTGCGTTCGATTGAGATTGTCTGGATAGGTGGCGGGCTTTCTCTGTTTCTCCAATAGGCGTCTGTTGATTGAATGAAAACAAAAAAGTTAAAAAAGGGCGCGCCATGGCATGGACCAGGGGTTTAGGTACCCCCCCAAAAAATAGGTACCCCCAAACAACAGACGTTAGTAGGTACCCCCTGTGATTGGTACCCCCTGTGACTTGATTATATGTCAAGAAATGAAAAAAATTGTATATTTTTACAATTAAAAAGAATAATGATAGTTAGATAAAAGCAAAATAAAATATAGTTCCCAAGCCCCCAGACCTTACTGCATAAAAGTTAGATACCCCCAGAGATCATAGGTACCCCCTGAAATTGAAAAAAAATCAAGCCCCCAGCCTTTTTCAGGAAGATTTTGGTTGTAGCTCCCCCCCCCCTGCGGGCTGGGGGGGGTTCATGCCATGCGCTATCAGTGAAAGTTAATTGTGACATGTTATGACAGAAAGTATGATTAATAAACTTGGTGGAGTTATCAAAACAATTTTGTTGTCAAAGAGATTTAACGGGTGCATGTCACTAGTCCGACAGTAAAATAGTCCGCATCTATAAGATATACTTACAATTTAGAAGTTTTTTTTCCGACGTCACTTTTGTCCGAAAACGAAAGATTTTAGAGTGTCGATGTTGCATAAGGGTTTTTCACTGAGATAATATTAATATGTTCATTTTGGCGGCATTTTGACATAATTAAAAACAAAGGAACAATCAAATTTGCGTAAAGATAATTTATAACAAGAATGCCCCGCCTTTAAGAGTCCCTTTTTGCTTGTCCAGAATTATGCTATAAGGGTTGTAAAACACAAACTTTAATTAATTGTTGTCGGAATACTGACGCATTCGTCAAATCCAACGTCGGACATTTTTACTGTCGGACTAGAAAGTGTCGGACTACTGACTGAATACCCACAAGACCCCCAGCTTCGTCTCAATGCACAGCTTTGCTGAGCAAGTTCCCTTTCCAGGCATATTAGAAATTCAATATGTTGACAAAAACGGCCCCAGCTCAAAGTGCTTAGAAAAATCCCTGCTGACAGGTTTTTAAGGCAGCTTCCCCAGTTTTGAATTAAATTTTTGCAAACTATCAGCTTAGAAACTTGACTAAAGAAGTACATTTTCAGATTACTCTTCGTCTTGTATCTCCTCCGTCACAAAAACAAAAGAATAAAGAAAACTCCAAGCTGCTTATTTATAGCTCTCTTTCTGGCTGCTTTGTTAAATGAAGCAATAAATCAAAGAAAGATTAATTAATTTAATACTTACACTTTAATCTTTTAGCATATCAACGACTTTCATTAAAATTCTAAAAGAGCATAACAAAAAGTTCATGCGATCAATGCCGCCATTTTGTTTCTACAGACTCTTTCAAATGTTGCATGTTTACATTTCGAATCTTTGCTCGGGCCCATTCCTCCTGGCGCAAAACCTCCCCATGTATCCCAGGCTTTATATTCCGTGATCTAACCTCAGTCGCCTTGTCAGGCCTGTGTGACCACAGCGCCTTGTTGATTGGCTGGATGGACCAATGAAGTATAAGCCCGAAGGGCTAGAAGGGGTAGGTAGAAAACCTGACCCACCTCTCTGGCCCCGGCCATATGGCCTACCCTTGGCCCACCCTTTGGCCCACCTTCAAACGAGGCCCGGAATTCCCGAGTTATTTTTTCCGAGTTAAAAAAACCGAGTTAAAAAAAAACCGAGTTATGTTTATGACGTCATTTTTCGAATTTAGTGACGTCATTTTTCATTTCATAACTCGGTTTATTTTGCTTCCTTTAACTTTCCGAGTTATTTTCCATTTTTTAACTCGGGAATTTTTGCTTCCTTTAACTTTCCGAGTTATTTTCCATTTTTTAACTCGGGAATTTTTGCTTCCTTTCTATTTCTATTTCTATTTCTATTTCTTTATTAGCATGAACTTTTTACAAGTTATTTTCGCTAATGGAACAAAAAAATAAATAAATGAAAAAATATTAAGTAATTTACAGATTATAAAACAACTATAGTGTACAATTCAATAAAAAAAAAAAAAAAAAAAAATAATAATAATAATATTTTTTAAATTGAATAAAAAGTAGTAAATGAATAATAAATAAATAAATAACAAATTTAACATTCCGAGTCATTTTCCATTTTTTAACTCGGGAATTTTTTCTTCCTTTAGCTTTCCGAGTTATTTTCCATTCTTCTTGGCTTGTAAAAACAGCCAAAAGTTCCCATAAGGGTCACAAAATCCCGAAAAAATCAGTTTTTTCCTCGATTTTTGCGGCACATACCCGTCAGCTCGCAACCCTAGTATCCGGGGCTTCTATAAAGCCAAACGGGTCTTACACGATCCCTCCATTGTTTTTCAATAACACAGGGATGTGCCAAGCCAAGGGCGACTTTTCTGCTTCTAAAAATGTTCTCACATGCACGTAAAATTTTACTTAAGACCTTTGAGACCTCTTAAGAAAATTTGGTGTTCATTCAATCGCTTACGTTATGTTTATTCTTTGTACGTGTGACAACGAGTGACAAAAAACTCGACTAGCAGTTTCCTCTCGTTGCTTAAGTAAAATTTTCCAGTATCTTTCACTTCACATTGCGCAGAATGGGGTTTGATGTTCGAATTATTTTTATAAAAAGACGGGGGTAAACATTCGAATAACAATATACCTTCAGGTCAACATTTAAAGACTTTCCACTTTGAAAAAGTAGCGTATTTGCTGACCCCCGGAATGTTTTTTACCCGCAAGTCTAATTAGAGCCTTATGACACAAAAAGATTCGAATTCATAATTCGAATGTTTTGCAAAAGTCACACGCGCGCGGGAAACTTTCGAATGTTTTTTCTGTAAGTTGATTTGGTGAGTGTGTGCACTCTGAACAGTTTTATTTATTTATTTTTTAACATCTCTCATAAAAATCTACGAATAGTCTGTGAAATGATTGATTCAAGAAACGTTGGTGATTCATTCAAAATTTTTACAGCGAAGTAGGAAGGACTCAGTGAATTTTTCTGAGAATCTTGTCATGTCACTTACTTTACAGTATTGTTTAATGAAATAGGGAGGAAATATAAATTTTGAAATAGCTTTATCTCATCACTTACCTTTTTGAGATTATATTTATGCTGTAAGTGTAATATTTTTGAAGGGCTTACACTTTGTTTATCTAGCAGGGTTTAACTTCAGTTCTTGCTTTTCAATTATTCATTTGTTTGTTGATTATCCATTTTATCAAGCAGGTTAAGGTTTTTCTAGTTGGTAATGGATGGTTATGTCTTTGATTTAGGTTGGTGGTATGGGATCAAGATTAAAACTGGTGTTTTTTTATGAAGAAAAATAACTCGGAAAGCTAAAGGAAGCAAAAATTCCCGAGTTAAAAATTCAAAAATAACTCGGAAAGCTAAAGGAAGCAAAACTACTCGAGTTAAAAAAATCAAAAATAACTCGGAAAGTTAAAGGAAGCAAAAATTCCCGAGTTAAAAAATAGAAAATAACTCGGAAAGTTAAAGGAAGCAAAAATTTCCGAGTTAAAAAATGGAAAATAACTCGGAAAGTTAAAGGAAGCAAAAATTCCCGAGTTAAAAAATGGAAAATAACTCGGAAAATTAAAGGAAGCAAAATAAACCGAGTTATAAAATGAAAAATGACGTCACTAAATTCCAAAAATGACGTCATAACTCAGGATAACTCGGTTTTTTCTTAACTCGGTTTTTTTAACTCGGAAAAAATAACTCGGGAATTCCGGGCCTTCAAACATTTTTTCCCCGATTTTATTCTCGGACAACCAGGTTATAATGATATGTGTGCGTCGGGATGCGCTATAATTTCATTATGATTTCATCATAAAGCACGTTGGCGTTATTGCATCAGCCGTTTTACGACAAACAATTGGTCAAATCTTCTCTAAATGCTTTAAGAATTAAACGCTTTTTTTATAAGAATAGTGTACTTTGGATGAGAGGGTTAATTATTCTTAAGAAAGTGCCAAAATTGAGGGTGAAATATTCTTAACGTAGGTCTTGTCTATCTGACCAAGGGATAAGACCCTTGAAATTTTTAATTTATTTCAACAGAAGTCCCTAATGGTAGCGAATTGTGCTCTTGCACTAGGGATACAGAGTTCGAGTCGGGTTCGGGTCAACGTCAAAGTTTTTCGCCAGGTTTTGGTATATACTTTATGTTTTTTTGGGTGAAGATTCCGAAAAAAGGGGTCCGAAGTCCTGAAAAGTTGAAGAAACAGCGCTACGGGGGTTGTTGGCACCCATACAGGACTTAACCAGACCCTCTCCCGGGGGTCCCGACTCAAAACTTTTTATTTTTTTTTGTTTATTTCAGTCTCGTTGTTTTTCTAAATTCCAGAAAAACCAAAGTCCAACCTCAGAATTGGTTTGCAGATTTTCAGAATGATAAGAATCAAATCTTTTTTAGAGTTGTAAGGTGGGCCAAAGAGTAGGCCAAGGGTAGGCCAAGGGTAGGCCATATGGCCCGGGCCAGAGAGGTGGGCCAGGTTTTTTACCTACCCGGCTAGAAGTCAATCTCCTTGGTAGGATTTGAAGCCAACAAATCCTACCAAAGCTGCGCGGCCTTGAGCGGCTCGCCTGGTTTTTACACAAATAACAGATTGAAACTAAAATTTACCGCTAAATTTCGAAAAAATATCAATCGTAAACAAAGGAATTGCTAGATTCAATCTGTCGTCAAAAATACGGCGCAGTTTTTAAGGCTTCACTTTTTCTTGCCTGAGAAAGGTTAGAGATTGAACTCTAGCCCTTCGGGCTTTAAACTCAATGGAATGGACGCCCCCTATGCATACCGCCTGTGCGGCGCAAGAATGACCGAGTATCTCTTATCTGATATTCTGATGGCGGATTGGCGGCCACCCACGCTAAAGCTCTAAAAGGAGCGGGCCAATTTCCCATCGCGGAGAGGCAGGAATGATAGTCGGCCTTTAATGTGTCGCACCCCCAGTCGGGTTCAACAGCACTTGTGCGTAAACCTATAAATATTTCGGTTGGACCCGCCAAGTCTTTGCTTCATGCTACGGTCGCTAGAGAGTTTCTAGCCCCGTAGCGGGGGGGGGGTGCGTTAAATACATAGGCATATATGTCTATGGTGGCAGGCGGCTGTCAAATCTGCAATTAGTATCACTGTCAGATAATTCAAAAGCCGGCTATTTTAATTAACCTCTCCCCGATGGCGATATATGATGCATGGGAAATTTAGCGTGACCGGGCGGTTAGCACATTTTTTAATAAAGATAGTAAGTGCATTTATTAACAACAAACATATACTAAACAATTCCAATTCGCAAAAGTACAATCATGGTCAAAATCTATTTAGAATTAAGCTTAGTTCCTCGTTTTTCGAAATTTTGAGTTCGGGCGAGAAAGTCGATTTTCGGCCATCTCTCAAATTTAATCGGATATTTCAATTCGGCTCGGGTTTATAGACCTCCAGGCTGTATTATGAGCCTTATTGGACCATTTTTGAACTTTTGGAATTCTCAGATCCTAAGGTCCTAAGTTTTAAGTCTCATGTTAAAACCCGTTAAAACTCAGAGTTAAAACTCTACCCTTCCAATCTACTTTAGAGAATTTACAAATCGATTGTGGTTTCAAAACTTCCCGGTGGATTTACCTTTTTTCTCAAATACTACGACCATGATTGTATGTTCAACTATAAAAAGTTCATAACTGCAGGATCATCATAAACATCTTTACTTGAGCAAATGCTGGCCTTCTCGGGTGAAACAAGACATGTCCCAAATATATTTTGCGTGACGCGCACCGCTTCCAATTATTTCTTAACGTTCATATATAGCTCAAAAGAATCATATCAACGAGCGGATTTCGAAAGGTGCTGGGTCAAAAATTTGCATTAAGCCAATCTCAAGATATCGGTCAAAGATTGATTTTGACGTTATAAAATACATCGAAAAAACACGTCAGAAGTAAGATTCAAATGACGTCATTATTGAAAAACAGCGATAACTTCAATTTTATTAATGCAATCAACACCAAATTTTGACTGGAGTTGTAAATTAATGATTCGGAAAATATTTGTTCAAAAATTTTCAGAAAATTTGCATGACGTCATTTGTTGTCGGGAAAAATTAAAATACGTCAAAAAATGCTGATGTCATCATGAATTTTCAATTTTTTTTTCATGAAATATTTTAGAATCGTTAATTTACATCTCCAGTCAAAATTTTTCTTTGATTGTAGTGAGTTAATCGGAATTATCGCCTTTTTTCAATAATGACGTCATTTAAATTGTCTTTTTGACGTGTTTTTTCGATGTATTTTATAACGTCAAAATCAGTTTTTGGCCGATATCTTGAGATTGGCTTGATGTAAATTTTTGACCCACCACTTTTCGAAATCCTCTCGTTGATACGATTCTTTTGAGCTATATATGAAAGTTAATGAATAATGGGAAGCGGTGTGCGTCACGCAAAATATACTTGGGACATGCCTTGTTTCACCCGAGTTTGATCTAACTCGTGTTTCCAGAGCCTATGGTTCTCAATTTTCAAACCGGACGAGGCTGGCCTTTGATCGTCATCTTGTGTCATGAAAAAATTCGAGAAAAAAATTACAAAGCTAATTAATCAAGGCATTTGTCTTATTTCGCCTTTGATATGGCGCACCCTCGACTCCAGGTCTTATAGTTATTAGTGTCGTTAGTCCCTACCTAGGGAAACATTTGTCACTTTATAATAACTTATCTTAGACCACACCTACAATACTCTGGTCAAGGTCAATATAAATTGGAATTTATCTGAATTTCGTCATTTTTTTAAATTTCAAGTTTGGGCGAGAATGGCATTCTCAGCCTTTCTACTTTATATATTATTATATGCCATTATCGTTTTTTCTCTTTGAAAACTTGGCCTCTGGTACCCCAGGGATTTTTAATTTGGAAGGAGTTTATTGGTTTGCAGACTATATTCTAAAGCCTTAGTGGACCATTTTTAATCTATGAAATCCTAAAATCCTAAGCTTTTAGCTAAGTCTAATGTTAAAAAAAGCCTTGATGTGTGTTCAGTCTCACTGATTCTTTAGTGGGACCAAGGACCTAGGACCAAGGACCCTATCACAGGGCTCATAAATCTGCAATATAAAAAAACTTATTTAAAAATTCAACAGTTTATATTTAGCGAGATAGATTGACAAAGATAAAGATGATTGAAACAAAACCAGCATGGGATCAGTGCATAATAAGAATTTTAAAGAAGATTGAATAATTTATGTTTAGGCAAACTCGTATCCAATCCCTTATTAATTATTATGCTTTCTAATCTAACGATATTTTGATAAGTTGGAAGTTCCTGGGTATGATATTGATATTATAACAATGTTTAACCACAATATTCAACGTCAGTACGACTATTTTTGTACCAGTTTGAACGTACGTTATAGCTCTCTAAAAGTTTTTACTGAAAAAGAGAGCAAAATATAAGTGATGTGTGTATACCCTGAGTATCAGAAGCTGAGTTTTCAACGAAAGTATCAACCTCTGACGACCAATAATAAAAATTTTATCGCGCATGTGTCAATCAAATGTGAAGATGACGAGCAAATATTACTATATTATTTGTCTAGCAGACTTTATCAGTATGCTTGTTTACTAAATTGATAAATTCTTTAAATCCCGAGAAACCTTCAATTATAATTGAAATGATTTTCTTTCAAAAGAAATCTTCTACATGTTACCAAACCATTAATTATGGTAATTCATGTTACTTCAATGGAATCGAAATAATAGACAGACATAGATCTTTATGGTATGATTCTCTATCGCTGATTTTTTTAAAGTGTTGATGATATTTCTGAGTTATGTTTTCAACTGCTTCAACGCCGCGATTGAAAATATCAACTTTAAATTTGATCCAAGATCTTGGATTGTCGTCGTGGTTACTTTTGTCGCGTTGATCGCGCGCTGAATAGATTATCTGTATTCGCCGTCACATGTCCATATATAATTTCGGCATGTATTTTTCATGGTAATGTGTGTAGTGTAAGACCAAAGTCGGAACTATGCGAGGGTTCAGAATTTATGACGGAATATATTACGTAATAAGGGATGTGGAGTTAACCATACTCTCTTTTATATACACGTATAAGAACATCCAAAATTTTTGAAACCTTTAGATGTTCTTAACTTTTTGAGTTTTAAGCCTAAAAATGTTCTTAACATTTTCTTATTTGGACCATTTTGTGAATACTTTTGTCCATTTTCCCGAGAAATAGTGTGTTTTTGAGTCAACAAAGCCTTGAAATGTTCTTAACTTGTTCTTAACATTTTGGTCAGCGAAGCCTTATGTTCTTATATAGTTTGCTCTTATAAAATAACTAACATGTAACTACATTATAACGAAGGCTTGACTGTTGCTGTTCCTTTGCATATTTTAAATTGTCAATAACTTTTGAAAATTTTGAGTATTTTCAATTATAAATGTTTTCACTCCTTTCACAAAAATGCTATTTCATGCTTGAGAAGTATGTACTAAATGTTAAATCTAGTCTGAATTAGGATCCTAAACTAAGAATGCTGTAAGAATATTTTAAGATGATTTTCTCAAAAAAGTTAAGAATATTCATGATGAAATGGATTTACACCATTCTTATAAAAAAAAAGTGTGTAGTATAGATAATGTTTTCGTTAATCTAAACTGTTGTATAGCAATTATATGAGTTTTGATTCTTTAAATCTTAACCTACACTAATCTGACCGCTAAGGGGAAATAAGCTTTTTTTAGGACATACTATATAAGAACATGAGGCTTCGACTGGCAAAATATTAAGAATATGTTAACACATTCACTGCCAAGCTTTTTTCAGAAATCGAAAATTTGACCTCTTAAAATTTTATCGACAGTTTGTCTTCCCCAGACTCCCTTAGCCTGAGTTTTTCTTCAAATTCCTTCAAATTGTATACGAATCGATGCAGAATCTCACAGCAAGCAGAAGTTCCTGTATCGAAAGTCATGGCCCTTCAAAATACTACCGGTAATTTGCAACTACGAGTTGGTAGCGAACGTGTTAAGAACGTTTCAAGGCTGGATGGGCTCTAAACCCCGCCCCCCCCACAAATTTTTGAGAAAATTGTACAAAAAAACTTGTTGAAATTGGGAACATTTTTAAGAACATTTTTAGGCTGAAAACTCAAACATTTAAACATACAAAATATTGGATGCTCTTATAAAAAACGTATAATCATAGTTGGGGCGATTTGACATTAAAATTTTATATGAATATGAATAAAAAAGTTTTAGTTTTAGTTTCAGTGACTATCCTAGGAATATTATAAATATTTTAGATACCTGCACAGTTTTTTTAAATTTATCACTATTCTTAATATTTTTTTCGAAAGAAAGTTTGCAATATGGTGTTTCTATATAGTAAGACAGAGTAAGAAGATATTTACTTAAGTCCTTTTTTTCTTTACTGCAGGATAGTATAATGATAAAATGGATTTAATAGTTAATGCAAATTTCTTTTTTCTCAAAGTTGAAGGCGTTTAAAGAATGCTCTGCTTTCCTTAATCATTCAAAATTCACTTCCTAGTGAGAGTCATACTGGACATATTTTTTCAAGTTAAGCTATCCCATTTACTTTCATAGCAACTTGCAATAATACGCAGTATTGATCTTTAAAACTATTTTAAAACTTTAAAATAGCATAGGAAGATAATGTGCAAAAGCTCAACATCAAGCTATGTATTAAACTGATCTTTCTATCAAAAGCATTTATTTTGATTTTAGATTTTTAGATCACTACAGAATTGTTAAAAAGAGAAATTCATCATATCAAGATGGAAGGGGTTGTAGAGCAACTGAACGCTCTCTTAGCACCAAAATTTGGCTATGGACTACTAACAGATGCTAGTTTTAGTGAAAACACAGTTGAAGCATTTGGAAAACTTGTAAGCATCTTACAAGGAGCTGAGAATGTAGCCGCCGAAAAGGCAGCACAACTGGCGAAAGATAATACACCAAAAACGGGAGATACTGCTTTTGTGTACTGGCATGGTCATGGTTGGTTTACAGCCAAAATTGAAAGCTGGCTACCTGAGGAATTGAACTACATGATTCGTTGGACTGAAGGGAACTGGGCACCAGAACGAGCCAAATATAACAACTTGTGTGTTGATAAGATTCCAGACCCTTCTATTATTGGTGTTGGATCAAAAGTCCTTTTCAAACAAGGTCTTTATTATGCTGGTAATAATGATGATGGATCTGTCTGTGATAGTTCTGGTCGTTCTTTATCCGAAGAAAAGAAACAAGAGCTGCAAGCCAAGAATCAAATTTCGGACAGATGGCATATGGGTGTTATTAAGAATGTATCCACGAATTCTGAAGGTGTGACCGTCTACAATGGTGAGCATATAGAACCACAAGATCCTCAATGCACTAGGGGCAACTTTGTTGATTACAGTCCCGCTTTCTCTGGTTTGACTATCGAGGAATTGAGAACCTTACCCAATATCTTCAACTGCTTGGATACTGGAGATGATAACGGAGAGACTTCCTCATGTGATGTGTTCTTATCCAAAGTCAACCAAGATGATGCTAACATTCTTAAAATTCTCAAACAAATCAAAACCATTTATAATGTTTCTGAATCTAAAGGTGGCAACAGTTCATCTAAAGGTCTACAACAGACTGTTGGGAAGATCAAGAATTGCAAGGTCTACCTGGTAGCCTTAACAGATGCGTTCATTGCTAACGAGCAAGCAATGTCAGAGTTACTGTACGCTAAGAAGACCCTTGGCAAGACTGTTATTCCTTTGGTGTTGGGTACCAGCCATAAATGGACACAAACTACAGCTGGTATGCTGTTAGCAGGTAAGTTTGTATTACTTTTAGTACATACACGAGTGTTTTTTTGAATAATTGGTTACCCTACAACTGAATTTGTAATTGATTTATAAAAATTCTTTGATGCATCATGAAAAATAGCACTTAAAGAATAAGACAATGCTATCATTTTCCGACAAAGAGGGATATGCCTGTTTTTTTTTTTGTACGTTACTCAAATTTTCAGATCAGATTTGAGGTTGGTTAGCATTCTAGCTCATTCTCTGAAAAATTTGCTTTGACCACTCCTGATATTTATTAAATTACTTATTGGGTCAAGGGCTATCGTTTGCCATGGTTAGATTATCTAAAACTTTACTTTTACGAGATAGTGCACAAAATAGCTAATTTGAGTCCTGGAGCCTTTAGCAACCTTGTCTCTTAAGAAAAAAATGTTCAATATAAAATACTAGTCTTGATCAAGGACACTATACAAGTGTCCTTGTCTTGATATTAACATTAATAATATTTAACATCATGTTTCCACGTTGAAATTTTAGGACAGCTCTACATTCAATTCGCTAATGACGATGTGTACGATGAAAAACTAACCGAACTTCAAAAGAACTTGGAGAAGTTGGTAGTATGTGATCCAAAAGCTAAGAAGACAAGATCTGGAGGTGATTCTGACCCACCAAGAGTGTTTTTATCCTATTGTTGGGCCAACTCAAAATTATCTCATGAGGCCGAGCAAGTCCGTTCATTCACTGGTCATACATTCTCAGATCCAAGGAAAATCAAAGCTGATATAGAGAAAGAGATTGGGGAGAGAGTCTGGTTGGATATTGAACAACTGGATAGTGTAGATGATTCTGGAATGTTTGGTCAAATTGCTCAAGGTTTGGCAGAATCAACTGTGGTTGTTATGTGTGTATCTGCTGAATATTCCAGGAGTCAGAATTGTCAAATGGAAGCTAATTTCGCGTTACGATCCTTACATAAAAAGGCTATCGTGCTGGAAGTTGGTACAGGTGAGGATTCAGACCGAGCAGCCTGGAAACAAAGCAGTGTTGGAATGGTTTTACCAACAGATCAAGAACCTCTTATTATGACTGCTGATCACATCACAGGGGAGGCGTCATATCAAGCGACTATTACGAAAATTTGTCAACAAATCCGAGAGGTTGTCCCTGAAGATGGAACTCGGGTTCTACCTCAACATGAGCCGGAAACGGAAGCGGAAATCGCCAATAAAGAATCCTTACGTGCCAGTGTTCCAATGTATGGAGATTCAGTCATTGCACATTATGCTCAATGGCAATTCTTTCCAGCTAAGGTGGTAAATTTTGATAAATCTGTATTGAAATATACAGTAGATTGGGATGATCCAGATCCAGCTTGTCGTGTTCAAAGATACGATCTTGTGGCGGTGAATCGGGCGCCAACTGAGAACGCCATAGGTCTGGGAACAAGTATCTTATTCAAACAAGGTACTTATCAACATAATGGCGGAACAGGAGATGTCTGGAATCTTGGCGAGATTACCAATATTGAAGTTTTGGATGATGGTTCGAAATTATATTCTGGTAAACATTCAAAAACGGCTGCAGACAATTTAGCTGTTGCTGGGTGGAGCTCTTTCAGACCAACTTTTGAGAAGCACAAAATTGAAGATTTGAGATTATTTCCGAATGCTATTGAAATGTTACAAGCGTACCAAAAACTTTAATCCAAACCCACTGCGGTGAAAAAATTGAGTGAGCTGAACTAAAATATGAACAATATTTATAAAGTCAAATAAATTAAGTGTATATTAAGCAATGTAAAAAAGATTGGAAAAGATGAAAAGTAAAAAAAAAACTTTATTCGATCTCTAATCAATAATGGAATCAATTTTTTCATGTTTTTTATATTTTTTCATGTTTTTTATAAGAACAAAGTATTGCATGAAGGCTTCGGTGTCAAATAAATAAAGATAATTTAAAATGACATTCAACGGATTTGAAGACTCTACAATTCACAGTTTTCTTATAAGAACATCCAAACTTTTTGAGATTTAAGCCAAAAAATGTTCTTAACATGTTCTTATTTCTTTCATTTTTTGAGTAATTTTGTCCATTTTCCTATGAAATTGGGTGTTTTAGAACTTTGTTCTTAACATTTTGGCCATTGAAGCCTCATGTTCTTATATAGTTTGTTCTTATAAAAAACATGTATGCAATTTATACTAACACGATGTGCTGATTATAATAAGAACAACTCTGGAAAATATTTTGACATTCTTATAAGTATCAGAATCACTTTGAATGTAAAAAATGGTTGTTTTGACTCATAAATTATAACAATTTTGTAGCAAGTATTTATGTTAAAATTAGTATATTTGAATTTGCAATTTTGAGAAATAATCCAATAATTTTCATTTAATGTGTACAAAAAAATGTTCGAGTGAAATAAAAAATTATAATAATCGAAAAGGTTTTTCTGTTTGTTAAAAACCGCAATCTCATTTTGGATTGGACAGAAAAAAATTAGAATATGGGGGGGGGGGGGGGGGGTGGTTGGAGGATATAACATTTTTTGGAAATTTACCCCCAGACATTGTGAATTTTGACCCCTCGGACAAGCATCAGTTAACCCCCCAGACATTCAAAAGTACCCCTAAACAGAGCAAGTTTGCCCACAAAACAATACAAATCTTGCAAATTTTTCACTACCCCCGGACATAATATCCAATATATTCTCCACTCCAAAATTTTCTGGAAGAGCCCATTTTATCGACATTTACAGCTTAAGATTAAATAAAGGTAAAGTTATCAACTCAGGTAATAACAATCTTAATCATCGATTAAACAGTTATACTAAAGATATGGAATTTAAATTTGTGTACCTTTTCTAAAAAGACATACTGTGTGTTGCGAACAAGATTCTATTAGATGATTTTAAATGTTACTGCTATCTACCAGTGATTTGATATCAACTTTTTTCCCTAACAAAGTACCTAATCTCCAAAGAAATAATAAACCAAATTCAAAGAAGGTGCAGTGAGTATAAAAAAATATAAAAATAAATAGTTAGGATACAAAAGTAGTTCACTCGTGTACTATATAAAAAACGTTATTAAAAAATATTCGGCATAATAATTTTCCGTGCAAAAATACAAAAAATATCATAAATTAGCATCTTTTTAAAACTGAGTAAAAACAAACCATTACCGAAATAATCACGTTAAACTAAAAGACCTCTGTTTAAATTTATAGTCTGTTCATACTATAGGAGGCCCCCAGCGGTTTGCGTGATGGCGTGATTGGAACTTTTTTCTTACATGATGGCGTGATTAGAGATTTTTTTGGCGTGACGCGTGATAGGACAAAAATTTGAGGCGTGATGCGTGATAGGGCAAAAATTTGAAGCGTGATGCGCGATAGGGCAAAAATTTGAAGCGTGATGCGTGATTTCGCTATTTTTTGCGTGATGACAAATTTTAGCGATTTTCGTGATGCGTGATGGAGAAAATTTTTTGCGTGATGGCGTGATTAGGGGTGCCGCTGGGGGTGCCTCCTATAGTGTACAAAGTATTTTGCAATCATTTTGAAGGCAATCCTGGAAGGAGGCAATCCATATTACACAATTACATGAAAGTCGAAAAAATGCAGAAATATTCATGATATGCATCTTATCATTACAAAGTTTTTTAACATTACTTCATAGATCCAGCAGTTGATTGGCTGTATTACATGGCGTAAAATCAGTCAATACGTCACTTACAACCAATCAGCTGTTGAATCCATGACGCCAAAAGACGGTGCAAAGCTGTATATCATGAATATTATCATAAACAGTCCATCCATATGGATGATGATCACACATTACCAATAGTTCTCAAGTGTGATCTTCTAAATGTAGATTTGAAATGCCAGGCGCTTTGCTATCCATAGCCCAAATCAACCATTGAAATTCAAAAAAGAAGGAAATTTATTTCTGTGTTTTTTTTCACATGTTTTTTCTCTTGTTTTCACTATTTTAACCTTCTAGACTTCTTTTTCACCCCAAACCGCAAATATACATAAATCTAAAGTCTATTTCAAATTAGCTGACAGTGCTCACTTTCCGATCTTTTTTGAGATTTTTTCTTTATGACAATATCCCACTCCATTTTGTCTTTTCAACGAGCACAAAATCGCTACTTAATTCAAATTCTATCAAAAGTTATCGAAGTTTGAAAAACACTGCCAGCTAAAAATCGACTTTAAGACTCTCTCGGAGAAGCTGAATTCACATCAAATAACTTCGAAATGTTTACTTCCTTCTGAAGGCTTCACAAGATTAGATTCTACAATTTCCGTTCGTTCTCCTTCGTCAAGTTTTCTTTGGTTGACAATTTCGGCTGCCGGTTGATCAGTCTGTTGGTACAATGGTCGCTTAGAGAAATCCTGTTCGACGAATGAACCGGCACCTCGATGTGTGATCAACATCTTCTGTTCAAGCTACAAAGAAGAAAAATATGATTACGCTCCATTATTTGATAATATTGAAAGTCATCATCAACAAGAAACTCTCACAAACAACTCTCTACAATTCGATAGGATCCCCTATTCAATGAAAATCCAATTCCCATATAAAATCGTATTAGAGAGCATCAGCTGTGATTCCAAACGTATTTACACCGAGTTCTAAAAAAAAAAAAAAACTGGAATGGTCTTGTCATAGAAATTTTTGTAGAATTATTATCCATCGGGTAATAGATTCTTGGGAAAAGTTTAAAACAGAAAACATTATGGTGGACTTTAAAACAGGATAAGGTTTCACTGGAAATCTACAAGTAGTTAGCCTATCTAGTATGTAAAGAAATATGATAACTATGGTTGTTTCAGAAATTCTACGTCATTTTTCTCGAATCCAATTCCCTTCCAAGCAGTACAAGGATTTGAAGGGGGTATTACATACACTTAGCTCTAGTTTAGACGGCCCACTTTTCGCCCTGCCTATTCCAATTGCGAATTGAAGTTGGCAGAGAGTTGGCTGTCTAAAGTAAATGCATTGCCCTCTTTTAACGTCAATGCAATGTCTTCTTTCAACCTTTTTAAAGCAAAGATTTAACTGCCAAATTGGTATCCACTTTTTGCCTACTTCCTAACAATTAAAATAGGCAGGGCAGAAAGTCGGCCGTCTAAACTAGAGCTTAATTTTATAAACCCTGGATCATGCTATATCCACCATCTTTGATCGGAGTTTTTTTTGGAATTAGTATCCGAGAAGAGGCCATTGCAATGTTAAAGATTAACGTCTAAACGGCGCTACATCATCAAAAGTATTCGTGGAAAAGCAGATCTAGCGCTCTCGATGCATTTTCACCGCTATTGAGTAGTGCCGCCATTAAGGTACCAATTTCAAAAAAACACCGATCAAAGATTTTTGGTTAGCCGAGATTGAGTAATTTGGTCCAGGGATATATAAAGGTCAATGCGTCCGACAAAGCTAATTCACAAGAAGACAAAGCTTGAACTCTGCAAAGGTTTCTTTGCGATACACCACAAGTATTTATGAAAAAGTAAAACTCGGTGCTACTACACCCACATCAAGTAGTCGTACCATTATCCCGGCGGGGGGGGGGGGGGGGGGGGGGTACTAGGGTTGAGAGCTGACGGGGGGGGGTGCCGACCGACTTTCGAACTTTGGACCCTTACCGGGACTAAAAAGGAGAAAACAAAGGAAAATTTTGGGAATTTTACGACCCTTAGCGGGACAAATCTGACCAATTTTGACCAAATTTCGATCTTTCAGGGGGTAAAAAGTTGAAATTTTCGTATTTTTCCGACCTATAGTGGGACTGAAGTTTGATTTTCTGATTTTTCCGACCCTTAGCGGGACTTTGGAAGTCCAAAAAAGGTACCCTTAAGGGCGGCACATACCGTACCCTCCATTTGCCTAAGTACCCCCCCGGGACCATTATGTATGACTTTCATATAGAAGTTTTTCAAGCTGACTAGGTTACGTAAAATTTTTTGTCATTATGGAAGCAGACATTCGATTTAAGAAAGGAGTCGCCTCACTACAAATTCGAACGTTTGCTTCCAGAATGGCGGATTTTCCTTTAAGTTACGTGACTTTTGCAAAACCTGAAAAACCTCTATAAAGCTCAGTAATAACATACCGTTAAAGGTTTAGCTAAACCAACGGGTACTTTCATTTGTCTCGTTTTCTCTTTAGCGAGTTCGACTTTGAGAGCAGCTTGTCTTCTTTCTTCTTCGGCTTCTTTCATCTTCAAATGAAACGTTTCCACTTGTTCTTCTGCCCGTTTACGAGCTTTCTCAAGTTGCGATAGTCTCTCGCGCTCCTGAAGAAAAATAAAACATCAGTTTTTATAACTTTTGCCAAGCCTAATTCACGGGCCCACTCACAAAAAGCTTTCAAAATCCTATCTGGTTGAGCCCCACGAAAGTTTTTACCTTCCTCCTACTAAGAGGGGTCAAGTATCAGTATAAAGGTTTGAAATAAAAATATTTGCAAAACCCAGAACTTAAAAAATCTATTTATTTAGCACTTTATTGAAAGTAGGGAAACAAATTCAATCTTGCGAGGTTGCCATTTTGTAGGACACGTGACAACAATTTGCGAAGTGAAATTTTTTTGGCTTATCCGAAAAGAGAGCATATACATAGGTGACCAATACAGGATTAAGATAATTTAACTCATTGTTGAGTGAATGCTTACATCATCCAACGCTTTCTTTTGCTCTTTGGATAATTCTTCAAGGCCTTCTCTTGCTTTCCGTTCCTCCTCAAGAATACGGTCTTGTTCATTTTTAATTTTCTCCAGTTCTTGGCGTTTCAACATCTCTTCTTCTAAGATTTGTTGTTGTTTCTCTCGCACCTGATGAAGGATAGTAAAAAATGTTTGTTAGGCCAACCTATTTTTGCTAAAATCAAAAAAATAATAATATCGAATTTCCACTACAATATATTTTACACACTAGTTATTTGTAAGAATTAAATTTGAATGAAGCTGAAAATTAATTCAAGAAATTGAGAAATTTAGAAAATCAAGCATTCCATACACTAAGATTCTATCATGATCTTCATCGAAGATAAAAAAAAAGTGAATTTTTGAACCAGATATTTTTTGGAAAACATTTTCGGTACTTTAACAACCCTGATAAATGAAAAATTTATTTCAATTTTACCGACCGACCGACCCATATTTTGCCCGTAGAACAACAAATTAAATTGGTCTCGCCTTAGATCTATTATTTGGCATGGTTGAATAATTTCAGAAATGAAAGCTATGGTTTACCATAACATTAGGCTACGTCATATATTCCGTCGCTTCGAGCGTAAAACTCCTACTCTTCGGGATATGAGCACTGCTCTTGTTTTGAATATTGAAATTCTCCTGATAAATCGCATGCGCACTGAGGTTTTAATGAAACAATACTTAGAGAGCTTCGAAACCTTAGCCAATCAGCTGTGTTTTAAAATTCTTTGAAATCTCTATTGATAAACATCTTTTGTGAAAGTAGTCTATTATGTTTAAACCTATTAATAAGCAATTCCCGGTAGGGTTACTAGTGGCCGCCTATAGCAGTGCCTATTGACCAAGAGTAAGGCCTAAAAGCCTGGAGCTGTCTATTGACTACCATAACATTCATCAAAATTTATTTTCTTCAAAAATTAAAACATATTACAGACTGTTTCACAGTTACGCGATCTTTAGGTAAATGGTTGAAAAAGAACATATTTTTTTTAAAGTAAGTAAGTAATGAATGAATTTATTTGCTATAATAAGCGAGACCTCTTAGACATAAAGCTAAGCTAGAGAGGTGGCCGCACGCTACTGTTACAAGAAAAAATAGTTTCTAAGATCTTACTAAAAACACCATAACCATATATCTTTATAATTATATATCTTTATAATTCTATATAATTTTCCCTTTTTTTTCAAATCAATTAATTGGTCAAATTTGTCCCAAATTCTCAATTATTTGTATCGTTACTGACCCCCTCCTCGGTGTTTTTAACAGCGAGTTTATCTATCTACCCTTTTTAAGGACAGCATAGTGACTGAAACGATTTGGAAAAGACTCGCAATTTTGACTTGTGAAATCGAGGACGCCTAAAATGCTGATTTACTGTTGTCCTCCATCAGTCAGGATCTAGACGAATCAAAAACCAACTGTCTCTGTCGCAGGAAAAGCGCCATACATAAACTCGCTAATAATGGGTATACATTTTTATATGAGAACAAACTATATAGAACTTCGATCGCTAAAATATTAAGAACAAGTTAAGACCATTTTAAAGCTTTGATAGTCTAGCAAGCTAGACGACTAATTCAGGCATAGTAGAAATAAAGCAAAAAGTAATGAAGGGAACATTATAGTCTTTTAGTTTATACAAACTAAATCCCGTAACAAAAATGGTGAAAAGTAAGGCTTAAAAAGTGAAAAAAATCTTCAATGTTTTATAAAGAAAAACGTGTACTTGGGTAAGAAACAGAGAGGTTATCTCACCTGGTTTTCAACCTCTCTAGCTTGCTTTTCTTCTTGGAGTAACTTTTCATATTCAGCTTTCAACAGTTCTAATTCCTCTCTTCGTGTTCTCTCTTCTTCTTTCAACGCAGCTTCGTTCTCAGCTTGCGCCTGAGCCTCGTCTCGAGCTAAACGGATAAGCTCCAACTCCTAAAAAGGATTAAAAAGATCTTGTAATGTTAGGTGCCTATCAATATCGACCTATTAAACGAACCCCGTTTGTAACTTTTTCTATCTTTCAGCTCAAGCTTCTAAAGAGGAACAAAAAAATCTTGAACATCATTTTGAGGCGGCATTTTTGGAATCAGGCTAGAGTTTTAAAAAGCGTTATTACTTTGCTTGTGATGATGGTACAAAGAAGACGCCGAAACGCCAAGAATGAATCAAATTAAATTTCTAGTTTGGGCTCTTCCAGAAAATATTCGTACACCACGGCTGGAAGATATATTGTCCGGTAGCGAAAAATCATCAAAATTGTCCGAAGGGTGAATTTGCTCTGTCTGGGGGTAATTTGGGTTGTCTGGGGGTCAACTGATGCTTGTCCGGGGGGCCAAAAGTCACTTTGTCAAGGGGGTAAATCTCTGAAAATTGTTATATCCTCCAGCCGCCATATACAAATTTTTTCTGGAAGAGCCCTTTTCACCTTTATCATTAAATTTATCTGGCCCAACGAGAAATTGATGACAATTCAAATAATAATAATACCTCTAGTTGTCTTCGTATGAGTTCTTCTTGTTCCAAACGTGATCGTTCTTCGTCTGCGATCTTCTTTCTTCGTTTCATTCGCTCTAAAGAACGATCTTTCAGCTCTCTCATCAACGGCGTCAAATTGCCACAGTCTAAATGTCATGAAGATGGATGTTAATTTAAAAATAGCATCACTTTTGGTTAGTTTTAGAAGTTTTGAGGTAGCTTTCATAGCTAGAACAAAGCAGTTTACGGTTCTTGATCTATAAGTTGTAAGGTAGCATGAATTAAAATTACAGATCAGAAGAGCCTGTTGTTTGGAGGCTATGAAAGTAACCCCGATTGATATGATCTTTTGGATGGGTTATCCATTTTTCTCTTGATTTGACAGATACCAAATATGGTCTTGGAAAAATAGTAAAGCTAATTGTTTTGCAAAGCTGACATATTGGAATTCAATGAAGCTTTACAGACTTTGAATTCAAAAAACTGAATATATCCGCTTTTCGAGAGCTTTCCATTAAAGTCTGGGAGCAGACTCGAGAAATAGCAATTTTGCTATTTTGTTATACATCTTTGGGGTGGAAATTTAATGCTGATTATGGAAAACCGGGTCATAAAAAAGTCTATCACGAACAAAATTATTAGTACGCGTGGTTTCGGGCTAAGAGACTTTCAATTCATCGTTTTTTCAGGATTTACTGATTTACGGGGGGGGAGTAGTTATGCTACATGTCGCTGCCAACACTATAAATTTTGAATCTTTGAATTGTTAGGTATTCATCTACATCTATCCGCAGACACGTGCTTCGTCCTTCCCAAGACTCATCAGTGCGGCTCGGGTAAGCGAGCATAGACTGATGTTGTCACCAGAGTGCTCAAAACACTAAGTGTTGAGCTTCTAGGTATTCATCTATATAGGTTTCAACTTGCCAACCCCCAAAAAAAGCAATTGGTCGTTAGGATCCTGACTATACAGTTGACACTCTCTAATAAAATTTTTAACGGGGAATTGGATTTTCATCATTGAAATAAGGGAACGCATGAATAGGTAAAGTGTCGTTTATAAGAGATTCTTGTTGACGGTCAATTTCAATATTATATCGATTAGAGGAGCGTATGGAATGGGCTCTTCCAGAAAAAAATTTAATATAGGGGGTGGAGGATATAATATTTTTTAGAAACTTACCCCTCCCCCGGACATTGTGAATTTTGATCCCCCCGGACAACAAATCTCACCCACCGGACAAGCATCAGTTGACCCCCCGGACATTCAAAATCACCCCTAATCAGAGCAAGTTTGCCGGACAAAATATCCAATATATCCTCCACCCCATGTACAAAGATTTTCTGGAAGAGCACAATAAAATAACGTTTCTCACCAATACATCGCTGAACTTTCGCTATCCATTCATTTTTGGTCTTCGGATCACAAGCTTCCATTTCATACGGAACATTCTTCTGCGCACACAAAATTGAAAAACGACATTTGGACGTTTTTGAATCATCTATTCCCTCAACTTTTGATTGCTGAAATTTGAGAAAAATATTTTTCAGATAGAAGGCTAAGAGTCGATAAATCTTTAGAACTAAAATAGTTTTTTTGCTTTGTTTTTGATGCAGTTTGATGGGCTGGCGAATGAAAAATTAACTTCAGCGAATTCTAAACTCTAGGCCGTCGAATCCTTAGCAAGCCCAGTGTATTGATTGGGGTGAAAATGTACTTGAGGCGGCGAATCAAATTTTTAGTTCGGTGAATTATAATCCTTTTTGTGACTTGGACCGGCGAAATTCGCCGTTCGCCGGGTCAAAATAAAACCCCTGACTTAACATGGTGTAAATCGACTAAACAAACACAATTGGAGCCTCCTACGATTAAAGGTAAACTGTAATAAAATATCATAACACAAATCCTCATATCATGAATATCTTTAGTAACACACCTATCAAACCTTTAAAGGTGAGGACTGGCTCTAGCATCATCAATTCTACCTGATAGGAATCTAATCCAAGCTCATCATGCTTTAAAAAAGGTTGATAGGTATTCTATGTATCTCAGATTTATACCTTTGCAACAAAAATGACACCTTTCCTTTTACCATTACTGCTTTTCCCTTCATAATAAGTTAATAATTGTGGAGATAATACAAAGAATCGTTCTTTCATTGATTTCACTTTGTGTCCCTTCTTTGTGAGTAAACCAGTCTTCATAATTTCTTTAACATAAACGTCATTCACTTTGTCCAGACCAAACTTGTAAACGCTAAAAAATGAAAAAACATTTTTTTTACATCCCACCCCTTATCCAAAGTACAGTGGAGTCTCCAAAAAGCATGGGGAATACAAATTTGTTCGAGTATAAGGTTTATAAGGCATTGTTAGCTGAAGGGGCCACAAAACTTGTTTGAGTTAAGGAGGCATTCGAGTTATAGAGGTGGTTCGAGTTATAGAGACTCCAATGTACCATAAAAATGGACACTGCTTCAATTTCAACCATATCTTAGATTTCTTCTGTTGAAAGGAAAATCTTCACAAACAGTCACAAAAAGAAAAAAATTCTTGTTTACTCAGCCTTAAAAATCCATCTATAAGGAGGCTTAATTGATATAAACCTTTTTGCTGGTCAGGATGTCATGTTGAATAATTAAAAAAACTCCAGCATTAAAATAATGACCCATTAAATGCAAAGTCATTATAAGTGTGCAGTAATTTTTTTCTTATCATTGTTTTGATGCTGGAGTTTTGATTGTTCAACATGACATCCTGACTAGCCAACAAAGGTTTATTATTATCCTAAATCATAGAGTTCACAATTTTACACTGTGAAGACATTACAAAAGAATTGTAAATGTTTAGCTGATATCAAATTATTAACGAGGCATTCTCCGATGTAACATTGAAAAGTAACTTGACATGAGACCAACCTCTTTGGTGTGCTAAGAATATACTTGTTTTCCAAACAATCAATGAATTCCCAGAAAGTCAATTTGATTTTTCCATTTGCAAAGTCATCCAAGGGTCCTCTGGTCCACGGTGTCCCCATTGCTGTCATGAATTCTTCCAAAAATAAAGCTGTTTCTTCAATGTCAATGTTAACAGTATTATCGATGTTAATTTTATTGAATGCTTGCCATATCATAAATAGTTCATTGTCTGTTAGCTTTTTATCTCCAGTTAAAGTCTTTCGTTGTTTCTCTACAATAGTCCATGAAATTTCGTCCAGTTTTGTCGAGTCTACAACTTTTTCATCCACTGAAAAAAATGAGATGAAAGATATATTTTCCATACCAGCACTTGCTAATCCTTCTTTTGAGAATAACTAGAGCAGTGAATGGGCTGTTCCATTAAATTTCTTATATCTAGCAGGTTATGCTTGAACTAGGAACAATCATCTTACCACCTTGTATTATTCATTTTTAGAGGAAAATTTTGGTTCCATGTGCACTTTATAGAAAATGTAACTTAAACAAGCGCCCCTCCATTTACCGACACTGGACCAAAGTCACCAGTTGGTACTGTTAATTGGTCTAATATCGACCTGTGTTGGCACCCGCTAATTCTGACACCCTCTAATTATGACACCCTCTAAATCTGACACCCTCTAATTTTGACACCCTCTAATTCTGTGGAAATTATAACATGTTCTGTTCTATTGTAAAACCCTGGAATTTTTTTCCCAAAAAGATATCGGTATCAAGAGTTAGAAGCTGAAACCCAACTTTCGATATCCAGGAAAATGTACATATGTACCCTTTGGATCAAATTATAGAAATAGAAATAGAATTCCCTAAAACCTCGCAAAAACACTCTAAAAACACTCTTGACTCTAATATTATCGCTTGATCACAATGGATTCCCCGAAACTGGATGACTTGCATCAGCGGAGGGAAACTTGCATAGCCATCAAATGCCTGACCAATCAAAGCAGCAAAATTTCAAAACAAATTCAACAGTGCAAGAACTACGCAGGTCCATTCGCAGCTCAACTCTACATTTCTCATATTTAACGTGCTAGTATTTTTGGCGAATTACTTGACGATAGAATTGCGGAATAAAACAGCGTGGTTAGATAGGCGGATCTTTAAAAATTGTTTGGTTCCCGTCATTTCAACTTTACAAAGTGGGTCGGTCAGTCGGTCGGTCGAAAATATTTTTTTGTACATACATACATCTTTGTTTATTGTAGGTACCTGCATTGTGAGCCCCGTAATCATCATGCAACATCTTGTTTTTTATTTTTTAGAAAGTGATGCTTCGAGAGCGTGGTCTGCTTCCACGAAGGTCCGAATTATGAAATTGGGTTAAAAAATCGGGAAATCATGGATAAACTGGTTTTTGGTTCACTTTCACTCGCTATTTCCATTTGAAAACTTGTAAACACTGAGAGCGCAGAGGTTGACAATTAGGAATCCAGAAGTGGCAAAAGAGGTCTCCGACTCTAACTTCAGAGTAAAAATCAGGGTTGGTCGGATGACGGGAACCAAACAATTTTAGAGATCCACCATAGCAAAAACTCATGCGAGATAGATATATAATTGAAATTGTAGAATGTTTTAAGGGTACAATGCTTTATCACTATTTGAATGGGTGCAAAATGTGCAATTGCATCCTAACTTGTCTATCATATCTTAAATCTTATCATTTTATTTGCTTCCGATTACTTTGCTGAATTTTTAAAGCCTTGGTCTATCTTTCTCGAAATTTATTGTATTGTAGAAAACGATGGCATTAAAAATGTTTGCATGTTTGACCATGGCATTTGCGTGATTTTGAAAAATATCAACCTTTTTATCTGCTCAAACCGTCAAACGATCTCAAGTGCAATTACACATGGGCATAAATTTCAAAAGTGCAATTGCACATTTTGCAGTCTCGGGATGGAGTTTTAAGTGTGCAATTATAAGAGGGATTTCCCAGACTGTCTGTCAGTGTTTGTAATGAAATACTCACTTTTTCTCAACAGTTTGCTTCCAATGTATGCTATAAAGTCTTGAAACTGAAGTTCCTTTTCTCCATCTTTAAATTTCATAATATCCTCAGGAGAAAATTGGACATTTATTACATTACACAAATTGATACATAAAATTTGTAACTGTGTTTTTGTCACTTTTCCAGTGCTTTTTGGGTCCAAAACATTGAATGCTTGCCGCAGTCCATTAGCTGTAAAATATTCCAAAGCTTTAAGTTCTTTAGAAAGTGTTCCATGCCTTAAAGAAATATCCCAATTTTCAGCATCTGGACTGTCTGTTTCATCAATTTCATCACTTGAAGTTGTTGTGATGTTTTCGTCTGCCATGAATCTCGACAGTCTTTTGACCTGAAAATTGACAAAAATGTGGAGCAATACGAGTCTTCGTCACGTGTTTTGTTCTTCCTTTTTCTCCTTACTTTGTTGTGGCGCAAGAAGAACCAAATATTTGAAAATTTTTACGCAAAATCCTCAAAAAACCCACACCACACCGTTTCTCTTTGAAATTTACTTAATGAATGAATTCGATTTTACTTCCTCAGAAATACTATCCTATTTCCTTAATTGAAAGCTTAGGTTAGAGGACGTGATTGCCTTTCAAAATAAACAACAAATCGTAAACGAAATCAAATTCCTTGTTTTGTTATCAACGAAAATATAGCCAATGACGCTGATTTCTCTCTGAGTGCAGTATATAGTTCAATACGTCATTCTACATGTGATAATAGTTGAGATAATCAATAATTATGTCAAGTTCCATTATAATTTCATATCCCTTTTTTATCATTTATCACATCATCTCATCCAAAATAAGCTAGATTAGGATGAAATAGTGGGAGTCTACATAACTTACACATAATCACATATACTTAATTATTTTTTCAGAGTTTTTTATCATAGAATTCAACCTAACCGTCAAAACTCATGAGCCATCGACCCGGGGGGGGGGGGAGGGTCGCGAGGGTTTGCAAGGTGACGGGTATGTCTGAGCTGAAAACCCGACCCTTTGAAAGACAAAATTTTGGTGATTTTGGGACCCTTTGAGAGACTTTTTCCTAAATTTTGGTGCATTTTTTCCAAATTTTGGTTTGATTTTCACCAAATTTTAAGCAAAATTTTTGGAAATCGTGACCCTTTGAGAGAGAAATTTTTGATTTTCGTGATTTTGGGACCCTTTCAGAGACTAACTTTTGAATTTGTAACCCTTTGAGAGACTTTTGAGGAATGAGAAAAGGTACCCTTATGGCTCGCACATACCCGGCACCCATTTTGCCTAAGTACCCCCCCCCCCGGGGCCATCGATCATCACTCATCAAGATGGGAACAACCTTATCCTCTCTTCCCAGCTCAACTATACGCTTTTATAAGAATGGTGTTTTTTTTCATTCCATCATGGGTATTCTTAACTTTTTGAGGAATAAAATCATTCTAAAATATTCTTATGGTATTCTTAGGTTAGTATCCAAACTCGACTCAAATTTAACATGTAATACATACCTGAAGAAAAGAATGGCTTATTTGTGAAAGTATTGAGTTTTACTGGGGGATAATTGGTAATTTACAATCACAAAATGTTCTAAAAAATTGCATTCTTAGGTTCATCCTAAAATTAATTTGAAAATTAGAAACTTACCTTTTTTACAAATGACATGATGCATAGAGATATGTCTAAGATGGGTTGGTGTTATTGTTTTAAATATTCCTGGTACGTGTATATTTATAAAATCTTCGTGAAATCGTGTAAAACCAAATTACTAAGTGAATCTATTTCGTCTAAAGAGTATATTAAGTGATAACAAGAAACACTCGTGGTTATAACATCACAAAGAATGTTCTCAACAAAATAGTGTGTTAATCATGTCTTACAAGCTGTGATTCTCAAAACCTTTTGAAAGAATATAAAAGTATTTTGCGTCAATAAAAAGCATATGGTGATTTGCTTTTGGTCGTATATGATGTTGGTAATTCTTATATATTGGCAAGTCTCTCTTTCTGAAACTATTTTGAATTGTTCTCTACGATTCTCAAAAATATAGAATTGGGCTGGACCAATCAAAAATATGGAAAGAAAGTGGAAGTGGAAGTAATTCTTGCCCGAACTTTAAATTCTGAAAAACGTTAAAATACACTAAAATGTCAATATATTTCGACCATGATTGTGCACACATAAAATATAAATACAGTACAAATAACTTGTTCTTGTAACGTTTGAAATATAAACCATCCAACTAGCATCGATAGTCAAAAAACTCTTTTATGGACTCGTTAGAAAAAATCAACTTAGATAAAGCACTCTCTAGAAGACCGTAAATGACAAGTCTGCGTCTGAAAGGTCAAATTTCATACTGTGATTTTCCAAAGTCGCCCGTTTAAAAGAAACTAAAGTAAACATCGTTTTCTTACTCCCCAATACCTGCTGAAAGATTTTCAAACACGTACCAACAGATTAAAAAATAAAATAAAAGGCCCTTCATAAGTTTTGTTACTCCTTTCAAAGTCTTAAGAAGACAAACAAAAGTATTTCGAGTGTACATAATAACCACGTCACACTTATCTGAAAGTTTCTCTTTCCGAGAATTGTTTTTAAAGTCAGTAAAACGTTATCAACCTGAAGAGTCTTTGAGTTAAACTTACCATAAGGGTTACTAAAAGAAGATTGACATCCAATAACTCAAAGTTATCAAAGTCATCGAAATACAATAATTGGCGGGACAGTCGGTCGGCAAAAACTTTATTTTATTGTCAACCCTGCTCATACTGTGCGTGTTATGGAACATTTCTGAACGTTACAATCATGGCATTCAAAGTGTCCAGAAATGAATATTTCCATTGTCATACCATAGTCCATCCTTATAAAAAACACTGGTCTAGAAGCTTATTGTTTTAACTTTTTGTTAGTTTTTTCCTTTGTTATTATCAAAAGACGAAAATCGATTTATTCAGTTTTTGATCACGTTACCCAGTACTCCTCTTGGGATTGGTTTAAGATTTAATCGCATGAATCAAAAAGTGAGCCAAACAAACTAATTTCTCAACGCAACGCTGTTGACATTTTAGAAATTATCGAAAGTGTGGTCAAAAAGTAAGAAGTTTACTGAAGTTTACTGAATGATTCGGTTTGGATTTTAATTTTAATGTAGTGTCCCTGAAAAGAAGTGCTTTGTGTTTGTTCTTTGATCTTTTGATTAGCTAATTTCAGATACCAAAACTTTACCGAAAAAACGCAAAAATGATTTTTTGAAATTTCGACATGGAAAAAAAGGCAGTTTTTTTTAAATAACTTTCGAACTACTTTTTCATATTTAATGTATGATAGCTCAAAATTCAAGTTAGAGCATCTTCTTTACGATAAAAAAAGAATGAACAAAAAATTTAAATCCTGAAGCTCACAATATCTCGACAAACCTGTATACTTTTTTTTGGTGCACCCGGTAGTTAATGACAAAGGACGATATGTAAATATTTTTGAATTTTTTTTAACTTCTCACACTAATACAATATAGTTTTTTTAAATACAAATTTATCGTGAAAAAAAATAATCAAAATAATCTGAATGACAATTCTTATGTAAATGATATATGAAAATTGGTTGGGTTTTAAAATTTTATACATTCATAAATACTTTCGATTTTTCTAAAATCCTTTGCTTTTACATAAAATAATAAAGCAAGCAATATATGACAACAAGTTATGACAACAAGTTGGGAACATTTTTCTAGCTAGCAATATCAGATGGAATTCAACATACAGTTGACTCTCTCTAATTCGATCTTCAAGGGACCAAGAATTTTATTCGAATTAGAAAAAGATTCGAATTACAGAAAGTATTTTATACTAATTTCTAGCTGAAGGAAAAAAATATTTGAGTTCGAATTATAGAGAGATTTGAATAGTAGAGGTACGAATTAGAGAGAGTTGACTGTAGTTTGTAAAGGCTATTTGTTCGAATCTGTTTCGATAAAATTTTCTTTACATATCATATTGTTCTGCTTGCAATAATTTTTATAAAAGATTCTTAGACAAAACAATAACAAAAAATTTTCATAATTTAAATAGAGCTTTAAAACACTTAACACAACGACATTTGAACACCATCTTCATTCTGAGTTGTAGGGTAAGCAGGGTGTAAATGATTTTGTTGCTGTTGTGTCGGCTGTGGATTAACACCATATTTCGAATTCAAATTCAAATCCCCTTCGCTTTTACGTGCCCCTTTACGGCCATGTTCATTTCCATTTTGCTGCGGCCTGCTGTCAGTATTATCCAAAAAGGAAAGCGCATCGACCGAATAGCGTTTCATTTCTTTCATGTTTTGACGAGCATAGGCTGCAGGTAAGGTATGCGAATTCGAATCATCTTCGCTTAATTGCTTTTGTTTTTTCTTATTCCGTCTTTTAGTGAACCAGCCTTTCTTCTTACTGATTTCTAAATCGTCGGAGCTTTCTAAGCTTTTACGATCCACATCGGGAGAAGAACGTTTACTGTCGGTGTAATCAATGTCGAGGTCGTTAAACCCACCGGACGTCTGTCGGGAATGTTTATGACTGTCCGATAAAGAAGGTGAATGAACACCTGAATCAATACTCAATGTCTCCCGAATAGAGGCTGTCTTAATGAGCGTTTTGTTTTGAAAGTAATCATTGGTTAGTTGAAGTTTCTTCCACTCGTTTGGAATTTTCGTTTTTCGTGTTTGTTCTTCTCCATTGAAAATATCATCTTCTTCTTTGGGCCGTGGTGGATCACGTGGTGGATCACGTGGTGGATCACGTGGTATTTGGTACACGTGGTCACTATCTGAATATCGAAAAGAAAAATAATGGATCGAGTTCAGCAAATATTTTCTCTTTTTCAGAAGCATATAAAAATTGTTCAACAATACAATACCGAAGGCGTAGTGGTGTGGTGGTCATCGCTCTTGACTCCCGTCTGGGAGACTCGAGTTCGATTCCCACTGTAGTACTACGGTTCACTTGGCAAATGAACACACCTTCGCCCGGGTTAAACCATACCATGTGAGGGGAATTGGGTACCACTAATCTGATACATAAGTGTGGGTGATATGCCAGGCGACGAGCTATATGCTCTCCCGCGTGGTTCGAGTGTCATCACTATGCATCATGATATCTTTGTCTCGCGTGCACAGAACCAGCGGTGTCTGGACAGCGCTAAGCGTTCCAAATCGAAAGAGGAGGATTTCCTACTTCGCAAGGAGTAGGGCCCATTCCCCAGTGGGGAATGTCATATCATATCATATCATCAATACAATACCAAAAGTCTCAACTGGCAAACAACGCTGTTTCAAGCTCTTCTGATGTTTTGTGTCAGGGATAAGGAAATGGAACCTATGTTACAAATCTTGCTTTTTAGGGTTAGGGTCTTTTTTGAATTCATACTACCCAGATCAAACGTATAAAGGATGATGAATTGTACGATGAAATTTAAAGGTTTTATTCTTACATAAATGTTCCCGTTTCATATCAGACACATATTCCTTATCAGTACAGTGGCTGCCTATTGCTATGTTATGCTGATATAAGCAAAAAAATGTTTCCCTTTTCCGCTTTTTGACCAATCTTGCTCCACATAAGCGCCAGTTCAATGTGAAATATCTTGCAATTTATCATCTTTTTTACTGACTTTTGACAGAAAAAAACTCAACTTACCTTCACTGGAAATACTATCAATTCTTCGCATATGTTCACCACTTTCTGTTAAAAAGCTGTCCGAAAATTCACTCTGAGAGCGCATGCGTGGTTTGGTGTTAACAGTTTGAAGACCAGATTTTCGTTGGTCTGGTGTCGAGTAATTCGCAGAACTTGAACCGCTTTGTACCGATAGCTTTGCCACACGTGGTGATTGTTTTAATTTTTGACGATGAAAATTTTCCAGGAAATGCTCAACATCTTCTCCGTAAAAGATATCAGGTGAGGCCACGCCACCTCTTTCACTGTGATAGAAAAGGAGAAAGGTCACACTTACTAACAATTTCGTTTGTATAAAATGCAGGATAATCAACAGTGTTTTTTTTGCGTTCTTATTCAGTATATGCACTAATTCTTAGTAGTCTCTATAACTCGAGCACCAAGAGGGACATAAAGTTTGTTCGAGTTCCGGAAAGTTCCATTATGGTCATTTTCTCAATAATAGTTTTCAAACGAAAGAGACTTGTTCACCTGCTCCGGGTTAAAAAAGTTAAAAATTCGAGTTGAATTCTCTTTAATTTTCGGGTCAGGCCTTGTGGGTTATTAGGATTCTAGCTCATTTTTCTTTTGGTTTGACCACCCCTGATTTATGATCGTATTTATGTTTATTGTGCTCACCATGGTTAGAAAGCTAAAAAGCATCTACTTTACAAGATAGTGAAAAAAATCGGTTGATTTAAGACCGTTAGCCTTAGATAATACCGAGTTTATGTATGTGTGTTTTTCTGCGACGGAGACGGTAAGGTTCTAATTTGACTAGATCCTGATCAGCTGAAGACGACGGTAAATCAGCACTTTCCAAATTGCTTCAGCCACTCTACCGTCCTCAAAAGAGCAAATACATAAACTCGCTAATGTATGGTATCCTTAAACGAAAGTTGCTTTAGGTAAGCTACCTGCTACTGGCTTGAGAAGGTGAATCAAGGACTCCCGAATCTCCTTCGTCATCTGAGAATGTATTCCCTTCCGTCAACACCAAATCACTGACATCTAATTTCTCCATTGTTCCGTATCGTTTCATGTCTAATTTCATACCCATTGCTTCTTGGTTTCGTTGACTAAGAAATTGAAAGACGAAAATATCAAAAAGGTATCGTACACTTTACAAGTCTGGACGATTATAATGGCTCTTGAACTAAATAGGGCCAAAGGCTCAGGCCCAGCGGAAGCGGGGAGACTGGGGAAACTTCAGCCAAACTTTGAGCAAATGAGATTTTTTTTCTCAAATTCCTAGCGAGTTTTTCTCATTTTGAGCCTTCAGCCTCCCCATTTTTACGGTGGTTCCGCCGGACCTAAGGCTGGTTCATAGCTTATACAATCAATGTTCCATGACCATGGCTTCTTGGTTATCACGTTGATTAAGAAAAAGAAGTAGAATCTTGAACCTTTCTCATACAAGAAAAAGGGAAGCTGAAAGCCCTGCGCCGGATCGAATCTAGCGCTTTTTTTGTTTTCATACTGCATATTTGTCAAAATCTAGCGAGATCTATTTTCAATTCAGCGTTTGTGTGAAAGCCACACGGGTCATGCATTTTTGAGGGGGGGGGGGGGGTGAACTTGTAAAACAAATGAAACAATCAAAATCAGCCATATTTGTTTTGATTTTGTTTCCCGCTGCATATGGTTTCGCCAGTACTTTTATGTCCCTTTAAAAACTCATTGAAAAAAACTACAGTCTTTCCTATAACTATATCTTACCGGAGTTTACGAGCAGCTCCTCCATCACCGCTGGATGAATTACCAACCGAATCTTTCGAGCTCCATAATCCACGATCAGAATTCAAAAAATTGTTCGTCAAATTCTCATTAGATTGGGTGAGACGTTGTTTAGATAATGACATCTCGTTGATGGAATCGTTGATATAATTGATGGTGTTTTCTGATTGGTTCTTTTTGCTTACTGGTGACATTGGTTTGATTATTGATTCTGATTGTGACTTGTTACCGTTGCTGATGTGTTTTTCGTCTGATTGTTCTGTTTGTTCCATGTGTTCTATTTTTTGAAAGGAAATTTAGATTATGAGAACAATTATAGTATACAAATAGAACACACATTTTACACCTTAGCCTGCATTTAAAATGAACTGTTTTGCATGAGAGAAACACAACTTTGTCCGAGTTAAGGAAGTATCGAGTTGGAGTAAGGCTTAAAAGGCAATGTTAACTGAGGAGACGAGAAAACTTGTTCGATTTAATGAGACATTCGAGTTAAAAAGACTCCACTGTACTTAGGTAAGTCTCAGACTCAGTACAAGATACATTTCTGGATGGAAGATTTCATAGTCTATAGGCTTCAAAACTGAGACCATGTTCACACGTTACTGTTCCGTTTTGCTCCGGTATGAATTTCCTTACAGATCGAGTGTGTTCATATTGGTTTCGGAACGTTTCGGAGCAAGAAAATGGAGCTGTTCCGTTCCGATGAAAAAAGTGGAGCGAAACCGTTTTGATCTGTTTTGCTTTGTATGTAACGTTTTCTTTTCTGGCGTTTCGAATTTTGACGTTCACACTTGTCTCGGAAACGAAACAAAACGTCTGAACATGGTCTGAGTTTATCATTAACAAAGATATTTGTTTCTCCTTACCGAAAAGATCTTTAGAAGCTTGTAATGCGCATTGGAGAGGTCTACGCATGGTGATTTTACCAGAGCGTAACATAACTTCTGTTTTACCGATTCCCATCAGCTCAAAACCAACGGAAGAAAGGAATTCATGACATCCGGGTACTCTCCATAACGGAAGAGGAAATGGAACTTGTACGTTGGACATGTCTTGGTTAAAATAGTATAATACTTCTTGTAACTGAAAAGTAAATAAATATTACATATATTTACAATATCGAGAAAATGTGTACAGTAGTCTATAATAGACAGTTTCAGGCTTTTAGGCCTTACACTTGGTCTATAGGCACTACTATAGGCAGCCACTAGTAGCCCCCACCGGGAATTATTTATTAACAGGTTTAAACATAATTGACAACTTTCACAAAAAATGTTTATCAATAGATATTTCAAATAAAAGAATGTTTAAAACACAGTTGATTGGCTTAGATTGCGAAACTCTCTTTTGTTTCGTTAAAACCTCAGTACGCAGTACGTCAATATTCAAAACAAGAGCAGTGCGTATATCCCGAAGAGTAGGCGTTTTACGCTCAAAACGAAGATATGACGTAGCCTAGAATATGTGAAAAAATACAACACAAACTCAAAATTTAGGCACTTCCTCGGAAAAGGAAATAAAGTTTACTCTTTACATCAAACTGAGATGAACTACTTTGCATTTTTTTATCTTAATTTGCAACGCTATAACAAAATCACATAAAATTAGATGAGTCAGTTGAGACAAGAAGGTTGAATCAAGATTTGTTCAGATATACGGAATGGTGGAGATTCGGTAAACCAGGACTAAGATGTACTATAGTGCGTAAAAGAAACCCCGGTCTGGAAGCCTTTTCTTTCTTTCTACTGTTGCGAACTTGAACTTGTGTTGAGAAATTATTTTGTTTTGCTCACTTTTTGATCATGTAATTAGCTTTTGAACCAATCCCAAGAGGAGTATTTGGTAACGTGATCAAAAACTGAGCAAATCGATTTTTATAACCGTTATTAACAAAGGAAAAAGTTAACAAAAAGCTGCAACAATTGGCTTCCCGACCAGGGTTTTTTATAAGGACTATGGTTGTACATCATATTATCTTACCATCTTGATAAGGGGTAATCCAATATATGGACTGGACCTCAATTTGGCAATAGCTTCTAGTCCGTTGCGACTCAAACCTAATGAAAAAATAAGTGATTATGGTTTTGGAACTTTTCCTTTAACTTCGGTCAGTCAAGGGTAACCTTGGAAGGTACTACTGTAATTTAAAGGGACATACAAGTACTGACGAAATTTAAATTTGACAAACCGTATGCAGCGGTTACAAAATTAAAACAAATGTCACATGTCAAGATAAAAAATAAAAACAAGTATGGCCTGATTTTGCTTGTTTCAATTGTTTAACAAGTTTGTTTTGAACACGTGATCTTAATTGTTCTCTTTAATGACATGTGGTTCGCACAATGTTTACATTTTACTACTTTTATGTCCCTTTAAGGTCTATGAAAAAAGGTTGCAGCCTAATACATATGCAGCGATTCAGAATGCCACGTGAATCGAAAAATCGCATGAGGTGATACCGCAATTAAAGGTTATTCTTGGCTGTTGGCACTAAGTAAAGCTTTTTGAAAAACAATTTACGAAGAGATTTTCAACAGAAGTTTGTTGCTAAGATTGTAGTATTGGGCTCTTCCAGAAAGAAATTGAATATGGGGGTGGAGGATATAACATTTTTTGGAAATTTACCCCCCGCGGATATTGTGAACTTGACCCCCGGACAACGGATCTCACCCCCGGACAAGCATCAATTGACCCCCCGGACAATCAAAATCACCCCTAATCAGAGCAAGTTTGACCCTGAAACAAGGTAAATTTTGCAGATTTTTCACTACCCCTGGACAAAATATCCAATTTATCCACCACCCTCATGTACGAAAATTTTCTGAAAGAGCCCATTGAGTAAGTCTATAAAATACGTAATAGTTATTAAACAGTTGCGAGTACAATATGAGAAATATTTTACGAGTTCCGAGATTTTTCCGTACAATATTTGCAAGGCACTTTTTCAGCAAAGTGACGTTAGATTGCTGCTACCGCTACAATGCAACAACATCTTCTCGTCAATTTATATTTTGTATATGTAAAATACAAGATATGCTGATGAAGTCACGAAAGATGACGAAAATTTCTACTTAAGCAGTCGCTTCATTTTTTCTGTTTTACATATTTGCTGCTTCAACATTTTACGTTTTCTAAAATACAAGATATATTGTACTCTTTTTAACCAATCAGATTGCTGATACTTTTTGGATCGCCGATAAAACAGACATATATTTCACATACCTAAGAAGGCATATAATGTATTACTGCTGTTATTCAATGTATCTGTGCATTCCATCCCAGGAAAGAAAACAGCATCTGGCAGATTGTTTTGTGCTTTCTCAAAGCGGAATCCCAAAGCAGCTAAAATAGGTTTCCAATGAGTTCCAGGAGCAATCTTTTTATTGATACTAGACTCGGCAACGTAGAGAGATGTTCGACGATCAGAGGCTAAACGTTGGCGTGCTTTCTCGACCTAAAAGAAAATCCATAAATAAGGAGTATAAAATAAGGACTGATGAGCAAGTGATGTAATACTTAAGCGCCAAAAAGGGGGTCCTGGTTCGGATCTTCGATATTCCGATTAGTTTATAGATACCCTAAACCTGACTGACCCTAAACCTATTGAAAACAATCGAAAAACTGTCTAAAGTGATGTAATACTTAAGCGCCAAAATTAGGGGGTCCTGGTTCGAATCTTCGATATTCCGATCAGTTCATAGATACCTTATACCTGGCTGACCTTAGACCTATTCATGATATGCACCACTGGAGAGTCTTCTATCATGAATTGAAAACAATCGAAAAACTGTCTAAAAGCCCGAGATAACCAGACTAATCAACGTAAAATATTGACTTTTATTTTAGACCCACATATCGATCAGATTCGAAATAAGCAGATCGGATAATGAAAGTAAAATGCAAAATTTGAAATGTAAAATCTGAAATCACCAACGCTTTGAACATCAAATTAAACAACGTTTTGCGCCTTTTTTGCGTCACATTAAAATTAAGAATCAAAATTTTTTTTAACACAATCTTACCAGATGTAGAATGACTTTGATAGCATCACGATTCGGGTTATCCAAAAACTCATGTAAAGCTTTGGTTAATGACTGCGTTTGACGATTTAACATGCTGTTTTGACCATACAATACAAATCCAGCCCAATGTGTAGGATGTTTAAATTCATCTGAAGTTTGCATAGCATGTACAGTCTGTTGAAAAGCCTCATAAGCTGGAATCCCTTTGTTGTACTGCTGGTAGAAACCTTGGAAGAATCGACGGCGTGCATTGTCTGCTACTGGCCATGTTGATGTAATGAGCGTTTTGCAACCGGCCATTTGTAAGGAAATCATAAGAAGATATAAACCATCAGCACAGATTGGGTCTGTATATTCACTTGGTGAAGAGATACCATACATGACGAGACTCGTTTTCAAATTCATTTCATAGATGTCTTTAGCTGTAATAAACACATCGGATAAACCGGGTGACCCGGCTCTTGAATCGGGTTCCAAATCTTCAATATCGGGATCAGCGCTAAAGTTACGTGACCGAACAGCATCTTTGGTGATGACTTTACACGGAAACACAAATGATGGTGTTTGCCAGGCAACATCTGATGAAAGATGGCAGACAATGCTTTTGTTTAATCGATCGACAATATCTTCTTTGAGATTCGAATTCCCGGTTGTTGGTGCCGTACCAAAGACCTTAGCAACACCTCTCGCTTCATCAGCAACCAATTCACTTCCACCACCAAATATAAACACGTTCTCTGATTCAGGGTCAATTTCAATGTTTTCACTACTGATTTCTGATTTGGTTTCTAAAAACCAAAACAAGTTTGGACTGTATGATAAATTATATTGTTCACTGAAAGATTTGGTAAAAGATTGACCGCGTAGTAGTGGGAATGGTATTAATGCAAGTTCTCTAGGTACGATTATTTTCAAATCAATATTGTTCATTTTGAAGTGCCCTTCTTCCTTCATTTGATTAAAATAATCATCAATTTCTTCCACGAAAAGTTTATACATGTCTTCTATAGGAGCTTCTGTAAACCAGTTATAATTTCTCGAATGTCTTTTTTCTTGGTCGGGTTTATTCGGGCGACGATATCGAAATTGGTAGGCTGGTGCATTCGGGCCGTCGAAACTGTTCGAAACTACGGGTCGTCCGATACGAGATCTTCGATTTTGTTTACGATCAATAACTTCGATGTTAGCGGCAAAACTCCTGGTACGATCGCTCAAGCCTTTTTCGTGAATTTCAACATCAAGCGTTTTTCGAGTTGTTTCGATAAACGAATCGATTTTCTTATTCGTTTCATCGAGAGAGATATTAACAACATCATCCATGTCAAGAGTCCGTAAATTCTCATCCTCGTAATTTTCAATAACTGTTCGTTGCCAAAATTTAACAAAACCGTCTTTTGGACTTAAAATCCAGCAATATAATTGTCCCAAAACGGTTGAATAAAAACAAACATTCGATGCAAGACTTTTAAGCCGTTGAAGGAATTTCTCATAAAGTGGTATACGTACTTGAATATCAATCCCGGCTTTCTTTAACAAAAGTTCTAAATTCAAACTATTAGCTTTTTCTGCCATGAACAACGCTTGTTTGTATTGCCCCGTTTTCACGTAGACTTTTTGTAACATTTGGTAGGCAGCCATAATGAATTTAATAGCCTCTGTACTGAATGATGTGATGCTTTTATGTTCAACATATTCAACCAAATCAACGACACGTTGAAAACACAATAAAGACATTTTCAAATCGTTATTCAAATAAAGCCCGAATGCTAGTCTATATAGAGCTTTAATTTGTTCACTTTGACTTCCAAGCTCATCGCTATACTTAACAGCCGATCTAAAACAATCGAGTGCTTCGTCGTTTTGCCCACACTGATAATAGAGCTTCCCAAGCCGTCCGCATGCTTGCATTTGTATATCGAGAGCTTCAATTTCTTCGCTTAAAGTAAGAGATTGTTTGTAACATTGAATCGCATTTGATTGGTTATCCAACTTGTTGTAAGCATCACCCAATAGATTATACGAATCCGCCTGCAGTGCTTTATTCTCCATTTCTACCGCCTTATCAAGGGCGTTTTGATGGGCGTGCATTGATTTCTCATATTCTTTGATCAGCTTGTAGGAATCACCTAGCCCACGATATGCATGATACTCATAATGCGTCAACTTCAGATCGCGAGCTGAGGCTAAAAGTTTTTCGTAATAAGAAATGGCGGAGTCATAGTTTTGTAATAGGGCGTGAACGAAAGCGACATTTTTATACGCGTCGCAGATTTCAGATTTTTCAAGTTCTTGGCAACATATTAATCGTTTCTCAGAATACATTAAAGCTTCCTGATAAGTTCCTTGGTAGATATGTATATCAGAGAGTTTCTTATAAGCAATATTTTCCTCATCTGTTAGCTGAAGAACGGTTGCGATTTGTTGGTATTGAAGCAGATGATGTATAGCATTGTCATGGTTACCAACCATTTTATAACATTCGCTAATGTCTAAATGTACGTGACCGGAATCAATCGAATCGTTAACAGTATCGCTTATACATTCAAGTTGTAATCGAAAGGCGATGATAGCTTTATCGTATTTCTCCATTCGCATATTGATACGACCCATGAGTTGGCAAACTGTTTTACATTGTTCTAAATTTCCAAGCTGTTTGGCGTGTTGAAAAACCTCACAATATAATTTATGCGCTTCTTCAAGTTTTTCTGATTTCTCCAACAAAGAAGCGTATGCGTAAATAGCTTGATAGAACTGTTGCGGTTTATCATCAATCTGTCGACGAAGAGTCAGCTCTTTCTCAAATCTAGCTTCAGCTTCCTCGATATTTCCCTCATTCTCCAAAACCTTGGCGAGTTCGTGATTACAATCAGCTTGCAAGGCTAGATCTTTACTTTTTTCAGCCGCTTTGACTTTTTCGTAAAAGAAGCGTAAGCCTTCTTCCACGTCACCCATCTCGATATAAATTTTTCCCAAATTTCCAAGCGCTTTACAAACGTTCACCGTATTCTTTTTCTCACGAGCCGAAGCTAAAAACAGCTTCTGACAACGGACGGCTTTCTCAAAATCATTCATTGCTAGATAAGCTAATCCAAGGTTGCAATAAGCCATTGAGAGTAATTCTCTATCATCTAAATCATTAGCCAATGAGATATTCTCTTCGTAAAATTCGATAGATTCGTTATAATTCTTTAGCCTGTAATACGCATACGCCAGATTGTGGGTGGCTTTGCACATTTCAGCTTTGTCTTGTAGTTTGTTAGCGACTGCAGAACCATTCTCGTAATGTGAAACAGCCTCTTCGAACCTCTCTTGTTGACTGTAGAAGTTTCCTAAGGAAAGAAAAGGAAAAGTAACAATTTAAAAAGATACCTTTTTAAGAGATTGATAAGTTCTGGGGATCTTAAGAATTAAGATGAGTCATTCTGTCATTCGGGTTTCCTTAAATGGAAAGCCTTACTTGGGGAGTAGATCTGGGTCACACAAGTATGTATAAATTAATTCACCGAGAGTGCTCAATGGTTGCATGAATAAAACACAACCAGGGCGAAATCATACGATTTTAAGAAAAAGTAGACAAGGATCAATTTAGTACTGTCATCTTTCACTGACTGCTGATGATTCGTAAAAGATGAAACTGACAGTAATAATAAATTGATTCTTGTCTACTTTTTCTTAAAATCGTATGATCTGGGTAACATCAACAGAACTTTTGAGGCGATTAACCAAAACTCTCAGCCCATAACAGAAATTAATCAATTTTTCCCTGATAAAATTACTTTCTAGAGTAACAAGCAAAAAAAGAACTGTTAAGGCCGGTCTCCACTTTCGCGCAAAGTGAGCGAAATCTTTTTAACGTCGGTTGAAAAATGAAGCAATTCCATTGGTCAAAATTGACGTATTGGTTGAAAAAAGCTTCCTTCAACTTCTTTTTTGTTCGGGCGAGACTTTTTCATGACGTAATTTTTTCTTTAGACAAAAAAATGGTTGAGAAAAAAACTGTCGCCCGTTTCGCGCGAAAGTGGATACAGGCCATTAGTAGGGGTTAACCGAAGAGTCAAAAGAAACGATAGCTGGAATGAAACTTACCAAGATTACACTCAGCTGTGCATTCAGCTCTTAAATCCTTCAACTCGACTGCGATACTCAAATATTCTTTATGGTGTTTCAAGGCGTTATCAACCATCTCCAACGCTTGGTAAGATGCAGCAATCTTGCCATGAAGTGATCCTTCTAAATGATGGTCATCCACATCCTTGGCAACTGATAGACCAAGTTTATAATATTTAATTGCACGTTCGTGTTGTTCTAATGCTTGGTAAGCATCACCGATGTTACCATAAGCTCTGGATTCCCCTTCCCTGTCATCGATTGTCCGGCAAGATTCTAAATACGATTTCTGGTATTCCAAAGCTTTGGCAAAGTCTTTTTTCTCTTGATAGGTTAGACCAAGATCAGCTTGTGCTTTAGCTTCTAAACTACGGTTTTGTATTTCGATAGCGATTTTCAATTGTTGTTCGTGGCAATTCTCCGCCATTTTCAGTTTCCCTTGAAGGCGGTACGCCATTCCAAGTCCTGATAGGGCGTTGCATTGATTCTCATAATCATTAGATTCCTGTGAGATTCTGAACATTTCTTGATATATTTTGGCAGATTGTTCATATTTTTGGATTCGCTGGTAAAGACCACCTAACAAAGACATTGCGTGGCAGATCTCGAAATGTTCCTCAAGATCCATCACAATCTTTAGATGTTCTTCCTGACATTTTATGGCGTTATCGAAGTCACCCAACAATGCGTAAACAGCACCAACGTTTGCCAACTCCTTGGCTTCGTGTAAAAGATCACCAATTTCCTGACGTAACACTGCACTTCGCTTGTGATGTGACAACGCATTTTCGTAGTCACCACTTGCAACAAACACGTGACCGAGGGCGGTTAGGGCGTTGGCAGCTTGGCGTGTATCATCTTGTTGGGTGGCAATATCTAGTTGCATCTGGTGGTGTTGTTGGGCATCTGAAAGTAGATTCTGGCAAAAATACGCATTGCCGAGATTTCCATGTACCCTACATACACCTGAATTATCATCTAAACTTTCAACAGTCAATAGATCTTGATGCATGAAGTGTAAGGCGCGTTTTACATTCCCATTTTTCCAGTACGCCGAACTGAGTGCTGAATAAACGGAACCTTTCAGGGAAAGGTCATCTGTTCCGAGTTGTAATGAGCTTTCGAGTACCGTAATTGCGGGTTGAAGCTCATCAGATGCGAGCAGTTCTTGACCAATTATGGCGACCGTTGCAAAAGCTTTACCACTGATATCCGATGCCTCCAGTTGTTCAAATAACGGCTCTAACGTTTCTAGAAGGAAAAAGAAGTCAGTCTGTGTTAACACAAAGTTATCTTAATCAACCAATGAAAACTTAAAGTTTGATAAACTACACTTTTCCAGTTATGGAAAATTTGAGTTGTCAGTGTTCAAGTAGTCCTAGTAGTTCCTAACTATATTTTTTCAATGTCGAAATTTCAAAAAATCATTAAAAACAGTAATCACTCTATAAATAAGACAGAATGACAAAAAAACAATTTCATTGTTTCTTTTATTCTTTTTCCTCTAATCTTATATTTTGCCAACAGTTTGCCCATCTTATTTGCACGTCATGAACATTTCTAACACCATCAAACTCAATGCAGACCCAAGTTCTTTGAACAACTGTCGAGGAATGGTAATCTATTTTTTCAAAAATTTTCTCACATAGCATAACATCAAAACCTTGGAGATTTCCAAAAAAAAATTTCAGCTTTTCCAAAAATATTATCGTACATGGGAATAGCTTGTTTTACCATATTCTTAAATTCCGAGTTTTGATGAACACAGTTGCACTTTTTGGTATTTTTATGTGTAAACAAGGTAAGTGTCAAGAGAAAAGTTTGCTCGCTGTTTTTGATGGTTTTTTGAAATTTCGACATTAAAAAAAAGTCAATTTTTTTGAAATAATTTTCGAACTACGTTTTCAAATTTAATGTATAATAGCTCAAAATTCAAGTTAGAGCATCCTCTATACGATCAAAAAAGAATGAAAAAAAAAATCAAATTCTGAAGCTCGCTATATCTCGACAAAGTTGTATACTTTTTTTTGGTGCACCCGGTATATTCTTAAAATGATTTTATTTTCACCACATTGTGAGTGTTTTTGGGCGATATCCTTAAAAATTATGTGTTTCAGAGCTCACAAATCCTTAAAATGTTCTTAACTTGTCCTTGATGTCCATATAACGTTAGATAAACATTCAGACAAGAACCATTTATGAAGATGTTGAACTGAAGAGACAATATTATAGTGGTTCGAGTTACAATTTTACCTTGCAAGTTAGATTTTAGTGATGCTTCCATTAGAGCTTGAAGAAGCTGTTGTGATTTCTCGTCGTGAGCGAGCGCCGAAGCGTAGGCGGCCAGTGCTTCGGCATGTCTTCCCATGCATTGTAGTGCAATGGCCTGTCGGTAATAGCCCTGTAGAATAACAAATGAAAAATGATTAATTATAATTGTTATGAAAGGCGAACACGTAGATCAAAATTACGAGAAAATATACTTCTTAATATGAAAAGCGTTCTCAAACAAATGTTTTTATTTTGGGTTTTAATAAAAAAACCTCCTCAGGGATAATATAATCCATCCAAAAGGGTTTTTATATTTTCAGAAATAAAAAACCCCTCAGTACAATTCCAAGAAGGGAATGCCGTTGACAAACTGTACAACAATATATTTTGAAGAAAACAGAAGCAGAAGATTGAAAGGGAATCATGTCTGATATCACGGTCGCAATTCATCATGAAAAGTAAAGGGGGGGTTTCAGGGGGTACCCGATTCCGCAATTCCGCCAATTTTTTCTCCAATTTCCGTCAAACCGTCTTAAATTGAACCAAAATTCCGTCACCGAAAATTCCTTTGAAATTCAATATTTTTGTCGAAAATTCCGCAAATTTCGAATATCTTTTACCAATTCCGAAATTCCGCGAATTTTTTTGCTAAATTCCGTTTTTCCGCACTAAAATTGTCTAATTTTCCGTCTCCGTCAGAGAACCCAACTTCCGTAATTCCGTCTAAATGTTCGCCAAATTCCGCCACTCCGTCCGAAAAAAGGGCCGATTCCGCTCCTCCGCCAACCGTGAAACCCCCCCAGTAAAGACTATCGCTGGGCGCTAAATAAAGATTTGTTGGTTCAAAATTTGTCTACCAACAAAGGTGCCCAACAACAAGTCTTTATTTAATAAAGACGTTATAAAGGTCAATTTCAGTCAATTTGATACGTACTTTGATGACTAACTTCTGGCTCATTCTAAACTACAACCAAATTGGAAGACATTAAACTATTATCACACACAGAAAAATGTACCATTCTCATATACAACAACAGTACAATCTTTTAGTTCCGTTCTACACAGAAATTCTTGTGAAATATTCATGGTATTGTGACATAGTACAGGAAAAAAAGTTAGTAGGCTGTATATAGATGGATCATTGAGTATAATGAATAATTTAGACAAATAATTGTATCCATTTTTACTTCCTTTTTCCTTCCATTGGAAACTTTGAATTCATGTTCGGTTTAATATTTCATGATTTTGGTGGGTTTGTAGTAATAGGTTACCGGACTTCAAGAAAAAGCCGCCTGTATAATATTTTCTGTATTAGAAAATTTAAAAGTTAGGTTTCCTTTATACACCCAGAAGGTCCATTAAAGGTTTTATTTTACATAAGTGTTCCTGTTTCATATCAGACACATATTTCATATCAGGACAGTGTCTGCCTATTGTTATATTATGATAATATAAGCAAAAAAATGTTTTTCTTTTCCTCTTTGTGACCAATCTTGCTCCACATCCGTGTCAATCCAATGTTAAAAAGCTTGTGAATTAAAATTGATGAGTAAGCAAACGATATCACTCTTATTTAAAAACAAAACCATTAAGATTTTGAACCTCAATAAAGGGACATAGTATTTTGGAGATGCAGATGAATTTAAAAACATTAAAAAAAACAGTTTCAATGGATACGCCTCCATAGCGGTTGAAAAATTCGAAAAGCTTAAAGGTTTTGTTTTTAAATAAGAGTGGTATCGTTTGCTTACTCATCAATTTCAATTCACAGGCTTTTTCACATTGGATTGACACGGATGTGGAGCGAGATTAGTCAGAAAGAGGAAAAGAAAATTTTTTTTTCGCTTATATCAGCATAATATAACAAAAGGCAGACACTGCCCTGATATGAAATATGTGTCTGATATGAAACGGGAGCACTTGTGTAAAAATAAAACCTTTAAGAACAATATATTCGTTAATAAGTTCTTATTAAGTTTAAAGTTAAATTATATTTAGACAAAAATTTGGTTTGACATTTAGGTGGAGTTAAGGTAACCTCCATGGTGAAATTGGTCGTGGTTTTCATCCAGGTAACACATCTTCAAAAAGAAGATTAATTTTAGAAGATGATAATTTATCCAAGGTGATCGTGTGATTTCCAGATTTCGCAAAATGGATACCTTATCGGTAGAAAATTCGTCGGTCAAAAATTTCGTCGGTCAAAAATATTCGTCGGTAAAAAATTTCGTCACTTGGCAATAATTTCGTCACTTTTTGCCGACGAATATTTTTGACCGAGACCTTTCTTTTCCTTTATTGTTCTAAATTTCCCCTGTTGTACAGCATTTTTCTGTACTAAAGAGCTCTAAAATGAAATAATATGTTCTATTCAATACTTCCAAAGGTAAAACGGACGATTTTACGAAAAAAACACTTTTTAATTTTTAATTTTGACAACTTCGTCGGTCTAAAATATTCGTCGGTCAAAAATTTCGCCGGTCATAATTATTCGTCGGTAAAAAATTTCGTCACTAAGCGATTTTTCCGTCACTTTTTGCTGACGAATTCTCTACCGATAAGGTACTACTTTATGAGAAGAATTATGGAAAACCAAAATTTCAAAAAAAAGACCCAAGTAGAATCCATTTTCTAACTCCTGTCAATCAGCGAGTGTAGTACCCCCTGGTTATAGGAATCATTCAATTACTTTATAGTGTTTATCCACGGGGGGGGGGGGGGGGGGGGGGGGGTACTAGGTTTACGAGATGACGGGTATGTCCGAGCCAAAGTTTGAAAATCGACCCTTAGAGAGACTTAATTTCGAAAATGTTGTCCATTTTTGATGTTTTTGCAACCCTTAGAGAGACTATTTTCAGATTTTAGTCTAAATTTCAAGAATTTATGATCCTTTGAGGGTATTGGTTTTCGTAATTTTGGAGCCCTTATAAAGACTCAATTTGTTTTAAATGGTTTTTGTACCCCTTTGAAGGACTTTGAAGGACTCAAGGATGTAAAAAAGGGACCCTAATGGCTCGCACATACCCGGAACCCGTTTTACCTAAGTACCCCCCTTCCCTCGGTGTATATCTGTTATTTTGAATCAGTTTTCATCTGCTAAATTGTTCATTAGTTTTAACAATCAAATTCTATTGAAGTATTGAACCATGGTGTTGGGAAAATGCCGAAAAAATGCATTCTATTATTATCTAAAATCAAAATCTAAAGACGATATTTTTAGCGAGTATGTTTTAAATCGGTGAAAAATTTATTTTAAAGAGACTATACACGTTTTTTCTATAAGTACAAACTATATAAGAAAATAAGGCTAAGTGGCCAAAATCTTAAGAACAACTTTAAGGCTTTATCGGCTCTGATACACTTGTTTTTTTAAGAAAATGGACAAAAATACTCAAAAAATGCTGAAAATAAAGTTGGCTTGAAACCCAAAAAGTTAATAACATCTGAAGGCTTCAAAAATTTTGGATGTTCTTATAGAAAACGTGTAGTGTATCATTTGAATGGAGTTAGTGTAAAGACTGATACCTAGTTTCCGATTTATAATTCGTGGAGCTTAAAGTAAAGGAAATTTGCATCTTGATAAAAAGCTGATGTCGGATCATCTTATTTGACAGCCGCCTGCATTGCTTGTTGCTAAGATCATTGTAAAAGTAGTCCGGGAATAGCCGAATCCTTGTAATGCAAATTCTTATAAAACGACGTTTAAAATTTTAAAGTTTGTTAATTTTTTAGTGGGATGAAATTGCGCAATCCTTAGTTACTTTTGAAATCTGAAGACGAGATTATTCTTATAGAAAAATGAGGTACGTAGATAAATTTGGGTTGGCAAAACAACGTACCGTATTACTTCGAATAAACGCCCGGGGCGTTTATTTAGTTTTTTCGATTTTAGGAGGGGCGTTAATTCTTATTTTAGCGATTTCAGTGTTTAAAAAAATTGAATCTGCTTGGGGTTTGAGGGACACGAATCATTCAACGGTAATAATTTAGCTGAGATTTCAAATATAATTAATTATTGCAATAATCGAATTAAAAATATAGCAAAAGTGATTACCTATGGGACATCAACAAAATGATTTAAAATATTGGCTTTGGTAAATTTTGACGAAAGAATCGTTTAGCTGTAAATCTGAACGATCTCATTAATAACATTAATCTCCTCAGTAATTGTAAATTACATCTTTAAGTGAGCTAACCATATCAAATTATTAATCATGGTTGACTTTCATGATAAGGAACTAACTCCACTCTCACGTACAAGCTCTAAGAGTTGACAGAAAATCTTTGATGGCTCCTAAACCAACACATATTAGTTATAAACAAGAATTTGCGATATGTAACCAACGTATTCCAAAATTACGTCACTTTTATAACAGCTGGTTGATTGCAAGTGACATAGTGGAAAGGGGAAAAAAAAACAGAAAAGTTACTTAATTTTGTGAAGCAATAGCAGTGCTGTAGGAAGCATTTTGATATTAGGGGGCATAAGTTCAGTGACACCGTGAAGGCCAACCATGGTTTGGCCCGAAGGGGGAAATTTTGAAATCTAGAGCTCTAAATTGGCTAAAAACACACTCAAAAAACTAAAATAATTCGAATAAAGGCAAAATTTTATGGTAAAATACTCTATTTTACGAAAAAATCACTCTTAAAAATATTGGGAGGGGGGGGGGCTAAGCACCCCCTAGCCCCCAGGTAGCTACGGCACTGCAATAGTGCATATCATGAATACTGTCTTCGTGCATCACTAGCGAGTTTATGTATTTGCAATTTTGAGGACGGTAAAGTGACTGAAGCGATTTGGAATAACCCACAATTTTGACCAGCAAAATCAAGGGCGGTAAAAGTGCTGATTTACCGTCATCCCCAGTCAAGATCTAGTCAAATCAGAAGCTAACCGTCTCCGTCACATATATATAAACTCGGGGTACAGATAAGTTAGATGCCTCCTGAAAAAAAATAACCTTAAAAATCTTGAAATACAAACTTTCAGCGCAAAATTGTTGGATTGGCTTAATTAGGAATAATATCGAGAGTAATTTCAAGGAAAGGGGTACACGTTTTTTTATAAGGAACACGTTTATAAGGAACTTGAGGCTGAAAATGGTCCAAAAAATAAGGAATTGTTCAGAAACTACTCAGGCGAAAACCAGTTAAGGAGCAGTTAGAGTTAAACTTAAACTCGACCACATTTACAATACATTACCTAAACAAAACGTTGATACATATCGATGGAACAACGCTAAAATAAACGTCTTTTTCTGTACTTTAGTAAATTGTTTAACAATAAGCATCAAATCAGTCCAAACTTTGCAACTAAGTAAAGAAGGAACTCGATAAGAAACTTTGAGGCTGAAATTCTCTGAAAAAATAAGAAACTCCAGGCTCGGAGCCAGGTTAAGGTTCCTTATTAAAAAAACGTGTATTCTGATCCGGAAAAAGACCTCCAATTTTTTCTACTTCCATGATAGGGTGAATTCTATGAATATTGAAAGAACGTTGTGTGTCAGCGCAATTACCGCGGAAGAAGCATGGTTGACAACAACTCATCTTCACTTTTAATTGTCATAGAGAAGTATAGTATTTTGTTCGAAAAACAAAACAAATCAACAGCAATGAGCAATATTGTCAATCTCGTGTTGTTTTTGAAGAATCTTTTATAAAAAGGAAGCGATATGTTTATAATATGAGTATGCAATATTTTTCATTGAATAAAGACAGGAAAAACAAGATTGAAGATAAATAGTGACTATATTGAAAATAACTTTTTTTTGACAAAAGTATAACAAAGTTGCAGTTGATTTATCAGTAATTATAGCCTTAACGTTACTTTTGTTCAAATTTATCAAACGATAATTAAGAGCTTGAATTATGGAAAAGGGTAAATAAATTTAAAGTTAAGCCTCAATAATATAGTTTTATATGAAAATTTACAAATTACTAACCTGAGAAAATCGTTCGTTTTCCTTCATTTCTATACTAACTAAACACAGGCATACCATTTTTATTTTCCTTCATAAACAAATTTCAGCAAACTGCTAATAATGTAAAATATCATGAAAGTTCAATTTTGTTTTGAAGCAGTTCATTCGCAAACAGGTTCAAAATTGAATTTTTATCTTAATAGAAGATCTACTATCATAATTTTCCACTTTTGATATGTACCAATTATGAAATTTCCTTAGCTACCAGGGCTTAACAGGTTGACACTTTAAGTATAGAATTAAGATACAGAATTGATGTCTTAATTATTTGAGTTTGAAGGCTTTTGATAGGTTAAATGGGTAATAATTCTGAAAGATTAAGATAAATGTATTGCCATGTGAAGGTCTTTGTTCTATATGCAATTTATGCAATATTTCCAACTAAACACAAGTTTAGGAGTTCAATTTGAAAAAAATACGCCAGAGATGACAGGTACCATTATATTACCAGGAACCATAATTCCTGCATTATTCACGATATCAAATTTAAAAGAGAAAAGATATCATTACCAAAAAGGATTGATTGAAGATGCTTCTGAGAAAAAGAAAGGACAATGACAGATTGCCAGAGTTTAGGGCGATGAAAGAAAAATGAAAAGTACCAAAACGGTTTGGTTTCTAGAATTTTGAAGGACATCATTAACGTATCTCCTACCATTTGCTTACACAGCAGTTTTAAACAAAAGACAGGACAACTTTTTTATCCTTGACGCGTCGCGCGAGCACATATTTTGAGTAATTCTTTTATTTATGCTGCTTTGTCAGCATAAAAGACGCCTCCTTTCTACACCATAAAAAAGAATATCTTCAAAAGGAAACCTCTATAAATTTCTTATAAAAAACATACTAGTCAAAGAAAACGGATCTTGGTGAATTTGACATTGTAGAGAAAAATAGAATGTTCTTGAATGATTTTTTTTTCAAACTTGATTAATCAGCAAAGATGAACTAGCTAAAGGAACTGACAGAATTTCCTTCGTTTAGTCAAAATGTCTCTAATTATGTATCCTGCCATTTCTACATAGTTTTGTATGTGCGCGTGCGACGAATATAATAGTGATTCATTTTGTATTTTTATTGAGGAAATAGTATTGTTTTTTATAATGCTGAAAGAAATATTGAAACAGTACAAGGGTCAATTTAAATATATTTTATTAATGTTTCCTAAATCTTAAAACATTTTGGGCAGAAAATGCAATTTTACATACTCAAAATCAAAAATAAAATACACATTCCATTCACATTCAATTTTAAACTCGGGTAGAAAGCTATCGAAAGAGCAGCTTTCTGGTCACCTTCGACTGGACTTGCGTATTAGTAAGTATTAACGTTGTATGAAGGCCCGGGGGGGGGCACTCGATTTCTAAACGACAGCATGTGCCGCCAAAAGATAGCTTTCAAAATCGCACCCTTATACAGTAAAGCCCTTGAGCAGTGAAAAGGTACCGTTACAGTGCATTTTACCCAACGTTTCTAACCCTTTTAGTGTAGTTTGATTTCATATCTTTTTTAATGAAACCACCTGAAAATGAGCCAGAGATGTCGAAACAATGTGCAAAACAAATAAAAATGAGTGCGAGTCAAAACTACCAAGATACATCAGATTTTTACTGTCAGACTTGCAATTCAGCAGTCTCCAAACACACCCTTACAGTGTATTCGGCTAAAAGAAGACCCTTGAAGTGCACTCTATCAAAACACCCTTACAGTGCATTTTGAGGATCTCGAAAAACCTACCCTTCTAGGGTACGAAGGTTGTTGATCATGATGGACCATCCAACCTTTACAAGCTCTTTCACTTACCGTACTGTTGACTCCAAATATAAAACCTTTGCCTTCATTTTTCTGTAAAGAGATTTTACGATTTCGCGCTGTAGATTCGACGTGTCGTTGCATGCTATGATGGACTGTGTATGATGTTTGTATGTGTGTGGATCGTTGTTTTTTTGTTTTATTTTTTTTATGAAGACATCTAGGTATAAAAGGCGAGTTAGAGAAGCCAAGTCTAAGTTACTCATCGGCCAAAAGCCTATGTCTAATTGGTCTAATGCGAAAGTGTCGCAGATCAAAGTTCACGGAGGTCCTACTCTTTCTATGTTTGATTCAAGAATATTCTACAGATTTGAACGCAGGAAAAAACGCACTCAAAGCATTAGTGAGGCAACAACCAGTATAGTGACTGGAGAAAGTAGATGAAAATGATGGTTAGAACTGTATTATACCCATTGACATTTATATATCCCTGGACTAAGTTACTCAATCCCGGCCAAGCAAAATCTTTGATCGGAGTTTTTTGAAAAGTGGTACCCTAATGGCGGCACTACTCGATGAAAATGCATCGAGAGCGCTAGATCTACTTTTCCTCGAGTACTTTTGATGATGTAGTGCCGTTAAACGCTAATTTTTAACATTGCAATGGCTTCTTCTCGGGTACCAAATTCCAATAAAAACTCCGATCAAAGATGGCAGATAAAGCTTGGTCCAGGGATATATATGTCAGTGATTATACCAGATTTGGAAAATAAAACACATCTGAAACACTGGATGTCGACCCTGTTCTCAATTGGTTCCAAAGGTTCAAGTGACATTCATTTAACATCATATTTCAGACCGTTATGTGGCGTAAGACTGCGTTGCTTCAACATAATGTGTCCACTGAGATTACTAACCAAAGGTGTTTACCAAAATTCAACAGTCTAGAAACTTTCAAGAAGGAATTCACGAACAAACAAACTACATAAGAACATAAGGCTTCGCTGGCGAAAACGTTAAGAACAAGTTAAGAACATTTCAATTAACGCTTTGTGGACTCAAAAACACCCGATTTCTTAAGAAAATGGACAAAAAAGTCAGTGACTTAAAAGTGCGAAAATAAGAATATGTTAAGAACATTTTTAGGCTTAAAACTAAAAAAGTTGAGAACATCCGAATGCTTCAAAAATTTTTGATGTTCTTATAAAAAAAGTGTAGCAGCTATCAAATAACATGTAGTGCTCTTTTTGTACAATAAACCCTAAGCTTACTTTTTCTGTAGAAAAAATCTTTCAAACAAGCTAGAGGGCTAGAGTCACAAACATATACTGTACCAAATCCTATCAACCGCTCAGCTAGCATAAAACGTTAAAACAACATTCATTTAACGTCCAAGACATCCATATAACGTTAGATGAACGTTGTTTGAACACCTTGTAAGAGATCTGGGATAGAGTAGCAAAGGGATTCAAACAAGAAATCGTCCTCACTTAGCTTGGACACAGTCCCTTAGCAAAGACGTTAAATTGACACTTCGATGTTTGTAAAAATAATGTTCACAAATATTTATCACAGAACCAATACTACATACTCAATGGCAATTTCTATATTTCACAATCTTAATAATTTGAATAACATTGAGACAATAATTATTATTATCATGAAAATGATCATCTCAAAGTTCTGAGCAGACAAGTTAGTCAAAAATTTCCCACTCTCAAAAATAATTAGAGAAACAAACAAAAAGTTTATTTGAAACAAAACAACAACATAACCGAAACATATTTAAAAACAAAATATCAACTTTTTAAACAAAAAAGGCATCACTACTCAAAACTAACTCAGTCAAAATTGTTTTTTTTCTATGCATCGCTAATGAGTGAACAATACATACAATTTTTTTTAAAGGATTTCCTTCTAAGGTATATAACAATGACACAGTAATTAAGTAATTAAGATCAAATTTTCTCTTTTCTCTCTTTGCTTTGGTTGTGGCGAGTTTTAGAAACATTTTTTTTTCGATGTCTGAATGACATGTCTACATCAGTATCTTGTTGTTTGATTCTAATATCATTCTTCCAAAAACCCATATTGAGAACAAAACAATTAAAATCCATTTTTCTGTTTCATGTTTCTTATAAATCGTCCTTAAAAAAAAGTTATCAAAATCGAAAAACATTTCTCTTTTTTTAAGTATCAAATTTTCGAGTTACTTAGGTAACAGGGTGACGTCATTTTGATATGACGTAATGATAAGTCACTACAATCATCGTTTTCAAGAGGACCTCGGAAAAATAATTCTTGAAAGGGCTGTATAATAGATCATTTTGGCAAGAATCATGAATTACTATTATCATTTTTGCCCATTCTCCTAAGAACAATTTCTGTGTTTTAGAGTCTTAAAATGTCCTTAACTTGTTCTTAACATTTCAACCATCGAAGCCTTATGTTCTTATATAGTTTGCTCTTATAGAGCATTACCTTAACCACTTTGTCTTTTGGCAGTTTAAATTTCTGTATACGATGTTGACTTAGATACGAAGGTTATGCATTATGTGAATTGCACTAGTTACAAATCTACATTTCCTGGCTTAACAAGTATTAAATGTAGTTGTAGGGCAGTAACTTTTTACGGTATCTAAGAAACGAAAAAAGATGAGCACAAATTTGATGGCAACAACAAGGTTCAAATGTTCAAATATTAAAAAAAGTATAATGTTATGATTCTTAAATCTTCATTTTTATCTTTTTCATTCTTTGTCATTTTTTTTATCATTACTATAAATTACGTGTCCGGATGATTTAGAGACAGACTTAAGTACTAATAATAGATACTGAATTTGTTTTTTAAAGTTCAATCTCGGTACTACAGTGCATAATATTTCAGTGCATCTCGCAAACCGCCTCATTGTCCATTACTTTTTTTCCCCATGACGAAAAAAATTGACTCTACCCCGCATTTGAAAGCTGATGAAGCTATCTTTCCAACGGTATATAGAAACCTTTTAATTTTTTTTCTAGGTTGACTCAAAATTCTACTGGAATCCCATATAGGATTCAAAGGAAAAGAAACAATCTGAGATTATCCATGGACATTCAATAATTCTGAAACATTGATGAGAAAATCGAAAGCGTTCTATTGAATTTGATGTATCGGGGAAAGGAGGTTGACTCAAATTACACATCAGAATTTATTTCAAAGGTTATCAGACAGTTTTTTAGAAGATTGTTGTATGAACCTCAATCTCTATCATAATGCCAGACTATTTTCCATATTAATAACGTGTATTATCGTGCTTTTCCCTCCAACAACGCTTCGATACTGCCCCTACCCAAGGCTTTTACCTGTTATAAAAGATTACGTCATGAATATCAAGGAATTCAGACAGTATTACATCACAAGTTACAAATATTCTATTTTCCTGTTCAAACATTTTTTCCAAAAAAACGAAATTTTTATCCAAAACAAGAAAAAACATAATATAAAAAATACATAAATTCTCAAGCATGTCACATCTCATACAATAGAAAGTAGCATGGCGGGAAGTTAGATGAAGGTTGATGTTATTTCCTTAGGCGGATATCAAATGCAACCTTATAAAGCATTTAAAGAGAAAAAAAAGTTCAGTAAATTCTGTTTCCTTTCGTCAAAGGGAAGCTTGTCCAGTATTTCTATTTGAGAATATAGTCTTCCTTAAACTAATTAGGAAAAGGTCATTATGACCATTAACCCATTAAGTACCATAACAATACCACAAGTGCCGTGGGGTTGAGTCTACAAACCATAGCCATGTGTCACTCTGATTTGAAACTAACCAAATAAAAACGGAATTACTTTGTCAGAAATAGAACACCTTAACTACCTTGTGTGATAAAAATAAGATTCAAAATTACGATAAAAATTCGATTATGCGATACACCATTCGATGAATGATTTGAATTCATAATTCTTCAAAATGAATCGAATATTTTATCAAATAAGGAGGCTACAGCGTTCCATATGTTTTTACAAGCCAAAAATATTAGATTGTAGATATGCTACTTCATGGCCTTCATAAGTAAACGTAACAAGGATTTATCAGCCTAATTATAACACGGAAATTAAAAAAAGTTAAGACGAAGGACAGCTTGTCAACTATGATAATATTCTTTGAGATGGAAAAGTCAATTTAGAATCAACTTTCTTTTTGATATGTCCTTATATAACGCATTAGAATTGATTGAAACGATCTTTTACCAGTAATTTAAGGTCGATAATTTGAAAACAAGTGCGCCCTTTTGTGTGTAGCTAATTATGGCAACTATTCTTATGACATTTTTAATTTAAAAGTAGAAAAAAAAACTGAAGAAAAACACCTAAGGATTCGCATAAATTTTTTCCTCACGTGGCGATTGTGACGTCATTTTCAACGTCATTTTCTCTTCTGAAATCTGAGAGCTCTAGCTTATCCACTTCATCCAGCTCTGAAGATTCAATCCGAAATCCTCAATAGAGTATCAATAGGGAACATTTACATAAAACACCCCCTTCTCACAGACCCGGTGGGATTTTATAAGCCAGTGGGGGATAAAAATAACCGACCAAAACTCAATGGGGATTGTTCATCCCATCTTTTTATGGCTGGGGATTTTAATTCCATTGTTTTCTAGCCTGAAAATTCAGTTGGGATGGAAAAAGTTAGCACAATATTTTGCAGTGAGGATTTGCTGATCTGATCATTTTCAGCGGGGACAAAAATTAGAGTATAATTTTTCACTGGGGGCGATATTAAAGTCGAGGAAAAGTCTGCATTTGTGGATTTAATTCACGGTGCAAGGACTAATCAGTTATTTTTGTAAAGATGACTATTAACAAAATCCTGCTTACTATTGTTTTGATCAAAAGCCATGACTGCATACTGTGAGAAATGAATCCGTTACATTAGTTGCAGATTTTCCATGAAAAGATTTTTTTCACAAAGATTTGTGAAGATTTCCTGGCTTAAAGCCTAGAGTGTATTCAAAAATCATTTTAAACACGTAAAATGATTCAATTCTAAACGACACTAAGCTCTTTCGTAATTAGATGAGTCAATCTCTAAGCGAGCAGTGACTTCACTGTTGACACGGGATACGATATCTTTCTAAATCCTGCTTTATGAGTCGCTAGTCAGGGTAATTTTCCAAAACCTTTTTTGAAGGGGAAGGACATGAATTAGACAAACCTGGCAAAAATTTTACAACGTAAAAAAGCATTTTTCCCAATGGGAAGGATTTTATAGTAGTTGATTCGATGTGGTAAGATTTTTTTGACCTAACCCAGCCAACACAACGTTGTTTCAACGTTTATCTAACGTCCACAACGTCGATATAACGTTATATGAACGTTGTGTGCCAACTGGGAAGAGGTGTTTGGATTGAGAGGCGTCTACCGTAACAATTGAATACAGATATCAAGGAAATGAAATTTACCTGTGAAAATTTTCTGGACAGACTTTTCTGAATTTTAGGTCTTGCAGCATAATACATTGCTTTTCGTCTTGACAACCCCAAAACCCAATGTCATTGTAGAATAAAACCGTCATCAGTGATTTTATAAGTTTTTGAAGGTTAACAGAAAGTAATTGATTCCATTCTACACCTTCGTTTGAAACCGGACTTATGCAAAGATTGTTGAAAGAATTGACTCCCCTCAAAATTGTTGTCAAGTTTCTCGCAAGTCACATCATAGTACTAATCAATGAATGGAGCATACACACAGTATAAATTTCAATCTTTCAACGAAAAAGCTTTGTCAAAAATTCAAAACAAACTTGTTAGAGATAAATTAGCACTTTTTATATACCAAATGTATTCAGTTGGCAAAAAAAATTATAAGCTCTATAATTGATAAACATCGATGTAAAAAAGACAGGAAACTTTTGTAAGCTTGAGACATTTCAATTTCAAACTTTCCAGGGGTCTGGTAAATCGATTGTGAAAAGTCGTTGTAACGCCAAACTGTGTATTTAAACGTCCAATTTAGATTTGTTAAAGTGATCGCTATCATGTAAGTGATACAATGACAAATCCAGTTAAAAAAGATTTATATTTATTTTGAAAATAGTTTTTATTTCGATGATTTTTAATGCTTTTAATATAGGCGCAAAAGCATATTAGGTAAACATATAATTATCCACTGCTAGAAATGATGTAGTAGGGCTTAAAATTCCAAGATTCAGTAACTTAAAATAGTCCGAGCTCTTTGTTTTATAAAAGCTGAATACTTTAAGGGCAGAAACTTTCGCGATTTTCGCGATTTTTGCCCTTTTTCACGAAAGTTTCTGCTAAGTAAGAAATTACACGAGAAATTTACGAAAGTTTTTTTTAGCGAAAAGGACACTCATTACACTCAATTTTCAGTTTTTGTGCATTTTTATATTTTTTTTGCCTGTAAAATGAAATAACATTCCAAAATTCGCGAAAGCTATATCCGCTGATTTCGTTCCAAAAGTAAAATTCACGAAATTTTGCTAAAGTTTTTACCCGCGAAAGTTTCTAAAGTTTTTTTTCTTAAAGTACCACGAACTGTCTGTGAATCTATTGGAGGTCCTTTGTTATTACCAGTATAGAGAGTAGGACTTGAGAAAAACCATGGAAAACATGCTAGATATTCTACCGCTATTTGATAGCTGCTAGATTTTTTTTCATTCAAAGTTTTTGAAGCCTTCGGATGTTTTTTAACTTTTTGATTTTCAAGCCTAAAAATGTTCTTAACATGTTCTTATTTTCACCATAATGTGAGTATTTTTGTCTATTTTCCCAAGAAATCGGGTATGTTTTAGAGTCCAAAAAGTCTTAAAATGCTTTTAACTTGTTCTTATGATTTTGGCCAATGAAAGCCTTATGTTCTTTTATAGTTTGTTCTTATAAAAAAACGTGTATAGAAAAGTCTTTGGTATTAATTACAATGTCAAGCCTCTAAATCCGCATTTACAAAAGCTCCGCTGCGTATAAAAAGAATATAATTTGACACATTGTAATGTTGTAAAAGCGCATTGAGAAAATAGTGACAATATTTCAACAAAGTATGTTTTTGAATCTTTTTCATGTATTTTTACGCAATCCATAATTCTCTTAAGCTAAATATTGACAGTTCCGGAGGAAAGAGATTGAGCAAGATTTTTCGTTGTCAAATAAAATTTTGAATTAAAAAAGTTTTATAAAACTAAAGTTAAAATCCAATGAAAGTGTTAGACCATAATTTTAAAAACCCTTTCGAGAGGAAATAACATTGACAGATTCGGAAAGGTTTCTCTAAAAGAGGGAGTACACTACTAACCCACCAGCATGAAAGCTTTGGAATTTATTGGATCAAAACAAAACAGTAGCAACAATAGAACCTGAACTCGGTCGAAGTTTGACCATTAATTTTTTTTTACTATTCGTCGAGGTAATCCTGAATATATCCCACTCAAGCTCTTAACGACAACAGTATAGTCTGGACTAAATTTGCATATCAATAATAGGAACATCTTTGCATAACTTTTTTTTCAAATTTTGCTGACATCAGCAGAAATCATAACGGTGTGCAGCTTTGGTCCAAATTTCATGTTTTTACCATAAGCCAAACTGGAGTTATTAAAAAAACAAGTTTTGTTGACGTCAGCATTTTTTGGTTTTTGCCTACTATCTTTTTTTGGGTGAAAAAATTAATTATGGCACAGCTATTCCAGTGATCTACACTCCAATACGCTTCTTTCGATGTATGAAGTGATATACTATGATAAGTGGAAACGGTGATAAAAAATTTACGTAAATTTGAAAAATCTGGTCAGGCCTTAATTTGCCTGAGGAGTGAAAAAGTTGTAATCTAGTAATATTCATTATAAATAAAACAGGGCATAGACAAAAATTACCCATAATTACCCTAAAAGAGCATCAACTCAAAAGTCTAAATGCTAACACAATAAGATAAACCCCTTTTGGTTAGTTTGTGATATTTAAGAAAGCAGAGTATAAGTTCAACCAACATTAACATCCCTGGGTCTTTGGGTACCATTGAGTTCACTTGGGTCTCCTTCGCAATAAATAGGGTGTTGATAATTTCTGTTAAAGAATGCCCAAGAGATTTCCCTTACGCCCCCCCCCCACTTTCAGATTTCTCAACTCAACCACTTGGACTCAGAGACAGGGGTGATCAATATATATGTCGAGAATAAAACCAGTATCACCAAAACAACCAGTACAGTATTCTCAACTCGAAATCGAAAGCTTAGAAATTATTCAAAATCAACAAGGGATATCGAAAATTAAAAAAAAAACTGGACGCGTTTTTAACTTTTTTTGACATTTTAAAGAATGGAGCTTTTTAGAAAACATAAACAAAGTTTCAGACACTCTTATCGAGTATGGTGTCAATATCTGTGACTGAAAGGTGAGTGACAGGGTCTAAACTATGTCAATAACTAAGCCTTATTTTTCTGGTATATTTTGTTTTTATTTATAGAAGGGGTATTTGAAAGCCCTTAGTGGTTTTAGATACTCGAATGGTTTTCAAAGGAAGAAAATTTAGCGGTTTAATGATTATTCTTGAAGAAAATAATTGATCTTTCTAGCTTTCTCAGGAGGTTTGAAACCCGTACCTAACCTGAGGTCAGATCGTGATTTTTTCTGCCTACCACGCTGATGCTCGAACGAATGCCTAAAACAAACAGAAAATCGCATTTTTTTCAGAACAAAGCGTGTTGAATGAATGATAAAACGAACTACACTTTAGCTGACTCCCTACCCTACCGTAGCATGAAGGTAGAGCAATTGGTTAATGTGTATTCAATCCCCGGCCGTGTCATACCAAAGACTTCGTATTAGTAGCAAAAAATTGTACTTGAGGCTTCTCTGCTTGGTGCTCATCAATTAAGGTAAGAATCATGAGAAATCCAAGGAAAGGAATGAAGACCGACAGCTAAAGAAAAGGGAGCCTTTGGGTCCCCCTCGACTGCGGTCGCAAACTTACTTACCTGCTCCCCCTCAAGAAAACCATAAAAAATCAGACAGTTTAACCATTAACCAGTATAGCCACACGACCACAAGCATAATAATATAGCTATCATAGGATTCATAAAAAAATGCGTTTCATACAAATTGTATTGGAATCGCGTGTGAAATAAACAAACAGAAAACATATAGATTTCCTAAGCTAAATACCTCTATGTAGAAGAGCAATTTCTCACCAAAAAGTCAGTAATCATTGACAGTAATCTCTCCTCCGCGTGGAGTTTTTTCAAAGTTTCCAGCCATGTAAAACACCGTCATAGCAATATCCCTCTAAAAAGCATATTGTTGGTATCTACTGAATTTCTTGAAAGCATTTTATGGGATTTGCAAATAAATATTATCGACGTCAAACATCTTTTGCGAACTCCCTATTTTATAACATCTTATATACATACTCCCTTTAAAGTGAAAAAGTTATTGACTTTGGTGATTGCTTACTAGGCTTTTAATGTCAGTAATAACTTATAACATCAAGTGACCTTTATAGGATAGTAACATAGTGTCAATATGAGTAACTTATGAAAGGTCGAACGATCTAAGCAATGACTACCACAAAAGACAAAAGGGTTTCATTTCGCTACAGCATACATAAATTTTTAAGCCTTTGGATGTTCTTAACTTTTTGAGTTTTAAATCTGAAAATGTTCTTAATTTTACCTAAGGGTCTACAAAGCCTCAAAATTTTCCTGACTTGTTCTTAATATTTTGGCTATTGAAGTCTTATGTTATATAGTTTGTTCTTATATAAAAAAAAACGTGTACAATGATAAAGGGGAATATTTCAATCGTTGCAGCTTGTCATTTTGAATTCGATATTTTTCTGTGACAGTACTATAATCTGGGGTTCGAAAACTCTTTTTAAAACCAGGTAGGGGTAAGAATTATCTATCTATTCTAACATTAAAAATTGACAAGTGGAGCAAAGGCTCGGGAAAAAATTAATTTGAGGGCGGCCTGGATGTTCTATCGCCTGTCAAATCAATCAAATCAAAGTTAAGACTTTAAGATTTTTCCTCTCATCAATTTATGTGGTTCAAAATTAAACGTAATTTAAACGAAAAATGTCATTCGGAGAGATTTATGGGTTGTGTGGCAAATTTTCACTTGTCACCAGTCATCTATGAACCTATGTTGCTAATTGTCCTCATGTTTAACTCGTCATTTATTCATGTGGTTAGAGTACAGATAACTTTCTACTCACTAAAGGTAGGCGGATTAGTGGCTGCCCACGCTGAAGCTCTAAAGGCAAATTTCCATCGGAGAGGAATGATGGCCTTCAATTACCCTTGAGCGTAACACTGAAAATATTTCGGTTAGACCCGCCAATCCCCGAAAACTAGGGCTGGGGTCCAGGTGGCATAATGATTCACCCCGATTCACGCGGTCTGTCAAAATTCCGTAATCTAAACCTTCCAGATGATGAAAATTTCCCGACCTTTGGAGCTAGCACGTGTCGGATGAATTTCTTTGCGTCTGGGTGCCAGATAGCGAAGGTAGGGGCGGGCGACTCTACTGTTACTGAAATTTCTCTATTCACTGTTGCTCCTTCCCTCGGGTTGCTGAGCATTTAGACATTAAAGTAATATTTTTAAGGTCTTTATTATGACATACAATCATTGTGCACCCTAGCCGAGTTCTCGACTGCACGCCTATCTGACCCGTATTGGTTGATTTTAGGACTAACGTCGTTTCTGCCCAACGTCATGCAATTTCATTTTGTAATACGTTTTCAATATAGGTGCAAAAGTTTGATGAGTGAAGATACACGCTATCAAGACTATTCTTGTTTTGAAAAGGAAGTAAAATGTCGGATATTAGTGCTACATAACTTCGAAAAAGTGATTTGTTGTGATTGCAATGTTACAGGACTCTTTTAATACTCAAGACTCGTACTCGAGTCTGTGACTTAAAATTGACACCATTTCTTCTAGATATGAATACATGTTAATTCATTCATTCTTTATACCATGGTAGCATCTCAGCTGCAAAACGTTCATCTGACCTTATTATAAGTGTTGAAACAACCTTGTGTACAAGCTTTGGGGGGGGAATTCATTTTAACTAGGATGGTAGGCTGTAACATGGACAAAGCAGGATGTCGTTTTGCTTAACCCAATATTGCATGAGAAAACATTTTTGGGAATCCTCCACGTCGGTCCTTCAAAATCGGAAGTAATCTAAAGGACTTCTTTCACCTACACTATTGACTCTTGCTACCAGAGAAACTCCCTTTTCTTAAAAACTTCACTGTATGCTGATCAAAAATGACACACATTGATGGTCAATAACTGTTAGAAATGGAATTAAAAGAAAACTAAATATAAAATACCTTATACCAGTCTCCGTCCAATTTTACGCTCTCCAACGCATCATCAAGAGCAGCTTGGTGTAAACCCATCCTTATATAGGCGGCCGACCGGTTGCAATATAAAATGGAATTATTCGGCTCGATAACCAGGATCTCTGAGAAGAGCTGAACAGCCTTGGAGAATTCACCATACTGACAAGCTTCATTGGCTTCTTGGATTTTGTTCCTTAGATGCTCTGTTTGTTCACGGGACCGGCGCTTCTGGGCCGATCTTGGCGTCTTCGGTGAACGCCGTAGATGTGGCGAGTACTGAAAATGAATCAATGAATATTTAAAAAACAATTTCTTAATTCTTTGTAGTAAAACAAGCTACCCCTACCTCACTAAGCCGTTAGGATAATTTTGAAGCCGACTAGAGACAATAGAAAGGTTAACAAAATGCTATGATATACAGTGTGTCTGGGAAAAAGCAGATGAGAATTTGTATAAAGAAAAACCCTCAAAATCTATATGATCTTTTATGAGCTAATTACTCAGTCCTTAAAAAACCTTCTTTCAATTGTCGTGGGAAGATTTTACTTTATAAAAAAATCTGCTCCGTTATTTTTCCCGGACACTCTGTATGTACAAAGCTTTTATCAACAGGCAACGAGATTTTGTGTACAATACAATATGTATTATGTACAATATCACGGTATTGTGACATTCGCTTGGACTACTTTTACAGTATGTTACAGGGGTGGTTTACATTAGGGATGAAATTCCCTATACAAAATATTCATCCTTAACAGTTTAAATAAAAATGTTTTAGTTTATCTTAGTAGCACCTCCTTTAAAGTAAACGTCAGAAAAACTTTTCTCACCACAAAGTTTGATTTTCCGTGCAAATATATACCTCATAAATTTAGTGAAGGATGTTTTTAAAGGGTTTAAACGTCAAACATGACATGCAAAACAAGGCAGCTGATTAATCATTTTTCATGTATAACAACTCGAAAATAAAAATCTGAAAAACAAACATTTAAATATGTGCTAGTTAAAGTTTGTTGTCAAAGAAGTTAAAGTTAAGTTAAAGTTAATAGTATCTCCTCCTCCTCTAGTACCCTACAAACTATACAGATATCCATAGATAAAACACCAGAAAGATCTACTCTTTCCTCTCAAGCCACAGCAGTTGAAGCTGTGGATAAATGTTTTTTTTTATAAGCAAGTTTCTTCCCCTACATCAGGCTCACATTATGCTTAGCATTCTATTGTTCTTAAACAATAGACCCATTGTTTAGGTACCAAAAACTAAGCCTACAGATATGCTTAGAATGTTATGCTTATAGAAAAAAACATGTACTCATGCTGAATATTAAGCGAACGAAGATTTATTTCCGAAAGCTCTAAGAAGCTAAGTAGAATTTTAAGGGCTGCGAGATTCTAACATCCAAAAATATGATATATATCTTTTCCTAAATTCCAGTTGATTTCTTTAAAAGGAATAAATAGATGGTTTGAAATCGTTAGTCTGTAAATTCCTTACATGGTCCTGAGCAAAATCTCAGCATCTTTTTCAAAAGAAAAAATCTAACAATTTGAAATCTCTAAAAACGAACTCTTGCATGGTCTTTTACGTCAAAATATATTGTATTCTTTAAAGTTAAAAACCTGTAACTTTAATATCTCGACTTTAGAGTTAAGCATAGAGATCGGGAAGCTCTGCCCATGCCCAGGAAATTTTAGAGGCAAAATATCTCCAACCATCTGATTATCCCTTTAAAGATAATTTTCACCAAAAGCAAACTTATAATTATAAGCAATCAGGAGGCATGGCAACAACAATTACAGCATTGGAATTATTACAGCAAATACATACTTCTTGTCTTAATCTTTCTTGCTGCCATTTCTGGTGAACAAACTTCTGTTGTTCCTGGTCTCCAAGGTGACCAATATAGCAAAGATTGTTATTATTTTTTGGGCTTCCATTACTCCCAAAACTGCTGACACTAGTTATGCTCGTCTTAGAGCTTGATTTCAGTTTTCTCATGCTTGGCATTTTGATTTTGGAACAATAGTCTATATACTCGTCCAAAGGTGTATTTCAAAGTTTTCAGTTTTATAATGAATTTCCAATAAAAAATTAATGTTTCAATTACTCCATTTAACATCCGATAGCAATTAAATTACCACTCACATTTTCAGTTCCGACTTTAAGTTTTTTTCTGAAAGATTTAAACAAAATTTGACCAAAGAAATATTATCAAAAATCGAAATTCAGGAGAAAAATCTTCTCTTAGAATGTGAACTCTTAGTCTTTTAAAATGATATCAAGACATGACCATAATGAAATATTGGAACATTTTTAAACTCCAAGCAATTTCGATTCCATATTATTGTTGTGATTCAATAAAAATAACAACAAAAAATGCATCATACAAAAAACAACAAAAACTAAAAAAGATTTTCGTCCAACCATCATGACATGTATACAGTTCCAAAGAAAACAGAAAACAGTTTGTTGTAGTTTAGAAATTAAAAGCACATGAACACACGAGGTATATCATTAAAGACAGAGTAATCATGTAAAATGCTTTCGAAACTCAAAATGAAAGAAGCAAAAATGAACTCGATGGGTAAGTTTCTGAGCAAGCAAAACGAATATGCTTAAAAAAGCAGCGGTTATCAAATAAGGACTTTTGAATATATTTTGACGTTAAAATAAAATTCTGTAAAATTCGTCTTTCAAATAAATTTATCCTCTTTCTTTTAAATCTGTCTCAAAAACAAAACTTTCACAATAAAACAAAAATTCCCATCATCAGAAAAATCATCATGGAAAATCAACACAATAGAATGTCATTATCAAATAACATACAAACCAAGATCACTTGAACTTCAACAGATTTAAGTCTATTTTTCTTTCTGTCAATTCTTTGCAACAAATCAAGGGGTAACGATGAAAGGTTTTCTCATTATACATTCTCAAATTACAGTCATCAAAATATCAAGTTCCTTCAAAAAATACCTTACAAAATCAATCCAAATTAACTTTATAGATTTTTTTAAATAAATAAAGACAAGTTTTTCATCTTACTATTTCTTCAAAATTTACTAAATATTTTTTTTATGTGACTTGATTTATGTTCGATAGTTGTTCTTTTTACGTAAAGTCAAATTGTTTGATATCCTAGCTGGGTTGAATAAACTTCTAAAATCGCGAAGAAATGTAAGCTAGTCAGAATATGAAATGTGATTGGTTGAAACTCAGTGACCTTTTGCACTTTTTCTGTTCACATTTGTGATTATAGCACACCTGTTTCGGTGCCCCAGACAAGCTTGCTCACTTGGTGTGGCAGGGTCTTACATCAAAATTATAAAGGCTTATGAGAGTATTTATCGAAAAATGTAAAGATGATAACCGAATCAAGTTCTTCAAACACAAATATCGAGTCAACCCACAAGCACACTCTCGTGCAGAAAGATCCGAGATGAGAGCAAATGGTATAAGAACTTGGGGAGAAACGACTCTCTCTTGGTGTGGATATGCTGATGACATCGTCCTCTTTCTACTTTCACTCGAGGGTATCAGTGCTGCAACAGAGCTTTTGGATTTAACTTTCACTGCCTTTGGTTTGACAATCAATGTCTCGAAAACCGAAACAATGACCATCAATCAAGAACAATATCACGATTCTATCATATGTCTTCGTGAAGAGCAACTCAAAAATGTCAAAGAATTCAAATATCTTGGTGCTGTCCTTAATCACCATCAACCAAACACAGGGGAAGCAGAAGTCAATCAACGAATTCAACTTGCAATTGTAAAATTCGCCCAAATGTCTAACCTGCTACAAAACTTCCAAATCAACCTACGTGTTCGTATCTTCTTCCTCAACAGTTTCGTCAGGAGCCGGTTAACGTATTCATGTCAGAACTGGAACTTAACGTCTCTCCAGTACGACCGCCTCGATGTCACCTATAGGAAGTTTTTGAGGAGAATGGTCAGAGGTGGATTTCGTTATGTAGATGAGGTCAATAATGATTTTCGATACGTCATTAGCAACAACCAACTCCACTTGCAAACGTGGTAGAATTTCTTTGACTTTACTCGATCAAGTAATTAAAAATGAGAATTGTTCGATTGAAAAGTTTTGTGGACTGGCTATTGCAAAGAAAAATGCAAGATAGACAGAGAGTCTTCTTAAAGGGCTCTCTGTCCTTATTTTCTAGGAATAGGAAATAGTAAAATTTTATATATATATATAAAGGCCTGTTATTAAACTTTCAATTGAGAATGAGATACTCTTCTATCCAAAGATGATTTTTAAGCCAAAGTTTCCAGTCAATGGGGAGGGGTCCAACCAAGTGTGTGATACAGGGGTTGCAGGTATTATAATGGTATACTATCTCAGGTACTCATTGATTTAAAAAAAATGACATGTTCAATCTATACATTTCCGACTTTTAGGACACTATGTAGACATGCAAACACAAAACCATGATACCTTGCATTCTACCTCCACAACTTTTTTAACGTCAGCTGACGTCATTTGACGTCCTTTTTTATTTACTTTGGCACATACAATGAACTTTGTCGTGTGAAAAGAACATCAATGATTAATAACTGGCTGTACACCTTGTCATATAAAAATTTTAGGTACCTCAAAGAGACTTTTACTATTATTGGATGGAGTCATAGAAAATGAAAGTGGAAGTTGCTTCAATCACGATCGGTCTGTGCCACTAACTCGATCGAGAAGATTCTTCCAAAATGGGAAGAACCTTCCCGAACGGGAAATTAACTTAACACCCAAACGAATAATGAATGAGTAAGAGTTAAAAAACGGACTTCCAGATTGGGAAGAAGCGGGAAAATAAGGAAAACTCGATCGGGTTGGAACTTCCCGTTTGGGAAGCTTACGCAGTTTTTTCACAATTTAACAAGATTTCTACGGTAAAGTTTATTTTTCTTTCGGTGAAAAAACTTGATGAAAATTTGATGCTTTTTCACCTCCAAAAAGTTTCAACTTTCGCCGGTCATCGTACAGCTTCGCGGATGATTAAGGTAATTTTCAACTTCCCAAAGAGGAAGAATCTTCCCAAACGGGCAGAAAAAAATTGAGTAAGTTCTTCCCGTCCGGGAAGGTTCTTCCCATTTCGGAAGAATCTTACCGATCGAGTTAGTGGCACAGACTGACGATCTGTAATCAATTTCCGAATTAAGGTCATTCGGGGGCATTGGGTTTACTGATCAGTTTTAGCTTTTTTGATGACAGTCATTCAACAATGATGTGTCGTTATTTCGGTTCAGTTCAAAGATTCAAAGATTCATAAGGTAATGTTTTCTACGAAAAAACCCCTTCTTTGCAGGTATAGTGGCAAACTTCGAATAATCTCTCTAGCTTTTCTCGTTTTCTTTCGTATAGAACATTACGTCATGAATATCATGAATAGCTTTCTACTTCCACCTCCTTCTACCACCACTATCCAACGTCATACTGTACGGCTCTTCCCTGTTTACTTTGGCACCCATCAAATGGTCTCTTTCGTGTCAAAATAAGACAATGAGCAATCTTTGGATGACATCACAAAGCAACCAAGCATCTGCAATGACATTGCAAAAACTGATGTATAGGAATTTCTGTGAACGAGTTCAGCTCAACCGTCACTTCTTTTGCGTCGTAACTAAATTTGCATCTCTATTGCCGGTCTAATTTCAAAAATCGATCAATTGACCTAGAATTCAAACAAACGAGTGACTTTCCGAGGTTCCTATTGCATGAGTTTAAAATGACTCGAAATTGAGATTTTGTGGAAGTGATTTCAAATGATCTGAGAATAAGAAACAGACATAACCAGTTTGAATTTCAAACATGTATCTTTATCATTTGTTAATTTTGAGATGCCTTGGAGTTTTTACACGATACTTCGCTAATTGGTCATTTAAAGTGATAGAGATGACGCGTTCTTTAGAAAAGGTAATAAGATTCTTTTATTACATCTTAACAACCAACCAAATCAAATAAGAGCTTGTAAAAACTCCAGCTTGTCCCTTAATATTTGAAGTGTTTGAATATGAATTTGACTCCTTGTATTTTCTATCGCATCGTGTGACTTGATAGATACACCATTATTGACTTCAGATCTTATTCCAGCAAGTAAAATTTTGTGGTCAATACAATCCGGTCGAGCGTAGCTTGAAGGTAGAGCATCTAGCGGTGCCTAAGATCGTGGGTTCAAACCCTGGCCGGGTAATACCAAAGACTTCTTAAAAATGGAACTTGATGCCTCTCTGCTTGATGCTCGGCAAAAGAGAGAAGGATCAAGGGTAAATGGAGCAACCCAGGTAGTAAGAGTGGCGCCCTCCCCTACCTTCGGGTAGACGGTTATTGAAAGAGGAGCCTTCGGGTCGCCTCCGACTGCGGTCGCAGACTTACTACTAGCCGGTCATTATATTATTAGAACGACCTATATACCCCATTACAAGCAGCTTTTCACTCTCAAATTCCTTTAATTCGAGTTTTCATTTAACACAAATAGTTCCAGGTATTACACACTTTCATTGTAAGAGCGAGTAAATTTGTATCGAGGCTCGCGCAGTTATTCTTATTTCAGCATTTTAAGCCTCAAATTGTTCTATTCTCATCTTCAGGACAGAGCTTTGGGTTTTTTTGGATTGATGCCAAAAAATTATTATAAACTTTTGGCATTTTTAAACCTTACAGGATAGGAATAATGTATCTCACCTTCGGCTGATGTTTCAGCATCCCTTACAGCCACCAAAAACTCTACTTCCTCCTTTGAAACTACTTAAAAAAAGCCAAAATGAAAATAACAAAAATTCTCTCAACAGTGACCTAGCGTCTTCTCCTCCCTTTTCATACAAGATATTATAACTGGGATAAACGAATTCAAACATTTATGGTATCTCAAATAAAAGTTTGCTCTACTACTTAAAAGAATCATACCTTCAGTGTAATATTGACTAATATAATGTTGCATCTTGGTAACGTTAGTAAGACATTCAAATCACATCCCAATATGACGTTGGACATTTCACAAACATTCAAAAAATACAGTAAGTCTGTAAACAGCAGTCTTTGATTTTCTTAAACTGTGAAAGATATTTTATTTGCTCTAAACTTAACCTACCTAATCGTTTTACTTAAAAATATGAAATAATAGAATGCAGAAGGAAAAATGACGTATTGGCGTCGTTAAGTGGCCGACAAGTTTGAAACACGCTTTTAGAATTAAAGGTGCTGAAAATATATTGATAAAGTATCCATATCGACATATTCTATCCTATGTAAACTATTTAAACTCGAAAACGCATATCATTCCCCTGCTTGCATCCACTAACGGTTCTACCTGCGGTTTCGTAGAGTCTGCGTCCGCGTTAATGGAAATTACTTTGTGGATGAAGGTTTATTTAATTGAACAAAAATAAATAAGTCAATACTCCAAAAGTAACAAGGAATCATATGGTTTATTTGTTACTTACAATGTTACAAAGAAATACACATTTTCGACATTAGCAGCCAATTGCCGCGCGGGCATTTTTTATCCGTTTTACCACCCTGAAACCGTCCCAGTCTTTTTTTCGCTTCTAAAGACAATAGAAACAAGTGATACTTTTATGGACCTACCTGGTTATGCATTTAACACATATATAATTGATATCTACGTGAGCGTGACCATTAAACAATCATTCAGAACACAAATAGTGACGATCTATTAAAATTAGTCGTTTGTTTCTTATAAAAAATACATTTAGAAACCAAAATTTCATGCTCTTGAAATATTTGTACAGAGGCGATTCTATAGCCTCTGTACTACGCCCAGAAACCACCTTCCACGCCCGTAACGCCCTCGTTACGGTTGAATAAACTTGAAAGTGTTTTACTCTGCTCAGATCGCCTGATCTGGGAGTCTAGTTTCGGACCTGAAATGGAGTGGTGGGTTTCTGTGGCGTGTGTATAAGGTAAGACTTTTATGTAATTGTAAGATATAGCCAGTACAGAAATACGTACAGTCTCCCCTTCTCTGTTTGATGTCTGGACTAGTCCTCCACCCGTTAATAGTGTGGTGTCGACCTAGACGTGGGCCGGCATCGCATTATTACAAATGGCGCCCAACGTAATTAAAGATCCCGGAGCTTAATTAGAAATTTTTTTTACAGGGTTTTATTTTTGAAAGACGTAATTTTTCGGCTCCTTAATAAAACAGAAAAAATAATAATAAAACCGACTTCCTTAAGCACTAATGGAAGGGGTTTTCGTTTGGTTTCACCGATCTTCTGGGTCTGTATCTACATAACGTAGCGATATAGTATCTGGAGCGCACTATATCGGTGTCATCCGACTTTTTTTATCCTCAAAGAATTTGAAAAAAATTAGTAAGAAAAAAACACTTTTAATGTGCGCACGGGTTATAGACTACTCCAACAAGGTCGAGGCAATGACGGGCGTCTTGTATATAAGGAGAACTACCCAAGGGACACACTGCCCGTTCCAGTGTAACTATAACATGTTGATTGAATAGGAGGTTAGATGGTTGTGTGAGAGAGAGAGAGTTATTTTAGGTGTTACATGTACAAATATAAATTAACGATTATTTTTTTTTCAGCAGACAGTGGGGCAGTCTAGAAAGTTGTGTGAATGTGAGAAGCGCGCGCTATATAAGTTTAAAGCTCAGAATGATGTCTCGAGGCATGAGAGTTATGACGAGTGTGGGGGATTATTGAGTTATTTGGAAATATTGAATTGAGTTATGAATTACAGAGTTATATAGAAGATTATTTGAGTTATGAATAGAGTATTGCGATTTTTGGACCACGTGTGACCATAGCTTAGCGCCCGAGCGTGGAACAGTCACGTTGGTGGATAATAGAAATTTAATGAGATATATAGGAATCATGATGGAGGTTTAGTAGATATACGTATTTAGGTTTTCGAGAAATTTCGGAGAAAATCGAATTGCAAATTTGCAGAGAAAATTAGTTGTACAGAATATGCGCAGTTCTGTACATGAAAATAGAAACCACTGTTTGGTATGATAACAAAGCTAAAAAGAATTGATGAAAGATGAACAAGATTAGCTCATGACCAAACAAAGTAACAGAAGATTGTTGAGATTGTTTCGCAGCGATCCCTTTAATTTTTGTTTATACACAAGCAAAGTTACTGAGTTTGTTGGGCCAACCATGAAGTTTTTTGTGCAACAAGCGAATGATTGATTGTGAGTGAACAAAAATTAAAGTGAATGCTGAATAAGAGTATTTGAAATTAGTGGAGTAGAATGACCTGAATCGACCTTCTTTGCGAAGTAGATTTCTTCTGGATAGGATTCAACTGAAATTTTCGTTGTTTTTTATTGGTTATTTCGTTGAAATTTTTTTGAAAATTTTTTTACCTGGAGTTATTAGTTGTTGTTTTTTTTTGGTGTTGACGAAATCTGATTGGTGGAATCGGTACCAGCCTGTCAATCGGACACAGGGACTACACGGAAAAGAACAACCAGGACGTCAAGGTACCACTTATAGTGTGTTGTTGATAGCGATTATAGTAGGTTTACGTTGTTGAGATTAGGGCCAAAAGTGATTCACAAAAGCAACCGCTTCCTCGTAATAAAAAAGTGAGACAGGGGTGCCTGTCACGCATCTTATAAAAAAGATTAGGAAACTGTTTTGTTACAGCGTCCCATGAACGACGATCTTAGCTTTTCTCCCTTGCTAGGTTTTGAACGGTCCAGCTCCCCCAACAGCTTAGAAGAGGACCACTATATAATGGCGAATACTGAAGGGATTGCGCCCCGCGAAGACGCTACACCTGAACTCCCAAACGATGAGGTTCTTAGGAGCCTTACTAATGCGTTAAAATATGTTTCAAAAAGTAAACGGCCAGCGGCCCCTAAGTTTAGCGTTGCTATTTTTTCGGGAAACGATAACGAGGACCCAGTGGCTTTTGTGAAACGGTTTAGGCTTCTAGCTAAGGCTCAGATATGGGACGATAATGAGTCCCTTGAATATCTCTCGGTATACGTGGCGGGAAGGGCCGCGCGTTGGCTCGAGGACCTTCCGGCTACGGATAAAATAAAACAAGCTTGGAGAACGTTTTGAAGCTTTTCCTCGAAAAGTTCAAAACCGTTTTTACCCTTTCGAGCCTAGAAAGGATAAAGATGTTAGAAAAAGAGTCGGTAGGGGACTACGCCGACAGATTTTGGACTCAGTTCTCCAACGGGGATTCACACGATGGCACGTTTCTCATGGATCTTTTCATATCAGGACTGACTGAAAAGATGAGGAACATGGTTGTGTGTGGATCGCCGAAGACGGCCAGGGAAGCAGAGGATCTCGCGAGAAGGTGCTATCTGACGGCTTACAAGCCCTCAGATGCTGCTACTGCGAGATCGGATGTAACGATGGACACGCTGAAAGACATTGTTACAAAACTTTCGGAGGCTCAGATCAGGGCTGAAGATCGACGAAATAGCGGCCATAGCAAGTTTCGACCAAGTGGTCGGCAGTTTAGAAGTTACGGGAGAGGAGGCGGCCATGACCGTCAGTGGAATGGACAAGGTCCAACTAACGGTGGGAGAATGAATGAGAGGCGAGGAGAGTCGAATGGGAGAAGTGTGGAGTGCTACAATTGCCATAAATTGGGCCACTTTTCAAGGGAATGTCCAGAACCTAGGAGAGAAAGGGGTTCACTCCGAACATTGACGACCAATGACGAGACAACTCCGCTGGAGGCTGATCAAGGAATTCAGTCCTTTAACAAAAACCAACTTAGAATAAGTATTCCATTCATTGCAAAGGAAAAACTTTCTGTCCTGAACCTAAACGTCAATTTCGGGGGAGCCTCTGTCTCAGCTTTGGTGGACACGGGAGCCACAGCCTCCTGTATTAGTGAAGACTTTGGTAAGACATTACCCAAGGAAAACAAATTTGTTACGGACGTCCCCACACACTTGAGTCTCGCGACTGACAAAAGTGTCACCACAAATCTAAAAGCGATTTTTGAATTAGGATTAGGGCCAGGAGATCATTCCACAAAGATGGAATTTCTGATCGTCAAAGGACTCTCTTGTCCCATAATTTTGGGGAATGATTTTTTACGGCCGATATGGCGCTATAATAAATTACGATTTGAACAGTTTGGAGATCTCGAAACATGCGAAAAACGATGACGAACAGGAACTTAAGATTAGTAAAATAACTTTTGAGTCAAATCCGGCCATGACACCGAAAAAAAAAACCAAAAACTGTGAATCATGAAGATTACGTTGAAGATCAAGTGAAGAATGTTAATGTCCCAGAGGACATGAAAAATAATTTCCGAAGATTTTTATTTAAATACTCGTCAGTTTTTTGTCATGACCCGGATAGCCTAACACCAGCCAATGTAGAGCCGTTTGAGATAAAACTTAAGGACAAATCTCCTATCCAGTTGCGAGCGTATAAGGCTTCACCAAAAAGTGAAACGAGTGATCGAGGATCACATTGACAACCTTTTGAGAACCGGGGTCATCATCGAACCCTCCCGGTCAGATTTCAGTTCTCCAGTAGTTATTACTCCAAAAAAGGGTGGCACCTTTCGCTTTTGCGTGGACTATAGAAAATTGAACAAACAGATAGTAACGGAGGCCTACCCCCTGCCATTGATCGAAGACAATTTAGCCGATTTTAACGGTTCCCTGTTTTTTTACGATAATTGACATGAGATCGGGTTACCATCAAGTCCCTTTGGAGAAAACTCACGAGCGTGCACGGCTTTCATTTGCCATATCGGGTCGTTTCAGTTTAGAACGACCCCTTTTGGTCTCGTGCACGCTCCTGCAGGTTTTCAGAGAAGAATTATGAAAGCTTTTGGCCAACCCCTACCCGAGTTTGTGAAGATTTACTTGGACGACATCGTCGTCAATCATCAAATCCGCCCATGAACACCTAACCCACCTTGAACTTGTTTTTAATGTCCTAGCTCATAAGAACCTCCAAATTAAACCAACCAAGTGTGAATTTTTCCAGACCTCCATTACATATTTAGGCCACGTAGTCTCACGAAAAGGTATTGAGACTGATCCTGATAAGGTCAAAGCGATTCGCGATTTTCCAACACCTACTTCAACAAAGCAGGTAAGGAGTTTTGTTGGTCTAGCCACATATTATAAGAAATTTATAGTTAACTTTTCGACTTTAACCCGGCCGTTACATGCCCTTACTGGTGCGAATGTGCGTTTCGTATGGAATGAAGCAGCTGAAACAAGTTTTAAAATCTTAAAGGAGAAGTTGACTAGTACCCCTGTTCTAGCGCATCCTGACTTTTCACTTCCTTTTATCATCCATACAGATGCCTCTGACACAGCAGTGGGAGCAACCCTATCTCAGGAGATAGATGGCGTCGAAAGACCTATCTCGTTTCAAGGGAGAGCACTTACAGGTGCAGAAACGAGATATAGCGTAACTGAAAAAAGAGTTCCTAGGCATAATCTTCGCTTTAAAGAAATATCGTCCGTTCGTATTTGGATCAAAATTTACGGTGGTCACCGACCACCAGCCAATCGTAGCACTAGTCAGATCACCGAACCCAAGCAATAGGGTCGCGCGGTGGATCATGACTCTCCAAGAGTTCGAATTATCATTAGTTTACCGCCCGGGTAAACTAAACGCAAACGCAGATGCTCTCAGCAGAAGAGAGTATCACACATTGAATATGCTTACAACGGTATCTCAGAATGAGATCGCACAGTTGCAGAGACAGGACATACAACTGGCCGATCTCATTAGATATATAGAATGTAAGACGATCCCCGAGGATGAAAAGTCGGCGAAGAGTGTTATATTACTTTCCGACCAATTCTTTCTCAGCGGGGAAGGGGTCTTATTTAAAATGGGTATCCCCAGGGTGGACAAATCAAAACTTGTAGTCCCCTCTCAGCTGAAAGAGGAAGTTCTGATTTGGTCCCATGATACCTCACATTTTGGGGTCAATAAAACGTTTGATCGAATCCGATCGAAATATTATTGGCAAGGATTCTATAAAGAAATTCAGAATTGGGTCTTGAGCTGTGAGGGTTGCAACAGAAAAAAGAATCCCAAGAAGAGTAACCTTCAACTCATGACCATCCCCTGTTCGGAACCACTGTCGGCGTGGGCCATCGATGTGTTGGGTCCCTTCAAGCGCACAGTCAGGGAAAACAGATATATAGTAGTATTCACAGAAACGTATACAAAGTGGCCAGAGGCCGTCGCGACTAGTCACACCAGAGCTCCTCTAATAGCGAAAATAATATTAGAACGCATCGTTTATAGGTTTGGCGCCCCGAGGCAGCTTCTTTCGGATCGCGGAAAGAATTTCCTGGCAAGGCTCGTTGCCGAACTCAGCACTGCTTTGCGAATTAAGAGGGTTCATACCACAGCATATCACCCAGCGACAAACGGACTCGTAGAGTGGTATAATGGAACTTTAGCACGTACACTCGCCCAGTTCACTGACGCATTTCAGGACGACTGGGATACCCACATTAACTCTGCCCTATTTGCTTATAGAGTTACCCCCCATTCCACGACCCGAGAAACTCCCTTTTTCTTACTCCACGGCCGCGACCCCAGAATGCCCTTAGACGTAGCACTTATACCACCAACCGAATTAGAGGGAGAGTTAGCCGAACAGAAGGAACAGCTGATAACCTCCCTTCGTTTGGCCCAAGAGACTGCGAAAGAAAATATGCAACGATCCCAGCAAGCGAACGAAGAAAGAAAACACCCAGTGGACGCGCCTTTTCTTGTAGGAGACTTGGTATGGCTACACGTGCCGGACTCTATAAAGGGCCTTTCTAATAAACTAAGATTCCGTTGGCATGGACCATATCGTATTGTTGAGCAAATTTCGCCTGTCAATTTTAAACTCGAGATAGAGGGGAGGAGAGTCCCAGTAAATGTCCATGCCTCCAGAATAAAGAAGTACACCCCCAGGGAAAGACCGGACAATGAGGTCGAGGGAGAGGACGAATTTTGTAACGTCCCGTTAGATTGCATCCCGTTAGATTCTATGCCACACGTCCCCGATCCGACAATGGAAATCGAACAGGAAGACCTGGTTTATAGGGTAGAAAGAATTCTGAAATCCAGAAAACGATCTGGAATCACGAGTTATCTTGTGAAGTGGCAAGGATATCCCTTGTCGCAGGCTACTTGGGAGCCTAGTGAAAATATTTTAGACCCAAACCTCATTGTAGACTTCAATCGCAGAACAAAACAAAAGAAGGCTAATAAGGCCAAAGCTAAGGAAAAGAAAGAAGGAGAAAATAAAAGAACTCGAAAAGAAAGCCTGAACATGATCGTCGTTAAGGAACCAGAGAACGAGAACCATTCTAACTTCTCAATTTCTAACTCTATCATCACGGTCTTAATTTTTATAATGCTGTTCACGTTGGGGTCTGCAACGAGGTTGGGGCCCAGAGAATTAGGTGATTTATATGACTGCACCACACTCCAACGAAAATGGACATTAGTCGTTGCCTTCGTTTCGTCGGTTACCTGAACAATGAAAGGAAAAGCAACATAAGTAAATACAGAGCAGTCATTGCCTATAAATATAATAACAATTACGATTACTTGCGGTTTTTGAAGCACAAAGGTAGACCTACAGAAGGGACACAGTGGTGTAAGTATAGTTATTTCTTTAATCTAATTTGAAAAATTTTTTTTTGAGTTTTTTAATTTTGCGTTAGATAGTCGTAATACGGACACGTACCCTCATCCTTCACACGCCGTGTGTTCTTATCCCAAAGAGAAATTTTTATTGGAATTGAGAAATTTTGCACTAGTGCTAGAAATATTTTTGAGACTTAGAATTCAAAATTTTTTTTCCTACGCGTCTGATACGAAACGAGGGTATAATCGGGACAGGAACACAGACACTAGGTAATAGATTTTTTTATATAACGGCATTTTGAATTATTTTATATACGTAGGCAGTAACTGAGAGAGACCTATTTTGTGGGAAGTTTTTGTGTGCCTCCAAAACATCGAAAATCTTACCTTGAAGTGAAAATTCCAGTTGTGACACTCATCACCGATTTAAAAATTGGTGCGCCTGAAAAAGAAAAAAAATAATAATAATGAGATAGGTTCTACAGAAATAGAATAGGGCCTGACTGGGAATTCATAGACATGCGATAGCTATGAGACACGTACTTTTTCTATCAGCCTCGACTAGATCCCACCTAGAGGGGGGAGGGAAGTCTATTGATATAGGTAAAAAGGAGGAGGGCCGTGAAAGTAATTGAAATAGTGTGGAAATGGAGTTGGATGCCAGGCTGGGAAACAGAAATACCAAAACGAAGACTAAACCTTAAACCAACCCAGAAGGACCGACGATGGACAAAACCCCTGAAAGAAGAGAGAGGAAAAGAAACCACTTACCGGAATACAATAGCAGCAGACGATATCTTCGCAGCCGCGCCAAACTCGGCCACAACACCTGGTGGCCAAGACGGACCCATTCCGATCTTCAAATTCTTTTGTATTCAAGCAGCCAGGACATATGGCTATATTTGTCAAATTACATGTGGTACATGACCACACGACGTTCCAACGCCCGTTAATTGGTATTAAAAGTAGTGTAAAACGTCGATCCATCTTCACGGGTATCCAAGAAATAATGAAAGAATATAACTGCTAAAAGAAACTATACTATCCGTACAGCCACAACGATTGGTTGAAAGCAATCTACCAATCAAATACCACCAAGTACCCATTACAAGTAATGCCGAACAACACAACAACAATGATATGTTTTCAGTAACAATGAATAAGTTTCCCGCGGGACAGTCTCTGTGCAGTCACCACGATTGGTTGAAAAGAACCTACCAATCAGATACCGCCAAGCAACATTCAAAAATAATACCGAACAATACAACAAAATGAACTATTTTGAAAACAAAAACGAAGAACTTTCCGACGAGAAAACAACAGTTGCTACCATGGTTTCCACCCTCCCTTCCAACCAACCATCACCACAGACAACAGACAATTTCTATCCTAGCCTTGGCACAAAGAGAGACACTATTCTGGGGTCATTTAGACCCCGTAGAGTAGAAATGATATGGTTCATGTTATGTTGATTGGGAAATGTCCACCCTCCTCCCTTATTATACCTCATATTACTTAGGTCGTAAGATAAATATGTTCTTGAAAAAATTATTATTTAAACAGTTAACCTTATATTTTGTGGATTATAGGAATAGTATTTATCATTAGAGTTTAGATTATTTAATGTTTATTTTCATAGTATTTTTAGGATTATTATATAGGATTTGCTATTGTACTGGTTCAGTCGAAAACGCCCTGGTCATCCCAGGTATTTATTTGAATTGTAGTAGGGGAAACCGCTCCCATCCTGTTTAACAGGGCGGGGAGGGGTGTACAGAGGCGATTCTATAGCCTCTGTACTACGCCCAGAAACCACCTTCCACGCCCGTAACGCCCTCGTTACGGTTGAATAAACTTGAAAGTGTTTTACTCTGCTCAGATCGCCTGATCTGGGAGTCTAGTTTCGGACCTGAAATGGAGTGGTGGGTTTCTGTGGCGTGTGTATAAGGTAAGACTTTTATGTAATTGTAAGATATAGCCAGTACAGAAATACGTACAGTCTCCCCTTCTCTGTTTGATGTCTGGACTAGTCCTCCACCCGTTAATAGTGTGGTGTCGACCTAGACGTGGGCCGGCATCGCATTATTACATATTCTTTCATATTCAAGACTTCGTGAGCAAAAAAACATATCTCATAAAAAAATTCGGTAATTTTAAGTGCATTGATGTATGCTTATTAATAGTGATTCTTATAGATAAAGATGCGTTTTTTGAGCTGAAAAATTATTTTTTTTACAAAAATCTGCTTGAGCCATCTTTTACCTACTTTCATACAAAAGTCAGAAAAAAACAATGATCCAATATTTCACAAAGTCCCTTTTTTTAGCCGTTTTTTAGCTGAAATTTACCCCAAATTTTTTTCTCCAAAAGTCGAGCTCCGTCACATTCGAGGGTTTATAGTTATGCATCTTTGTGCAAAAAATCATAAAGAATGAAAGAGCTAATCTCGAGAAAAGTTTATACCTAAGTAATTGATAATGTACTTATAAAAAATATCGAATTTGGCCAGTTTTTCTATAAAAACCCGCCAAGCAACCAAAATTTCATGTCTAAACACACATATTCTTTAAAAGTCAGCCCTTGTGAGCAAAAAAAACATCTATCTCATAAAAAAATTTGGGTAATTTGACTAAGAACATTGATGTATGCTTATTAATAGTGATTCTTATAGATAAACATGCGTTTTTGAGCCACCAAAATTTTTTTGCAAAAATATGCTTGAGCCATCTTTTACCTATGATGGTATCCTACTTTCATGCAAAAAATCAGAAAAAATTAATGATCCAATTTTTCACACCAAGTCCAAAAACGTTTTTAGCCGTTTTTTGGCCTAAATTTACCCAAAAATTTTTTTTTTCGAAAATCGGGCTCCGTCACATTCGAGGGTTTATAGTTATGCATCTTTGTGCAAAAAATTAGAAAAAACTAATGAGCCAATATCGAGAAAAGCTAGTAACTAAAGAACGAACGGACGAACGGACGACGAACGAACATACAACGGTTAATTTATAGGACCTCCACCGGGGTAGGTCCAAAAAGTGTAAAAAAGGATTGGATCGAGTCTAAGGGGGTAAATCAAATAATAAATTTGTACGCGCCTGACCGCGCGACTACGCTTAAAAAGGTGTATGATACTTGAAGCTGCTATACGTCATCGATTTTGTTTTACTTGTAGCTAAGTGCCTTATGTAAATGATATTTCAAAAATCATAAGGATAACAAACAATTTACTTTATAAGGATCTTCCTGAGCAAAGATTTTGCTTTCTGAGCTTCCTCATTCCTTGGGAAAGGTCGAGATGAAGAAAAGCTCATCTGTTATTTCATAATAAAAAATTTTAAGATTTTTTCTTTTGCAGAATCTTTGTTTAATGAACACAAGGAAGAATATTCAAAAATCTTGGAAATACTCCCGATACGTTGTATATAAATAGTGACGAAAAGTCAATTCACGTTTTAACATGCTTTTATGGATTACGTGTTTCAAGAAAGAGTCACTATTTTCATCTTTTTAGCAATGACATCAAGAATGAGCTTACGTAGGGGTTTTACATACATGAAACAACAACTTTCTAATCTTTCTTTCCCACCTGAAGGCTAAGTCAAAAGACGAGAGTGAAAACACGTGTCCATTGAGGAAAGTAAAAGAAGCACATTTCAGCACATTTACATATTGGTTGACGTTGAAAAGTCGTGTAAAAAGACTACTCCCAAAGGAAATGCCCCAGCAATGTTACCTTAAGGGCTCTGACCATGGTCGGAAAATTTATTTTTGTATTTGAACATAAAAGTTTTGTTTTAGGTTCTTTAACACTTTTAACAAAGAATTGCTTTTTGTTTCGAAGTTTTTTAAACTGTCCGCAAAGAATTGAACTGTTTTAAATTTTTCAGAAAATTTTTCTAGATTAATGCATCAAAAGTTATGGCTGTTTTTCTATGAAAAATTATGATGGAAAATTGGTCAAAAAGCACTATTTTCAAGATTTTGAGACAAATAAGCTTTTAGAAAAATTTTCCGAAAAAATTATTTTAGTTCGATAAAAGATACACCATCTACCGCAAAAAGTTTCGTAAGGTAATATTTAGTTTAGCTATTACCTAATTGTTATGCTCATTTTTATGCGTTGTCTCAAGAACTTCAATCTGAGGTCCACTTTGGACTTTCTGCTTTGTTTCTGTTCGATGTAAGAGACGGTACCTAGAAGATCGACGAAAAATTGTTGACTCGAATATTGGCTTGACAAAAAAGAAGTGTTCATTTGCAATCGACTCTCTACCTACTTTCATCTAAAATAAGGAAAGGCAAGGTAGATTTAGCACCCGTACAAGACTTTTTTGACATTATTACATTTGTAAAAAAGATACAAAAATTGAGCCACAGCAAAATTAGGACAATAGCTATTTCAAGTTCTAGTTATATTAGATACTTCTCAACTGTTTTATTTCAGTCATAAGAGGATCAGTAAAAAATTTTGGTGAAAGTATCTTCCACGAGACACAGGATACAATGGCAATGACAACTTACGTTACTATTGACTCAGTGAAGTATGCTAATGCTAAAGCATGTTCAAACGTATGATATCATGATAATGGGAAAAATATTATTAAGCAGTTATTGGACAAAGTCGAATCCAATATGTAAAAATATTGGGCGTGCGAGAAAAGATATTGGACGAGGCTTCGCCGAGTCGTCATCAAATTCGATGCGTGACGTTAATTTTAGAAATTTATAGCCTCCACGGAAGCTATATATTCGAAAATATGAGACAGTAAAGAAGCCAATCAAATGTCGCTATTTACGCGCGTCGGATAATAATAAGCAGTTATTGGACAAAGTCGAATCCAATATGCAAAAATATTGGGCGTGCGAGAAAAGATATTGGACGAGGCTTCGCCGAGTTCAATATCTTTTCTCGTAGCCCAATATTTTTCATATTGGATGAGACTGCGTCCAAATAAATGGTTTATTATCCGTTCATCGCTAAAATATTTCTCGTTTTCAAACATAATTCCAATTTATAAGCTTGTAAACCTGGTTTCTTGGTAGTTTTTTATTCAAAAGTCTTATTTTTATTTTGTGACGTAACGTCAAAAAGAAGATGCTCAATTGTCATTGAACTCGTTGTGTGACGTCAATTTTTGAAATATGTAGCCCCTATGGAAGCTATATTCATGATATGCACCACTGCAATGTCTTCTGACATTATGTCATGGACCCAATAGCTGATTGGTTGGAAGTGACGTAAAAGCAGTCAATACATCACTTTCAACCAATCAGCTATTGGGTGGAACGGAAGACATTGCAATGGTGCATATCATGAATATTCGAAAATATTGGACAGCAAAGAAGCCAATCAAATGTCGCTATTTACGCGCGTCGGATAATAATGTTTAATAGAGCAGACATTACTGATGGTGCCAGTACCGATGTTTTATACCTATCCTTGGCAATCGATTCTGTGAATCTATTTTTCTTTACTTGATAGACTGAATTTTAAAGATTTAGAACACTTTTTGAAGGAATGACATTGATGGTACACAGTGTGCACCCATTGAATTGGACTCCCCGAAAAGGCTTTTCTTTGTTTTAAAACCACAAGGGTCACTCGGTTTTGGTGGGAAATTAGTGACTTTGATTTCACATCCAAGATTTTCAAATGTATTCTTGAGGGGAGGGGGGTGGCTTTATCACCTTATCACTTTATCTCATATCATTATTAAAGTCTATTCACGATAAGTGTGCACTCTTTTTTCTTTTACCTATAACTTTCGAAGGAATTCTTCAATCTTTATAAATTTGGTATCGTTGGAGAGATATTTGTGAGTGGAACAATTTGAAATAAAAAAATCTTCAAAATAATTCTAAAAATGAAGATGANCAAATATCTCGATGCTCTCGACCAATCAAAACGCTGATATTTTTTTGGGTCGGCAATAAAGGTTAGATTTTGTCAAATCTGCGAGGTCCACTCTGGACGTTCGACTTTTCTGCTTTGTCTCCATGTAAGAGACGATAGAAGATTTGCTTGAAAAAGGTGTTCATTTTGACAATCGACTTTACTTTCGTTTTAGAGGCAAGGTAGATTTAAATAACACCCGTACAAGACTTTTTTGACACTATTACATTTGTAAAAAGGATACAAAAATTGAGCCACAGCAAAATTAGTACAATAGCGATTTCTAGTTATATCAAATAGATACTTCTCAACCGTTTTATTTCAGTCATAAGAGGATCAGTAAAAATTTGCTGTGAAAGTATCTTCCACGAGACACAGGATACAATGGCAATGAAAACTTCTTACTTACGTCACTATTGACTCAGTGAAAGTATGCTAATGATAAAACATTTTCAAACGTATGATATCATTATAATGGGAAAATATTAAGCAGTTATTGGACAAAGTCGAATCCAATATGTAAAAATATTGGGCGTGCGAGAAAAGATATTGGACGAGGCTTCGCCGAGTCGTCATCAAATTCGATGCGTGACGTTAATTTTAGAAATTTATAGCCTCCACGGAAGCTATATATTCGAAAATATGAGACAGTAAAGAAGCCAATCAAATGTCGCTATTTACGCGCGTCAGATAATAATGTTTAATAGACCAGACATTACTGATGGTGCCAGTACCGATGTTTTATACCTTTCCTTGGCAATCGATTCTGTGAATCTATTTTACTTTACTTGATAGAGTGAATTTTAAAGATTTAGAACACTTTCTGAAGGAATGACATTGATGGTACACAGTGTGCACCCCCATTGAATTGGACTCCCCGAAAAGGCTTTTCTTTGTTTTAAAACCACGAGGGTCACTCGGTTTTGGTGGGAAATTAGTGACTTTGATTTCACATCCAAGATTTTCAAATGTATTCTTGAGGGGAGGGGGGTGGCTTTATCACCTTATCACTTTATCTCATATCATTATTAATTCTGCTGTTAAAGAGTCTTCTTTAATTTTACAACTATAGCCCGTAAAGCTGGCAGAAAAACCCGTTTGCTGGGTATTTCCATGATCGCGATAGATTCAAGAACGAGTAGGTCGCGAGAGAAAACCTGGCAGTGTTTTATGCAGAAAATCTTGAGAAAGAAAATATTTTACGTGTGAAGCTCTAGAAATTAGAAATTCTGAATATCATGTCGAAAGACAAAGGATGTTACAGAAGTAATATAGAAAAACATTTTTCCAATAAAAAGTTCATAATTGAATCAGAGTGTAGGTGTTAACTGGCCAGATCATTTGCCTACCACCATTATTGATTGAATCAAACAAAACTTTTTCACTGAACGGAGTGTTACCATGCTTGATCGATTTAGGGTGAACTTTTAGCGTATACAGTTGTCTCTCGCTAATTCGATTTCGAACGAGGAAATTTACTTGTTTAGATTACAGAGAGTTTCAAATTATAGAGAGTTTCTCCGTGATGGGGGCTGGAAACAAGTTCGAATAAAAGGAGTTCGAATAAGCGGGAGTTTTACTGTACTGGGAACTTTGGTGAGACTTTGAACCATCCCCACACCTTGCACGCTATACCAGCTGAGAATAGAAAATTCTATATTATCATATTCCAAGCAAAACTGAGAAAAAAACAATAGCTCGTATAAGTGATGATTTGTTCCAAAAAACGTAAAAATTATCATCATTTTTAAACGCAATAGCCCTTATAACCCATAGGTATAACTCTCGTAGTCAGTAGACTGACTTTACTCGCGGTGAATCAAATACAGCGCAATCTAGTTGCCTCCCAGCCGGCACACAACGTCAAAACAACGTCCATTTGGCATTCATAAAACGTTAAAACAACGTTGTGTGCCAGCTGGGCTATGATTGATCAACAACTCGCTGAAGTTCATGGTACTCATTTACTAATAGAAATCAGATAAAGGGACAAATAGGAATGAGACAGATAGATATTACACCTCCAGATTACTGAAATGGGTCCTACTCCTTTTGAAGCAAGGAATATTTTTTCTGAAATTTTGACATAAAATTTGACCTAAGCCAACCTAAAAAAACTAACTCAAAGAACAGCTTCCCAAATAAAAAGATGTACAGACAACAACAGATGACAAGACACCAGAAGAGCTCACACACAAAGCCTGCTTAGGTATATTTTTCTACCAATAAAAATTTTTCTTAGGCATATAGGGTTTCTAATACAGGAAAAGAACCGAAGCTCGCAAGATCGGTCTGTACTCTGCCTGCGGTTTATCAACTGGTCTTTAAATTAGTCTTTAAATGACAGAAAAAGGCCTTTTATTGAAAATTTTTATCAAGTTAATAAAAAAAAGTACAGTTGTACTACTGATACTTTTTCCAAACCTTAAACCCTTTAAGACTTTGCGTCCCCGATGAGTGTCCCCAGGGCAAAAAAGCAAAAAAAAGTCGATGTCGTCCAATTCTAATGAAATTACGAATATAACACAATTAAATGGTGTAGAATTGAATGGCAATATTGTTTTTTGTGTATTTGGGTCTTATAGGGGGGTAAAATTGGGGGTTTTGGGCCCAATTCTGGGCTTTTGGGGCAAAAAATGACCCAAAAATCAAGTTTCTCCAATTTCGATGAAACTTTCCACTTTTATCCAATTTTTCATCTAGAATACGGAAAAGAAACTCAAAATTCTTCGAAAGCTCTGAAATACCCTCAAAAAGAGGATTTTCGCCCCCAACTTTTTCGTGTAAAATATAAAAAAATCACTATGAAAATTTTTCCAAAAAAGGAAAATCAGAGGGGTTTTCAGAGAAACGGTCCGAAAGCAGCCGGCGAGGCGATATTTTTTTCCGATGTGTTCTGAGAGCATATTTCAGCTAGAAATTTTAATCTGTTCTGATCAGAACTTCGAAAATCAATCAGCTAGAAATAATGTGTTCTGGCGAGACAGGGGTATAATCAAAGATTTATTATACACTGGATAAACGACTCATAAAACGATGGAGAGCGATCATTGTATTTTCATTGTTTCAGAAAACAATTGATGTTCTAGCTTTGTCCGCAAAGGACAACTGTCATGGCGGCTCAAAGATGTCTGATTTTTAAAAATGTTTATCAGTCTTATTTTTAAAAAGTTCTCTAGCTCTTTCTTTTTGTACATTTTCAGGGAAAAAAGTTTGAAAGTAAGGCTAGTATTCCGAGCTGGATACATTTGTGAAATCTGATGTGAGAAAAACATCATTAGACCAGAAATTCAGACAAAATGCTTACAGTGACACGAAATTTTTAATTGGAAATATCTTTCCAAGACTGTCCCAAGAAGAGCTGAAATTAACATACATAAGACTTGAGTGTCTTGGCTCCACTGTGGTATGAAAATCCTTTGGAGGCACGTGGTGGCAAGGTGGTTTTTTTGAGGTTAAAGTTTGAAAATTTCCGGTGTCAGCATTCAATTTCTTATACACAACACGTCTTTTGCATCTTTCAAACAGCTTGAAACGTCATGACGACTTATAATTAGAAATTACGTGGAAGAATCTGACTCTCACAGGAAAGTTTTAAGTCTCTTTTGGGAATTGGATGAGTGATTTTCGATAAGAAATGCAATAAAAATGCTTCGAAAAATCATTTAATGAGGGAAGGAGAGTGAACAATAATATCATTTACTGCGGACATAGCTAGTAGACGCGAAATCGGCAAAAATCTGTTACTTGTATATCCAGTGTATAATAAATCCTTGGCATAATTAAGTTCATCTAACGTCTTCTTGTTGTCTAGGTAACCCTAGAAAGCTATGTAACATAATTTGATTGAACAGAGAAGTATGAAATAATATTGATGAAAATGATAGTTAAATTAACATATGAATACCAGTTCATAGTCATATATCAATCATATATTCCGTATATAATAATATATTATACTAATAATAACTAACGAAGAGTAATCGAAACTTTTCAAACAATAAATCATTTGTTAGGAAAATGCACCAAAAGTAACAGTAATGAAAACCAACTACAAGTTATATATTTAGAAATTATATACAGAAGTATGATGATACAGAGAATCTCAATCTTTGTCAAATGAAAACACTCTCATACGCGTTTTTGACGCCAATAGTGCACTTTGGCTTGAGCATGGACATTATTTAGTTCTATAGACCAATATCGTTCTAAACTAAAAGCTCACCCTGATATTCTCATAGAATCTATTCTTTGAAAACCAAAAGGTGAAGACAAAACGATAAATTACTTTAAAAGCTTTTAGGAAAAAAATAAAATATTTTAGGATTCTCAATATCAAATTCAAACGTCATCTTGAGACTGGCTGCTCGCAACATCAAATTCTCGCTTTTTGTGGTATTCATTCCAACAATCTCGTTGATTAAATGAGCAAAGAGCAAGTGGTTCGTTCGGTTGTGAGCACTTGTCACATTTTGTGCGGGGCAGCGCAATCTTTGCTCTTTGTTTGGAGCGTCGTCTTCTGCTTAGCTTAGCTTCTGAATGTAGACCTTGAATATGAATTAGTGTAATTGTTTAAATATTCACTTCTTCCAAATAATGTGACATATGATCACATGATCATATGATCACACTGAAACACTATTTGACAAGGTAAACAGATCCAAAATTCAGTTTAAAATCTATAAAGTAATTATGTGACTGTAGTTCAAACAAGCAAGAGGGAAAGATGAAACCTTTTAACGCTTTTCAGGAATTTAGGAGAAACTAATTTTTTTATGACTTTTACCTTTACGAGGTGATAAGACGCTCATTTCAACTTTTCTTCTTTTTGAGACATTTGATGATGGGTTTCGTAACAGTTTGTCTTTATTATTGTGCATTCTGCATTTTGCGTACCAGTTACGAATAACAGCAAATCTGAACTCGCTGCTCGAATATAGCCGTTGCTTTTCCGTGATGGAATGAAGATTTTTCCAGATTGTGAAGGTATTGCACAACGCGTATGTTTCAATTAACGAATCAAGCATTCGGCTCTGTTTGCGAACACTACGACACTCACTGTTGTAGTATGCTTGATGTTGGTTTGTACGGTCAACCATCCCATAAATCTGGCGATACAAAACCACTGAGGGTGGAGTGTGAATGGCCTGTCCGTTCACCTCAATTGTGGACCAGTTTCCCTTGGCAGAATCAACATCATTGTCGAGGAAGCAAACTGCATTATTATCGTTCCAATATGTCAAATTCAAATTTTCGTGATGCAGGGAATGTGAGTATCCTCTGACGAAGGACTTGGTATTCTTTAGAAATGAACTGTGTTTCTTTGGAAGATGGGCCGTATTTCCACGAACAGTAGCAATGATTCTGGTGTTCCATATGCTAGGTGCATCTTTCAAAAGTTGAATAGTTGGAAATCCACTATCCATCACCACAAGTCTTACCATATGTTTTAGCCTCTCTAAAAGTTGCTCAACGGTGTTGTAATTCTTTCCTGAGCCCGTGTTTGTGAACGTTTGCTACCAAGTTCTCCCTGATCAGCAATTTTGTTGACGGTCCACCCCATTCTTATCGACTTGTCAGGATTTCGTATCTTAAATTTGTTTCATTTACTCTTACTGCGGATACGCCCCTCATCAATACACATTTTGAATCCAGGAGACCAGAGCGTTTGCGACTTACGTTTTATCATATCTACGCCCGCCTGGATATTTTGTAGAGGATGATAAGATGCCGATGAACTCTCAGGTAGATTAGATGCATCTGTCACCCGAAAATGTTTCAATAATGATTTAAATTTAATAAAAGTCATGACCTTTTTTACTTCCGTTTGTGATGTTAAAGTATCACTACTCCAGGCCCACTTTTTCTGGGGGTAGCGTATCAGAGACAGATGCCATTTCAAAGCAAAAAAAACACGAATCAAGGAACGTCCTTTTTCATTTTTTTCAATAACACCAATTTCTTTTGTATACACCGGGTCATTACGACCATGTGCATTAATGACATTTGTTAATGAACTCATCATCAAGAATCTTTTCAACAAGGTCATTCGGCTCTACATCAGTGTCAAATTCAATACTTGGCTTTCAAAACTCAGCAAGGTTTGGCGATGGTTTTATGATCTCTGATTCTGTCTGAGAGGAAAGTTCTCCATTTACAACAACCAGAGCTGTCTTCATCGCTCTCAACACCTTCAGAATCATAATCACATTCATCATCATTATCACTCAACTCATTTTCATCATCACTGGAGAAAAAAATCACTTTCACACTCGGATTCATTCTCGCTGGAACTCGACTTGTTGACAGATATTTTGCGATTGATTTTCAATGCTGCCATATTTGCATTCATTACCATGGAAACAGTTATGCACCAAGTTGGACTTTTAAACCAAAATCTGGAAAAATTGTTAATCAAACTAAAATTTGCAAAAATCTTCATTTCCTAATCATTATCAGACAACATTTACACATTTATAATATCTTCAGTCTATTTTCGTAAATAGATCAGCACTTCCAGCCAATAACAGTGCTTTCTATAGGAATAAAAATCTTTAAACTCGTTTATCTCGAAAACTAGAGGGTTTACGAAAAAAATGTTTTCTAACTTTTTCAGTCCATAGAATTTGTTTGGAAACAGCAAGAATAGTAACCTTGGGACTAAAAGCAGGTTGAATTAGAAATATTGGACCCTCTGATCATTATTTTGTATCACTGACAGCCTAATGTTTAGACAAAAAACCCTTTTACGGGTGCAAGTTTGGGGTTAATTTTGAGTGTAATTTTAAATTATTCAATAAAAATGTTTGCAAATTCACGTTTCATTAAAATTAAAGAAGCTCGACTTTTGGGTCTTGCTTAAACCCTGAAAAGACGAAAATTGGACCAAAAATCCTCTTATATTAGGGGTATCAAGGGGGGTTTTCATAAAACTTGAATCTTGTTTTCGTATTCTACTTGAAAAATTGGATAAAAGTGGAAAGTTTCATCGAAATTGGAGAAACTTGATTTTTGGGTCATTTTTTGCCCCAAAAGCCCAGAATTGGGCCCAAAACCCCCAATTTCACCCCCTATAAGACCCAAATACACGAAAAAACAATATTGCCATTCAATTCTACACCATTTAATTGTGTTATATTCGTAATTTCATTAGAATTGGACGACATCAACTTTTTTTTGCTTTTTTGCTCTGGGGACACTTATCGGGGAGGCAAAGTCCTAAAGGATTCACAAATTTCTCATTCATTTTAAAGCCTCTAAAAAGTTATGTACACGAGGCAGATACAAATAAAAAAGAGATAGTTAAATAATGCCTGAAATCTGATGATAAAAGAGCCCCCAAGCGGTTTGCATAAATGTGTGAATGGGCATTTTAAAAAATTTTTTAAATTCTAAAAAAGCTGCATGAATGCGTGAATTGGAAAACTTTGTGTGAACAGATATTTGAATCTGAATTTCGAAAAAAAATGCATGATTGTGTGAACCTAAGGTTTGATGGGGCCGCTACACCTTTTTCTTCTTTAATGGTGTAGTCTTGAAATGATAAATAAGTCAGTCTTAATCAAAAGAATTAAAAATCAAGCTGATCGAACCGATTCCTATCGAACTTCATCATAACTAAATGGTAATGGTTAATTGAAATAATATATATAACAGAATTAAAGTTGGATTAGTTCAATATTCAATCAGTAAAAGTTTAATTTTTGCTTGCAAAAAATTTTAACCTTGCTGACATTGTCCTTGAAAAATCAACATTTTCACAGCATGTAATGCCAGGAATTAAGTTTTCCCTAATATTTATTCAGTTAATAGTCCACGATCCCTCCGTCTTGTGCAACCGCTCGTGGTCTGTGAAATCTTAAAGTACAGTAAATAACTCTTAGCACCTTAGCATATGACAGACCTGGTGGCATTTAGGTCCAGCAAAAGTATGTACTAAATTATCTGTTTATTTGGAGTAATTTTTGAACTTACATTCTAAATTTGGCTTTGAAAACACATGAAACTAGTTTGATGTGTCCTTTTATTTTTTAAATATCACTATTTATACTTTGAATAGCTATATTTTAATCAAAGTTAATCTGAAACAAGAAAGCCTAAGCGGCTTAAAGGCCCATCAGTGTTGGTAGTGTCAACATATTTTCCATGGCAGGGTCGCCATACAACTTAATTTACAGGAGTGAATTTTTTCGATATGTAGAGCAGCTAGAGTAGGGCGAACAATAAAGATTTAATTTATCTAAAATAAGTATGTCTATATAATTAAAAAGATTTCACCATATCAATTGGAGGTATTAATTGTTTGTGGTTTTTATTTTTTCACGTATGCGCACAATAGTAATTCAGAGAATTCAATTTCTAGCCTGGATTCGTCAATTGATTACTGCGCGCATAGGCCCCGACAAAGTCAAATCTTTTCTACCAGTTGTGTTTTAAAGGCCCATTCCGCTGTGCGCTGGGCCAATAAGGCCGTTTTAAGGCTTATTAGAGGTTTAAAATCAAAATTGTCTCCAAAACCATGGTTTTACTTCCCTAGTCAACATAATATGCCTCTTTTCCAGATCATGGCATGGAAATAGCATGAAATCTCGCTGCCTCTTGCTAACATTTTTAATTCTACTTTTTACAATATGGTCCTTTTCCAGACAAATTAAATTTGACCAAGTCAACTGGTAGGTTGATTTCTAAAAATTTCGTTCCAATCTCTATCCTTGCAACTTTTGAAAAGCACAAACGAATAACATCTTTCTTTAAAATACATGAAATTTTTAACAAATCACATTATGGTTTCCAAAAAAATAAATCAGCTTCCATGGCTATCCTGGACCTCTTTGATAGAGTATCTCAGGCTACGGTGAAAAAAGATGTAATTTATACACGTTTAAATCTCGGAAGTTAAGCGGGCGATTAAGAAGATTTCTGTTCTTCTGTTTTTATTTAATGTCTTTTAATGTCTTGTAATGTCTTTTAAATTTAATGTATATTCCCGCCCAGACAATCTAAATTGAAGGAAATCAATGATTGAACCAATCAAACCAAATCATTGAACGCAATGGAACAATCAAAATTCTGGATAATTGGTTTGATAGACCTTTTCGCCTTTCCATCCGCCATATTGAATTGTATGCAAAAATTATGGTGGCTGAATTGCCGTGGTGAAATTCCCTTAGAAATTATGCAAAACATATGCAAAAAGAAAGTATTAATTAAAAACTTACATGCATAATTGGCATTATATTTAAGTGTAATCTTGTAGAAGAAAGATTAAATTTGCTTCTCTTAAAAACTAAAAACAATTATATTCACTCATCTCTTAGTTAAACAAGCACTTCAAAAGACCATAACATTAGACAGAAACTCAAACTGAAAAATCACCCGCGAAGGTAAAAAACAATCCTTATTCGGCTGACGGCAAATTATTCTCCTGGGAATAGAACCGTCAAACGAACAAATCAAAACATTGATAAAGTGTGACGTCATAATTACTGCTTTCAGTTTGCGTGTTTTGAAAGTTTGATGTGTGTACTCCGTCTTCGTAAAATTTTTTAATGGCATGAAAACAGAATATGCAATGTCTTTCAGTGTAGACCTAAAGCTCCTAAACAGCATCTAATAACATGAAAACCAGAATATGATTCTTCAATGGGAATCAAAACTATAAAGTGCACTTACAAACATCAATTTGTCAGATCTAACAAAATTAATAACCGCACTGTCATCATTGACAATAAAATAAACGATTTTCTGTCAAGAGCCTCGTAAACATTCCAACAACTTCCATCGAAATGATCTATCACAGCTCAGTCTACCATTTTTAGCGCGGTCCGAGGATTGAGCCGAGAACGCTCCGCGAACTCCTGCGCGGGTGAAAAAATTCAATCTGTCAATCATTTTCTCAAGCGAAGAGTACGCGAAGCGATTCTAGCTTTACGATGGTGCCGCGGGTCATCAATGGATAGTATTCAATTATCATTATCCCTTTATTTTCATTCCTAGAACTTTTGCAAAAAAAAGGACAAATAGAAAAGTTGTATTTTTTACTGCTCTATTCACATACTGAATTTGAAAGATCTTCTATGTGGCGTTTTTTTTGCAAACTTCAAAAAACTGATTTTTGTCCTGCCTTTGCGGGACTTTGGCTTAAGTGCTTGAGTGCAGCATAGGGTACAAAGTCCAAACATGCGTTTTCCGTAATTTTTGTGTGAAAAGTTAGGTCTATACTGTCTTTAAGAACAAATTCCTAAAAGGCTTTTTGTTCTGTAAATATTTCCTTTTGGATTAAGAAATTCCATCGTTTATTGTTCTAATGATCATAATATTTATTTATAAGATGCTTTGTTGTCTTTTTAATCTTTGTGTAAACTTGCATATGTTTTGCATACATTCCAACTAAATCCAACCACGGCATTTTCGTTCCTGTATTTTTGCATACAATTCAAGATGGCGGACGGAAAGGCGAAAAGGTCTATTGTCGCCATACTGTATCCCATTTCTGTTATGAGTAGCAATGATACCGTGAGAAAGGGTAACTTGCATCAGTGGAGGCTAACATGCATAGCCCTCAAATGAATGACCTATCTGGTCATTCAAATACAACTATGCAGCTCCGCTCGAAGCTCTACTCTACCATTTTTGTTTTGATTTAACTTTGTATTTTAATGACCAGACAAGTCTTTAATTTGAGGGCGATGCGTGTTAGCCTCCACTGATGCAAGTTACCCTTTCTCACGGTAGTCAATAGTCTAAAGAGATTTAGAGTGTCACAAGAAAGCCTGATCGAATTGAAAGCATTCGAACACAATCAAACGCAATTGAATGCAATCAAAATCTCAAATTTAATTTTTAACCTTAAATTTTTTTCCTCTCTCTTATAGAAATGTGAAACTGAAGCCTTCCCAAGAAATATAGAGATCAGAGGAAGATGTAATCAATAATCTATAATCAAATAAAGAAAATATTCAAGCAAATTATAATAAGATGCTCATACCTGTCCTGCTCTCTGTGATGGGTGGGTGCTCTCTTGGTAATGGTTTTTTTCAGTGCATGTGTGAATAATTCTTCCCGCGTCAAAATGGTATTGCCCCACATACGATTCTATCTTAAACCGGGGGTTTAATTAATCATTTTACCATTTTATATTTGTTTATACGTAGTTGTTAAGGATTTTAAAATCATATTTAAAAAGTCATAAAATTGTCAAAGTTTACATTATACCATTAGCTATAATTTTTATTTATTGCGAATGGAAATCAACGAAGTCAAGAAAGAAAAACTCCCTGGGAGTATAATGATCGAAACGCCTAGAAAGTAAGCGGGAGCTCAGCGCAACAGCTTGAAGATCTAGAGAATCTATCGTTAGGTGAGTGATTATTTCGGAGAAATCAAACATGGCGGCGAAAATTCGAAAACGAAAGGAGTGAAAAAAACGCTGAAACTGTTAGTTTTCAGTCTTTCATCACTATAAGTCGTGCTTAAGATTGAGATTATATGTAACGAAGTTATGAGATGGGAATCCGTGAATCAAAGGTATCCTTTTTGGAATATGAAGAAGCTGTAAAAAGAGGTATGGATGAAATGAAAGTAAAAGGCTTTTTTGCTTTTTTTATTTTTTTTATACCCCCAGGCGTAGTTAATCGATATAATCGATAATCTTGAGTAATCGATGGATTAGATATCGATTAGCCGATAGAATCGATAGGTAATCGATACTCAAGATTTTTTCAAAGCTCGATTATTTATTGATCAATTTTGTCATCGATTGTTTATCGATTATAGACCCCTTTCATAATTTTTCAGCTTGTTTTGATTTTCTCGCTTAGTCTTCTTTTCTGTATGGTCTTTTTTAACAAAATCTGGAATAAAAGAGACATAATTCGGAGGCAAAGTTGGAGGCATATTGCCTCTATCATCCAAATTTGTAATATGTTTTATTTAGGCTAAACAAGGTAATCCAAAACATATGACATCACATGAAAGGGGTCTATAGATCCAGGCGTACCCAATCGATAACATCGATTGTCGATTTAATCGATGTCAATCGATAAAAGTCGTTCGTAATCGATGATCGATCGATTACTAATCGATGGCCAATCGATAGGAACGTAAAATTTTATTATCGATTGGTATCGATTATTATCGATTAGCCATCGATTGAATTCGATTGTTATCGATTAAGATCGATTGTGATCGATTGAGCTAATTTTCTGTATTTATGATCGCTACTCTGTGTACCAGAGTGTATCTCACGATGATATCGTAGCGTACTTTAAGGGAAGAAATTTTCGCGGGAAGAACTTTTCACGGAACTTAATTTCGCGGTTTTTCGGCAAATCGGGTGAATTGCCTTCGCACCAAATTTCTGAGCAATCCGAACAACAAAATCAACGGCGCAAGTTTTTTTGTCCTTGCGGTACCGTGGTTTTTCTAATTTAACGCGTAGTCTAATTCAACGCGTACCCTGCTTTTGGCGAAAAATCGTAATTAATCTTACCATATATAGGACGGGGTGAATCGGATAGAATTGGAAGGTTTTGGGCAAATTGCCTCTTCCCGACGAGACCTACCACCTAATTATACCGCAGAACTTGACGAGTGGGGTCTAATTCGCGAGTTTAGAAAATTTCATTTTCAAAAGTCAAAAGTTTCTTCTACGAGTCACTCGTTTCGGGGTGAAGTGGATATAATTTGACGGGGCGCCATTCGGAACATAAACAAACACTCTCTATATTTTGTGGTGGAGCAATACCACTTTTCAAAAATTACGTTTTGCCGAAGTTATAATTTGAATTCATGCAATTCTCACAAAGTAATTAGTCATTAGATGGAGCGTCATAAAAATGTAATACCTAAGGGAGATATATTTGGGTAGTACGTTTAGTATCATTGATAATAAAATTTTGATTAGTGTGCGCTATGAAAAGTGTTGGTTGAATCATAGAGGTATAAAGAAAACAGGAGTTGAATGTGTCGGTAATTGGTCGTTAAAGTCTTTTGATTTCTTTTATAAAATGTATCAAAAGAAATTCTAAGCTCGCCCGATGAAATAAGACTTTTTAGTAGAACTCAAGTTTGCTCTGAACATTCTAATAATCAGTATTGAAGATTCTAGCCTTTTAATATACGAAAATTAGATAAAACTTCGTCCACGAAACAAATTTATGTTCCATTTCGCTATCCGTTCAATTTTGTTTTGAAAAGATATTTTCTCAAGCCAGAAAATGAAAAGTTCTTTATAAGCACACACGATTTCAGACTCAATTGTAGACATAAAGTCGCTGGAGAATTTTGGAGGAAAAGTATCAAGCAATAGAGTTCACCTGAAAGAAAACATTGATCGAAAAAATCTTATCATTTGATGAAGGATTGCCAAGTTTACAGGCCTTTTTTTAGTCCAAATATTTTCTTACACTGATGTCAGAAACAATGAATCTCGTCTCATCTAATTTCTAAAGCTTAAATGAGCCAATAAGATTTAACCTATGGATAAAAGAGCTCATTAAAAATGCACGATATATGAGATTATGAGCATGCATACATCGTAACTTTTTTAATCGTAGGGCGAGCTTGGTTACAATAGCATACTTCTCCTGTCTTTCTTTATACCTCCATGGTTGAATGCACGATAGAAAGTGCAATGTAAGAAAATGAAACGTCTCTGAAAGGTCTGACTACATTAGCTAAATCCAAGTTTGTTTTTTTATCTAACGCTTGCGTTTCGTTCCAGAGAAAATGAAAAGGGAGAAGTAAATAAATGATTAAAAAAGAAGAGCATTAGAGAAACTGGACAACTTACGAAAATATCAAATTTTAATCGAAGCATCGATCGATAGAGTCATCAAACACATATTATATGGTCGTTATTTTCCGCGGTTACGATAGAAAGCATTGAATCTAAAAGCAGAAAATTATCACACCCAGCAGGTGCGTATTTCTTTTTTACCTAAGAAGAGTCTAGCACACCCACACCCACAACCCTGTTTCACAGGCCATGTTAGGTTAATAGAAATTGCGCTCGAAAAAAACCCAGTGTTCATATCCCGTTGTTTACGGACATTTTAAATGAACACTGTTTTGACGTTTAGCGTCCATTGAATACCCCTGTCTCAATTATCATTCCACCGCTACAAATGCCCCCCTGAAAAGCTAACTTTTTCTACGTTTGCAGTGATACTGGGTGTGATAGCTGAGTCGATAAAAAGAATAGAGAAATTAATCCGATCATCGTATATTTTTGTTTTCTCCTTATTTCAGGTACTGAACAATCTCAGATACTTCAGAGAGACGGGAGAAGATTATCAATAACGCTCTGGTTGGCTCTAAAATTTGTTGACAAAATGATAAGAGAAAACGTACGATACACCCCTGTTTCAGTGACCCGGTCAAGGATCCGTCCCGATGAAAAAAATACAAAAAGTTACCTAATACTGACACGTTCACTGCCAAGCCACTTTAAGAATTTTGACCTCATTGAATTTCATCGAAAGTTTGACTTTCAAAGGCTCCAGCCGCCTTGGTTCTGCTTTAAGTGCCTACAAATTGCCTACCGATCGACGCAGAATTTGAGGATGATTCCAGAAATGCAAAAACGAATCAAAATAAACCAGCCGAGGCTGGAAGGTCAGCCAATAGAGCTTAGCTAGATAGCTTTAATAAGTGGGTTAACAGATGTAAGAGATGTACTGAAACCCCGGGGGTGGGGGCACTCGATCTGAAAACGACCATACGTTCGGCCCAAAATTTGGGTTCTAAAATCGGACCCTTACAGTGCAGTGAATTTCCATGAAAAATCATACCCTTACAGTGCACTTGTCACAAAATTTCTCGCCAAAATTTTTGCGATTTTCCAAGAAAATGTGGAGTTTTTCCTCCAAAATTGACCAATTTTACCAAAAAATTTGGCCTTTGTCCAAGGTCATTTACCTTGAGTGCCCCCCCCCCTCGGGACTGAAACAGAGTAGACTAAAAATGTTGAATAATGTACAAAATGTGAAACATTTGATAACTTGATTTAAAATTATTTAAAACAAGCCTGAGAGCTCCTCCAACCCCCCCCCCTCGCGAGAAGCTCAAAGTATACTTCTCTTTAGCATTGTAGCACTGTTTCTATGACATCAAACAATTAAGCTATAGTTCATTACTACAAAATAAAAGAGAAACATTTTGTTAATTTCATTCCATAATCACTTATGATACATTTTTTCTGTTGGATGTACCTTAAAGGAAGAAATTTTGGCGGAAAGAAAATTTGGCGGATTTGGCGGATTTGACTGAAATCCGCCAAATTAAGTTCCCGCCAAAATTTCTTTTTTCCGCCATCCACCAAATTAAATTCCCGCCAAATCGAACATTTTGAAAATATGATCTCTTTTAAGGTGTTTTTGCTATTTTTTCGCTGTTTTGACGCCATCCTAAGGTTAAATTTTTAAGCCATTTGTCGTGACTTTCTGCGATTCCATTAAAAACAAGTGATACATTTATGGACCTACCTGAATGAAAAATGAACACGTGAACAAAATCACAAAATCTTGAAAAACACAATTTGCATCCAGTCTGCGTAAATAAATTTTGTAGTTTAGTACCGTCAAGTTACACAACATGCACACAACCATCTTGAAGACTTTACTGGTCGCAAATGATAATCGAAAACAAAACTCAAAATTCATAACTATGCGGGGAAGCTCATTTTTCTCCCGTTTTGCTTTAAACTCGCTTTTGATTGGTCTATGAATTTGGGCGATTGATTTACCACCTTGGCGGAATAAACACACGACAATAATAAATAAATTCAACAGGGCAGCGGTGTAGCAATTAATTTCAACTGGGAGTCCTCTCTTCTGTGCCAAGCACTGGCAGTGTTTTTTAAACTCTAAAACAATGTTAAATGAAGACCAGATTGATCTGTTTGTTATGGCTGTGCAAGTTGTGACGAGAGTGTGCATGTTGTGTAACTTGACGCCAGCCCGCTTTCTGCAAGTCTGATAAGAGATATGTATAAACTGTTATCGCCATTCATTCCATTCCATCATTCAGTCAAAACGTGCGCCAAGGTTAGAAGAGGTTAGAAAAACACAATCTGCGTCCGGAACTGTGTGAAAAATAGTTTGATCAATTTCAACAAGAACTGTATATATTAATATTAATATAAACGATCAAATTCCAAAGACCATTTGTCATAAAAAAAGTCCAATAATAGGAGATGTGATGTCATCATTTGGTTCCCGTCATCTGACCGACCCTGATTTACGGTCAGCAGGTAGAGTTGGAGAGTCGGAAAGCTTTTCCACTGCTTTGCTGGATTTCCACTGTCGACCTCTGCACGCTCTGTGTTTAAACAAGTTTTCAAATCGAAGTAGAGAGCCGCATGCTAATGGAGAGTAAACCAAAAACACCAGTTTATCCACGGTTTCTCAATTTTCAAATTCGGATCAGTCCACACGGATTCCCTTTCAACAAGATGTAGCTGCTTCTTAACAGAAAAATATTTTCGAACGACCGACCGACCGAACGACTCCCACTTTTTAAAGTAGAAATGACGGGAACCAAACAATTTTTTGCGATTCGCCTTATCAAACACGTCCAAGTCCAAAAAAGCACAATTGCATCCAGTCTTTATCAAATTTATACAGTAGCTGTACTTTTGTAAACTTTATCAAATTCCAATAACATTATAACACCATCAATCCCCTAGAGGCAACAAAAGAAAAATATGTTTTTATTGCAAAAACTATTAAAAAGCAGCAATAAAAAGTATCAGAAAATTCAACATAAACAAAAACTTGAGCAAACGGCTTTAAACCTTCAAAAGATGTAGAAAAAGAATCTCCTTGATGAAAATCATGTGTTTGATTTGCTGAGTTGAAAAAATAAATGACAGAAATTGAAGCTTGCAACAGATTTACACTGGAAATACTTTGATACAACACTGACTTATCATATCGCTTGAGCCGCCATCTTGAAACACTACATTATGATCTGTAAAAACAACGCACGCTAAAAGTACACAAAAAGTTAACCCGATCGGAAGAAAGTTTAGAAATCAAAGTGAGATCGGAAGATCGGATTTTTTTTTTGTCGTCTTATGGAACCGAATTTTACCTATTTGAATGCTCAGCTTAGGCTGACCAAAAAAGTATTTTCTTTAAAGGTTATGGCCCTTTAGAGTACTGTCGGTATTTCGACACCTATACTACAACTAGGTCAACCCAGTCAAAATTGAAAAAAAAATAATTAATGAATTCTAGGAATAATGCTTAATAAAAGTGAATTTTCCCGTACTCCGGCGAGAATTAAGAGATTACAAATACAGAGTCGGCGTGTGTGTGAAGTTTTACTTGTTTCATGACTTCTCCGATGGTCGATTTCAAATTTTCACTGAATTACTGAGACAGGGGTATTATGGTGGCACTTAAAGAATTCAGAACCAACGTGGACTCGCCATGAACACAAAGACAGGAGACAGTAATAATTCTATATGGTATTCAATGCTCAGATACATAGTATACTCGAAGTTGGTAGCAAACTTTCTAAGCTCTTATTTGGAAAATATGTACTTTTTAATTCTTTTCTTAACGAAAGAAAATACTTTATAACATTGTCTCTCTCTCAGTGCCCGGTGAGAACTTTTATACCCTTTGGAAAAATGAAGGATAAAAAACAGTACGGAATAAAGAAAATAAGAATTTCTCGGGTTCTTAAATATCAGGGGCATATTTTCTCAACGGGCCGATTATTTATTGCCAATTGTTCCACTAGGAAGGGGCTCCACCGTGTCATACTTTCTTGCCTCTTTTAGCTTACCAATTTCCGCTTGCAGAAATATTTGCACCCCTGTCTCAGAGATGATTTAAGCCAGGGGATGCGAGACCTCCGAGAGAATGAACAGCATATGAACGAACGGGAAATTATGTCTTAAAGTGTTTGTAGCCTTACCCTTCCCACTATTTTCTTCTGGAAAATAATACATAACATATAGGTCGTGTTCAGACCAAGGTTTAAAGCAATTAGGTCTACATGTTTCTTTTATATTCCTTTTGTATTTAACGGCACGCTTCTCATTAGTTAAACCAAAGTTTAAAAAGGAATCACCCTCTGGTTTAAAAAAAAAGTTTTTACGATTTCGTTACAGTTTTCTGAATAGACTAAATCAGAATTTGCGAGTGAAAAGCATGCTCCTTTTGTAAATGAAGAAAAAAGAACGTGAAATTTATGACTTAGAGACGCTCGGAGCATCTCTAGCAGTAATGGCTTCAACGAACACGAATTAGTGTTTTGCAGAGGGATTCCCTGAAATCTTTTTTGTTTTAAAGCGTCTCAAGAGAGAAGATGACATTATTTCAAGTTAGGAAAGGAGATTCCTCGAGATCGCCAATCGATGATGACAAAAGAAAAGTGATTATAATTGAATTCCCGTATCAACAAAGTAATACTTAAACCTTAAACTTTCAGGTCTGAACACGACCTAAAACTCCTAAATTATCACTATACAAAATATACAAAGACATTGTATTCACATGAACAATGAGTGACTATTAACATTTGAACATTTATTCCTAGCTACTCTGAACACTAACAAGCCTCTTGGGATAGTGTGGCAGTAATTAAAAATGACATGATGACGGCATTTGATATTTTTTAATTATTCAATAATTAACTCCTTTCCATTTCTCGGTTCCGTATCACTTAACAACGCCTTCAACTTGGGGCGCAAAAGGGCGATTCGCGTTGCGCGTTTTAACGCGAACAATTTTCCGCCCTAACTTTAGAATGAAAATACGAAGAATAGACATTGTTTTTCGTTTAGTGAACCAAAGATTGTATACAACTGGCTTTCGTAGAACACAATGCCAAAGGAATCTCCAATCACGGTCGCTTCATTATTTCTTATTCGGCATTTCAAAAAAGGGTCTGAAAATCAGAAGGTTTTCTTCTTCAATTTCCGAAGAACATGTTCCAAATCTTCGAAGCCATATTTTTCCGATAGCTTGATCGATCAGTGAACGGGATCTGAAAACAGAATGGAAAAAGACATCGTCAGTGAAGTATGAGAGGCGATTAAACAAATTATCCGATTCACCCCGTCCTACGGTACTCTAATTATTAACGCGTAGCCAAAATTCTGCATAATTAATTTCACTCTAATTATTACGCGTGATCAAGCCTTGGACAAGAAAAATTAGACAGGAAAGTTTTATTTTTGATAAACTTCTTTCATTCATAAACACAAATTAAAGGGATCTTCGTCATCCTCCTCTGGCTCCTCCAAATCAGCTAATGCTTGTTAATACATTATACGATCTATATGTAATATATATTACACAAGCCTTTAAGTAACGCGTACTTAAAACACTTGAATATATCGTAATTAATTGTTCTCTAGTTTTTCACGCGTAGCGTCTAAAATAATTATTTATTGCCACGCGTTAAATTAGAAAAACCACGGTAGGGTTGCGTTTTTAGCGAATATAAAGAAATCGATATTAATCGATAACAATCGAAAGCAATCAGCGATTAATCGATAGCAATCGATAACGATCGAATCCAATCGATAAGAACGTAAAGTCTTAGAATCGATTGGCTATCGATTGTTTATCGATTAGTTATCGATCACTATCGATTATTATCGATTAAAATCGATTAATATCGATTGATTTCCCGTATCGATTTCATCGATTGGGTACGCCTGGATAGATCGATTATACTTCGATTAAATTAAGTATCGTTTAAAAATCGATCGGCTATCGATCACAGCTTTTGATCGATTACATATCGATCAAAAATTGATTATAATCATCGATCAAATAGTTAATCGATCAACTATCGATTCGTGATCGATTATTTATCAGATTTTAGGGAGTGGTACTTTAATTGGATTAACTTTCGCCTTCGCGAGATTAAATTAAATACACCTTTCCCGTAATTCGTAAAACTAATGCGCGCGCATTATTTTGATGCTCTCCACCGTTTGGTCTCTGGAGGTAAACAAACCCGTTTTTGCCTGCGTTCCCTTAGGGAAAGTTGGTTTTTTGAGCTTTTCTTAAGTTCTGTCGAACAAAATCCCCTCAAATTTTAGTATGTTCAACCTATTCATGATATTATACCACCCTGAAAATATTTTGCCAAAAGAAGGTCGCTGTCAAAAGTTAGAGGCTCAAATCCCAATTTCCCTAACCCCTCGCAGGCAAAAACGCGTTTTTTACCTCCCAAACAATTTTATACACAACGGTGGAGCGCACATTTTCCCGGGCCATTTCTGAGAAATTTGAATTACGGGAAAGGTGTATTTCTCAATTTCTCAAACAAATTTTCGCCATTTTCGCGAAATTAAAAGCAACATTTTTCGCTGATCTCGATTGGGATGTACTTTTGAATTGAATCCAATCCCCTGGTAGCATAGGACCTAGATAAAAGCTACTACACTCGAATTTTTTTTATAAGCATACGGTAAATTTCGGCTGAAAGCATTCTCAAACCCTCTGAAAGGCTGAACAAAAAAAGTTAAGAAAAAAACAAAGTTACCGTTTTATTCAGAGAAGGGACGTTATTGAATGGTTTGCCTTTTTGGAGGAGCATTATTAATTCGAAAGCGGGCATTTATTACGCATGGAGCGAGCATTAGCGAGCGGAGTGCGACTCTTTTGCTTTTGGCAAACGCATGCGCGTAAGCAAAATTTACAAAATTTCAATGATATGCGGGCCTTAAAAATGGAAATTCAGTTTTTTTTTTCACCTTTTTTTCGTCTCGTCTAGCCGCTATTCCACCATGTTTAGCCACTGAAATGTTTCAACTTTTAACATTTCGTGAAAATTAGCGTTTTTAAGAGAAGTCGTTGCAGTGTCAATCTTTCGCAAATTTAAAAACCCACTTTCCCTTGGAAAAAATTGATGTTTTTTGTTTTTTTGGGACCCTTGGGGCATAAGGTACCTGTAGACTATGTTATAGTCTAAGACGAATCACTATCTAAGAAAAAAGCCCTAAGCCGAAGAAAATTCGCAAACGGGTTTTTTTGCCGAAAAGAGTTAACAGTCGGTAGAGTTGCCAGTCTTCTTCGAAACTCTCCCGCCGATTTTTTTCCGTATACCGCCATAACGCCATACCGCCATTTTTTCCCGCCTTTACTATCACTGTAACGGACGATAACATCGTCTAAAGGTACCTGTTGACCGCAAAAATTTCAAATTCGCGAATTGACCGTTGACAACATTAGGGGTAAAGGGACCTAATGACGGTACGGGTTTGGGAAAACTTCAAAATGCGATATCTCGAGTTTGAAGAAGAGTTGAGAGGTCGTTGACCCCTCATTAGATTGAGAACTTTAGGGGGAATGCTAGATGATAAGATTTATAAGGCTTGGGTAGGACTTTCAAATTTGGCTGAATTTTTAGCCATTTTCAGCTGATGACGTCATCAAAACAAAAAAATGCGATAACTCGAGATTGGAAAGGAATTGGGAAGTCGTTGACCCCCCATTCTATCGGGAATTTTATGGGGAATAAGATGGGATTGGAAAGGAGTTTGGAAATGGCTAACCCCTCTTTGGATCGGAAAATTTATCGAGAATGCAATGAGAGAGGGGTGTTATGAGGCCTTAGGACGACTTTAAATAAAAATTGGCTAACATTTGGGTAAGCAGCGTGAGAAAATCAAAAGAAAACAGCCAAAAAGAACTGAACTCTGGAAATAAATAATGGAAAACGTAAAAAAAACTATTTTTTGATGAGCTCTTATATTCTATTCTTTCCATAAAGTCAGTAAAATTAAAACTGATGATAGAAATTATTACAAAACTACTCGACACACACGTGACACGACCCAAAGCAAATAAATTCAGCTTTCGGCACTTTCGTTCGTTTCGTGAAAACCAAACAGTTCTTTTTATCAATGTATACATAAAAACTTGAAATTCTTTAATACTTGTCTTAAGGATATTTTCCATAACATAAGGGAAATTCGATGTCTTTGATTAAACCAGGTAACAAGGGATTTTTGTAAAAAGTCTCTTGTGTCTCTCCCAATCCTCCACAAAAAAACTGTGTCTTTGACTTTTTAGCATCAATTCTTCAACAATCAAAACCTCTTACTTCGAAAATTCGACACAATAGTTGAAAGTCGAGAAGTTCGCCCCAATTAGTTTTTGTTTCAAAAATGTTGTTTCAGACCATTCAATAGATGCATTATTTGCATTATTTTCTCATCTATGCATCGAAACAAAAACATCGAAAAGTGTTATCAATCTGATAGAGAAACGCAATAATGAAGAATTTCTTCTCAATCGAAAAAATACAATACATCTTTTTCTGTGTATACTGTAATGTATAATAATTTATTTTGATGTGCATAATTTCGGCGGGAACTTCGGTCGAATGTTTTTGTTCAAATCTAAAATTCGAATCTAACAAGATTTTCGAACAAAAACATTCGAAATTATAGAGACCCGGAAGTTATTTTTCACTTTTTAACTTGGGAATTTTTGCCTCCTTTAGTTAGATTTTCTAACTCGGGAAATTGGGCTTCCTTTAACTATCCAAGTTATTTTCTTTTTTTAACTCGGGAATTTTAACTTCCTTTAACTTTCTGTAAATAGATTAAATCTATTAAATTTTACGTTTAATAAAAAGGCTCGCCTCGCTTGTAAAATATTTCTCGTATTGCACTCAAAGTCATGCGATAACTATTACTTATTGAGTCTTCATTGGATTGGTAATCATCGATAGAATCTATCTGAACAATTAGAAATTCCCTTCAGTAAAGTTAAAAATTTATTACCCTTTCGGTGACGACATTTAGGGCCAAAATGACGTCCTCATCACAAGATTCACAGTATTTTGAGTTTTGATCCGTTTTAAGTTGTAATTTTTAGATTTATGGAATTTTGGATTTTCGGAATTTCTTTGGGGTTTGAGTACGATATTTTTTTGAGCAGCGGATTGATAGCCTTCACCTCTTCTTACATAACTAGTGTGGGCTTGAGGCGTCTATAGAATCCTTTCGCTTTGCGAACACGAGACTCGTTCTCCGTGCGTAACCGCTTTTACGATTGATTCAAAGTAATACGATCGGTATGAGATTTGGCGAATTCCAGAAATTTTCTATATTTTATTAAATAACTTATCTTGGCCCTTTTTACGCCGGACCTTATAGCGTTATTTTTGGGCTCGTTAGTGGAATAAGGGCCAATAACGATACGTGATCGAAGATAAGTAAATAATTGATAAGTAATCGATGATTGTTAACAATCGATACATGATTGATAAATAATCGATAGGTTGTATGTAGTCGATATGTGATCGATAAGTAATCGATAGCTTGGAAATAATCGATCGCTGATCGATACTCAAGATTTTTTCACGGTCTGATTACCTATCGATTCTATCGGCTAATCGATATCTAATCCATCGATTACTTATCGATTACTCAAGATTATCGATTATATCGATTAACTACACCTGGTATACCCCAGTCCCAGAGCTGCTTTATACCCGACTCTGCCACTTGATACAAAATTGAAGCACTTGCAGCATGTGCTTCAACAGTAACGTTTTTACATTTTTACGCTAACCATACAGTTAGTCACACTTACCGTCAACTGCTCCAACTTGAGATGATTGGTCGAAACTACATGGCATGTCCATTTCTTTTAAATAGATAGTCCCAGCCTTATCCCTCCTTCAGTAAAGCTTCCTATACCTTTTGTCCTTCAGAAAATCCAAACATATTGGCCTTAATTGTTTGCTTTCAGTTCCTGTAGCCAGTAGTGTGAACCCCTGTTGCCTGTATTTCTATTTTATTCCGCGCGGGTTTTTCAATAGAGATGTCACATGACTCAAATCCCGCAGTCTTATTGGACTAGAGAAAGCGAAAGTGAAATCGCGCGATCTGATTGGATGAAAAAAAGACCGTGTGAACTGGAACCGAAAATATGTTCTCATTCTAAAACAAGAAGAAAAGAATGTCTTTTGCTTTGGACAAAAGGTTGTAAATTCTGGTTGATTTTAAGGTTTTATCTTATCTCATCTCATTTACTTTAATTAGTAGAGGCTTTTTCAATGTTTGGGGAAGGTAAGTCTATAAAAGTTATTTGTTTTTCAGTGGAAAAAGTGTTTAAAAAAGCATTTTTTGTGCTCAAGGTTATTTTTCGACGCAAATTTTTGTCTTCAATCTTAAATAGATGAACAGGTATTTCACTGATGGTTATGATTTTTTCACAGAACATAGTAAAACTATTCAGGAACTTGGACCTTTTTACAGAATTTAAAAAAATCCATCAGTTCTGGAGATATATTGAAAAGTTTAGACATGGGTAGTTTGCGTTCGCATTTTGCGTTCCCAAACCAAACGCACGTGGTATGATATCTGAACTGTATTTTTACTTACTGTTAAATCTCTTTGACAACAAATTTGTTTTGATACTTCCTCCAAGTTTATCAACCACACTTTCTGTCATAACATGTCACGATAACTTTCACTGATAACGCGCCCTTTTTGACTTTTTGTTTTCATTCAAAATGACCGGACACCGATTGGAGAATTAGCTAGCGCCCGCCGCCTAACCGCCTATCGCCCGATGGGATTAACAAATAACGAGTGTGTAACTTGCCGCGCGAGTGACGTCAAATGCTCCATCGTTTTGCCACTAATTTGGTCTTCTTTGTTTCAGACATTTGCGTGTGTTCCACTACAGATTTTTTTCATATTTCAATTTAAAAGCCTACTCGGTGTGAAAGAGAAATCGTGTATTTTTTAATACGCGGTTCATTAACTCAAATCATAATGACTTTGGAGGTTTGGTGAAATGTTGATGGAATGGTCTTCCCATGTTTTGTCAGATAGTCCCAAGTTGGAGCAGCTGAAATGTGTGTCAAAGATTAATGCTGCGAAAGTGAAAGCTATGTATCGTTTACTTGACTCACAAGCAATAAATGCGCCGCAAAACTTCTAGGGGATTCATGAATAAATAACCTGGCGCTTTTTAATGAAATTAACATTTTTGAAAACTATGAGAAATTGCCTAAAATTTGAGCCATCATAGATGAAAAAATTTGAGCCAAGTCAACCTTAAAAACTAATTTGAAGATCAACTTCCCAAGACAAAGATCTACAGGGGAGACGGAACCCACCTAGATCTGCGCACCGCCAGGTTATTTCCTGGAGATTTTCCTGGACCTCAAACACTGACCCATTTATATGTGCGGAATTATTATTACTTTAGCGTATAAACAAGGCCTTAGAAATCAAAGCACTGTCTCGGGAATTGAATGACAAAATTTGGTTGGTTGATATTCTGGCTGGCACGTTCGCAATCGGTCATATTGTCTCATTTTAAGTTTTCAAGTTTTAATTAATTGTCTTGGGAATTGTTGTTGCAAATACATCCTGTAGATGACTGATGTTGTTTTTTCTGAAAGCTTGATTTCCTAGTGTGACTAACTAATAGATGAAAAAATTTGAGCACCAAGCTAACCTTGAAAACTAATTTGAAGATCAACTTCCCAAGAAAAAGATCTATGAGGGGACGGAACCCACCTAGATCCACGCATCGCCGTATAGGCCATTTTCTGGAAATTTTACTGGACCTCAAACACTGGCCCATTTAAATGTGCAGAATTATTTTTACTTTAGCGTATAAACAAGGCCTTAAAAATTGAGGTGCTGTCTCAGGAATTGAATGACAAAATTTGGTTGGTTAATGCTGCACGTTCCCAATCGGTCATTCTGTCTCATTTTAAGTTTTAATTATTGTCTTGGGAACTTAAACTTGATTCAGGTAACTCTCATCCTTGTTGTTGCAAATACATCAGCCTGTAGATGACTGATGTTGTTTTTTCTGAAAGCTTGATTTCCTAGTGTGACTACCGTGAGTGGTCCTAAATCCGACAGCCCTGCCTAAATCCGATGGGGTCTTTCAAAGATACAAACTAAAATTATTATTATTATTATTCTTTTTTATTAATTTATTTGGTAAAGCAGGTCAGGTTCTATATACAAAACTATATACAATTATACACAATTCTGTACATATTGGCAGTAAAAAACTGATGTGGACCTACTGGCTAAAAAACGAAAAAGTAAAATCTTGTGAATCAAGCTAAAGTTGGTTGAATCAAGCTAATAGTTAGTTGAATCTAGGAGTTGTTTCGTATAGGAACAAAAAGTTGATTAGGATTTTAAGACTTAAGAAGAAAAATATATATTCAGTAAATGTAATTTAGTAATAAACATAATCTTTATGTTTAATAAAAACAAACCTTTTGCTGTGACACAACAAAGATACCAATGTGTCAACTAAACTGAGAGATTTGATACATTAAACCAAATGAACCAAATAACAATATAATTGCTTCTTATACAAAACATAATTTTTTATTGCAATATGTACAACGTCATAAATGACAAAAGTAGTAACTAACATCATCATAAAAAGTAATTATTTTTACAATTCACACTTTTTAAATTACATTAATTGACATCTTGACATTATAGTCATCTTGTTAGATGTTTTGTTTCGAGAATTCTTGCAATAGTTTTATCGTTCAACTTGGAGAGGGAATGTTTGTAAATTTTAAACAGTTATTTGCGGGGGTCGGAATTAGGCAGGGCTGTCAGATTTAGGACGGTAACACTTCTAAGTATAAAACGGTTAGAGGTAATAACATGCCTTTTATAAATAGAGATATGAGAAAAGCCATCATGGTAAGATCCAAACTCAAGAACCTTTACTATAAGAATAAAACACAAGAAAACAAAACAAAATACAAAATACAAAATTTTTTTTGCTTATCGCTATTGAGGAGGACTAAGAAAGACTACTTTGCCAACCTTAAAAATTCCAGCATAACTGATAACAAAAAGTTTTGGAAAACTGTACAACCATTGTTTTCAAATAAAGGTTCAAACAATAAGAGTTATACCTTAGTGGATAAAGAAAAGATCATAAATGACGAGAAACAGATAGCTCAAATATTCAATGACTATTATGGCCAAATAATATCAAAACTAGACTTGCCTGAGCCTCCCTATGTTGCATTTGACAATACAAATAATCATACTGAAATTTGTATTCAGAAATATAGACAACACCCAAGTGTCACTGAAATCAAGAAAACTGAGTATCTAAATAAATTTTCTTTTATACCAACAACGAAAGAGGAAGTAGGGAAAATCATTAAGGACTTAGTTCAAGGAAAATCACAGCCAAGCTCAGATATTCCAGTGAAAATCATAAAGGATAATTGTGATATGTTTTCCAAGTTTTTATGCTCAGAAATAAATGCGTCTTTCGAGTCAAACTCTTTTCCAAAAGAATTGAAACTTGCTGATATAACACCTGTGTATAAGAGAAAAGGTTCAAAGAATGACAAGGGCAACTTCAGACCGGTGAGTATTCTCCCAGTTCTGTCAAAAATTTATGAAAAAGTCATACATACCCAAGTCTCAACCTACTTTAACAACATTTTGAGCAATAGACAATTTGGATATAGAAAAGGAATGAGTACACAAACTCCACTTTTAGTCATGACTGAAATTTGGAAGAAAGCTACAGATGAAAAGAAAAAGTTTGCAGCGCTACTCATTGACTTATCAAAAGCTTTCGACTGCATCTCTAGACTGGCACGCCAGTCGGGCTGGAACGGTATCACGCGGGAAAAGTGAGCGTAGGAGTTAGGTAAGCGTAGGAAGAAATTTTGTCGGCGGCGAGGGCTGAAAGCCCGACTGGAGCGAAACCCCAGGAAGGAAAAAACGGCTAAGCTGAAGCCCCAATCTTACAACGCCAGATTTCGGCGTTGTAGAAATGAATGAACTTTGAGAAATTCGTGAAATGAGAAATGAAAACTTCCGTCAAAGTCGCAGATCGTGTTGTTTTGATTTTTGAGGAGGGAGTGATTGGAAAAAATAATGGCTGACTTCTAGTGGAAATTTTTATTTGAAAAGATTTTGTTTTGTTTCTTGTTTCTTATTGATGAGTCTCTTCTTTGTGTATATGTGGCTTTTCTTCATGGTTCTCTGCATGCAAGATTCTTTGGCTCCCTTAAAATACAAACGATCAGTGGTTGTAGGTATGTTACATAGGATTTCAAGAGCATGCAGTACTCGTCAAAATCGTGATGACAGTATAAAACGTGCCCGCGATATCTTAATCAAAAACCAATACCCAAATCAATTTGTCGAATCAATTATATCTGATACTTTGAAGAAAATCGACGCACCGACTTTAGCGGAAGAGGAGAAGGATGAGGTAGATGAACCAAAGAAACTGTTTGTAGAATATCGTGGAAAGATATCTGACCAGTTTAAGAAGTCTTTGCTTAAACTGAATGCACCGTGTCGTGTGATTTTTACTCTGAAAAAGCTTAAAACTGTGTTACCTTCACTCAAACCTAAGATCGACAAACCTTTTAAAAGCTGTGTGGTTTACAAAATTGTCTGTTCACGATGCCAATCGTGCTATGTTGGATATACATGCCGACATCTTATCACGCGGATAAAGGAACATCGATCATTGAAGGCTCCAGTTGGCTCACACATGAATTCTTGCGCTTGTGAATTGTCCATTGATGACGTAGAAATCATTGCGTCATCATCGAGAAATGAAAGACACTTAATGACTCTCGAGGCACTTCTAATCAACCAATTGAAACCTGAGTTAAACACTAGGGATGAATTTAAAAGTCACGTGCTTACAATAAAGTTTTAATTCATTTTTATTTTATTTTTTCTCCCTTGAGACTTGCAACATAATTAGTATGTCAGCAATGTTTTTCGGGATTTTTTCAAGCGAATTTGATTTTAATTAGTTTGTTGTAGAGTGTATGAAGAGAAGTTGTATGTACTGTAGATATGTGAAAACATTTTTTAACCTTAAACGAATTTTAATTCTTACTTTTTATTTTTGATTTTAGACCTGATGATGATCAAATTGATCGAAATATATATATTGTCAACTAAATAATGATACCGTTGTTGGATCTTATTTTTCAAAATCATTTTTGATTGTTTTTTGTTTTGATTTGAGAGGCAAGAGAAGATGGAAAATCTTGTAACATCAGTTATCAGAACTTGTTGACTTGTTATCTTTTCCTATTCATAAATCATTCAATTTTAGGAATGGAGTATTCAGATTGCAAACACTATGGACTGTGAGTTTTTTTTTCATTTCAGCTTTCTTTTTCCTAGGTTTGCAGGTGGTAATCAAAGGGACAACCCAGGTACAGTAGCTAACAATTATTTACTGACATTCAAAGACATAAGACGTTTTAATTTTCCAGGACTCACAAGTCAAAGGTTCTTTATCAAAAATATATGGTTGTTGGACTACCAGAGACTAGACTACTACACGACACTGACACAATGTCGTGTGTATTGGAAGTGCTACAAACTTTTGTGAATATCTACCTGTTATCCCTTTGTTTTGAGTTTAATTCGTACTGTATCTATCCCTATGATAAAATTACTCAGTTTTGAGTAGAAATAAAGTTATGGTAAAGCGGCACTGACAAATTTCTCCAAAAAATATTTTCTTTCAAATTATGAAATATTAAAAGTCTTCTTACATCTAAAAATGATTAAATTTTTTCGCCATGCTTATGTTTTACTCAATTCTAGTATTTTTTCCAAAACTTATATATACTTACGTAGAGGGAAATTTAGCAGAATTTATGGAGAAAATTAAGAATTCTCAGTTTGGCAACAAAAATTTCTCAAACGTACCGTGAGAGTGGGTAACTTGCATCAGTGGAGGCTAACATGCATAGCCCTAAAATGAATGACCTGGCTGGTTATTAAAATAAACTATATTCAGCTCCACTCGCAGCTCTACTCTACCATTTTTGTTTTGATTTAACTTTGTATTTTAATGACTAGAGGGGTCATTTATTTGAGGGCTATGCATGTTAGCCTCCACTGATGCAAGTTACCCACTCTCACGGTACTGTACACATATACCTACTATAACTTTAAACATTTACATATTTTTAAATTGCCAGATTAGTGTGGCAAGAAAACTCATTTTTTTTCATTCAGCCATAAATCTTCAAGTGTGAAGTTAATTTTATAGTACACATACTTACAATTTACAGAAAAATGGGTGATAAGTATATGTCACATGTTCAACAACCCATTTTTTCCACAGCTTACTTGTTCAACAAATTCTTGTCAAATTGAATGTCGAACAAGTGGGTTGTGGAACAAATGGGTGCCAAAATGATCGACAACCCAGTTGATTGACAATCCACTTGTTCAACAATCTATATAGTTGTTCAACAGACCAGTTGTTTGAGAGAAGAGTGTCGAACAAGTGGTCGTCGAACAACCATGCAGTCGAGCAAATGGGTGTTGAACTAATAACTGTCAAACAACCGGTCTAACAAATGTACCGTCGGACAAGTATACTGTCGAACAAGTGGGATTTCCCCAAAATTATAGTTGTACGTAGATGAAAATTTGTCAGAATTTATATTACGGTGAAAATTCAGAATTCTCAGTTTGACAACAAAAATTTCTCAAATAGGTAACTTTAATTTAAATAATTATATTAAATTGTAAAATTAGTGTGGCAAGAAAACTCCCAAAAAAATTTAGCCATAAATCTTAAAGTGTAAGGTTAATTTTTCAGCATTTTTGACGTGTGACAAGAAAATTCTTCAGCACATAGCCACAGTCTATAGAAAAAGGTCAGAATTTACAATAATTCTCTTCTCATGACAAAAATACTGCATTTTTCTAAAATCATGAATACGTGTGCCCAAAAACTTTTCTGTCACCATATAAACTCTGGATTTTCTATCAGAGCTATCTTATCACAGCACTAAATTCTGCAAATTTCAATTTTTCACAAATTAAATTTGTACATGACAGAACAGATGTTACATTTTTCATTCGACAGACTGAAATACTTAATTATAATAATACACTTATAATAATAATTATGCACCAATGTGTCATTGTTTTGAGGTTGGAGTTTTAGTTATTCAACATATGACATCTTAACTATTAAAAGTAAGTACTTTTCTGTAAGTTTTCCATTTAATTTTCTATGTGTACGTGTAATTTTCCTGTGCTTGCTTGGCTGGTACGTTACATGCTGACAGTCAGGACAGGTTGTTTTTTGTAGCAGTGAGTCTGTTGAAGAGGAGGGTCGGACTGTCAGACAGCACCCTGGCAGTAATGACATTGAGAGTGATGAGAGGGATAATCTTTGTAGTCTCTTTAAACTAACCAGGAAACGCTGTTTATTCTCACGATAACCTAAAAATAGTTTTCAAACCGTACCAAAAAAATTTTTGGTACGACTTGAAAACCTGTGTTAGGTTATCGTGAGATATTAAAAGTGTCAGAATTATTGATTATTAGGATATGTTATTATTCTTAAAATAGTGTCAAAATTTTTTCAAAAAGGTTATTTTGTTGGGTACTTTTGAGCAGAGTTCCTGCCTGGTTAGTGTTACTGTTGTATTCATAGAAAAGAGTGTTGGAGGGGTTCACTTAGCCACAATGAGACTAGAGTAATCAAGTTCCTTAACAAGTAGTCTGTAAGTACTAAAATAAAAAGCAAAAGGTATTTAGGTGGAACCAAATTAGACTGTTAGAAAAAATATTTCTTACCTTGAATGAAAGAGGCTAGCAAAAAGCCCCAAAAGCACGTAACATATACCACCAACCTGCATAAGGAAAACTGAATAATCCTTGTACACTTTTGATGATTGTAGAAAACTGAAGCTAAATTGCAAATACTTACCTTTCTAAGAATGTATGAATAACAAAAACAACTAAAGATGTAAAAGTTTCAAAACTTGAAAGGTGGCTCCTCCACCACCCAAAATTCAAAACAAAGTGGTCTGTCGGCTTTTCTCCCTCCAAAATTTAGGAAAGCACTCCTCCGTTCTCACAACCTCCAAAATGAAGCCGTGGCAGAATGTTCTAGTCTGTATATCAGCAGCCTCTCACCAACTTTTGCTCGCTCTCCTACGCAGCTCCTATTCTAGCAAACGCCCGCCGAATTTATGTTCCCGCCCTCTGACATGATTAATTTACAGACTAGTTTGCTAGTCTACTGCATCTCGCACGAACTATTGATTGCTAAACTTGAAGCATACGGATTTTCAAGGAGTGCCTTAGGTCTCATAGCAGCCTATCTATCAGATAGAAAGCAAAGAACGAAAATTGGCGACCATTACAGTATCTGGCATAATGTTAAAGTAGGTGTTCCCCAAGGATCCATTCTAGGGCCGCTACTATTTAACATCTACATGAGAGATTTGTTCTACTTCCTTGAAAATAGAAATGTACTGAATTATGCAGACGATACAACACCTTTTGTGATAGCTGATTCCTGGGAACAGGTTGGTGAGGAGCTCTCGAATGGAGCTGCTATCATCTTTGAGTGGATAACCCAAAATCAAATGAAAGGAAATGCAGACAAGTCTGAGTTGATAGCTAACAATACCAGCAAAGAAATCTTCATTACTATACAGAATGAACGCATCTTTAACAGCAACTCAGGCAAGATCCTAGGATTAACTTTTGACAACTGTCTGACTTTTGAGCCACATATTAACACGATTTATAAGAAAGCTAGCCAGAAAATCAGTGCACTTGCGAGGGTAGCACTGTACATAAATCAAAAGAAAAAGCAAAGGCTCATGAATGCCTTCTTTCGAAGTCAATTCAATTATTGTTCGCTTGTCTGGATGTTTCATGTTCGCAGGCTAGATCAAAAAATAAATCACCTCCACGAAAAATGTTTGAGGATAGTGTATTCTGATCATACATCTACTTTTGAGCAGCTTTTAGAGAAAGACGGTGCCATCAAATTCCACCATAAAAATCTTCAGTTGTTAGCAATAGAACTTTTCAAATGTAAAAATAACATATCAAATCTAACTAAAGAAATTTTCAAACATGATGAAAATATCAAAGTAAATCACAAAACGCCTTTCTTCAGATCAAGAGAAATAAACTCTGTTTTTCACGGTTCAGAGTCACTTTCATTTTTAGGGCCAAAAGTTTGGGAATTAATTCCGGATGAGTATAGAGATATAGTTGATCTTAGTATTTTTAAGGAAAAGATTAAGCAGTGGAGGCCTACATCATGCCTGTGTAGAAACTGCCGGACCTATATTGACGGTGTCGGCTTTTTGTAATCACCTTACAAATTGTAAAGAAGCATTGACTTTTATTAGCCTTTGTTGCTACCTGTTCGTCAACTTGAAATAAACTATTACATACATACATACACTCACGGTAACTGGCATATTTTTTATCACAGAAGAGGAGAAAAAAATTTAGATTTGATTTTTTGGACTGAAAATGAAACATTTTTGCACAAATATTTAGAGTGGGACGGAGGATAACAACCAAACCATCCTTAGTCACTTGTTTTGATTCTTGATATACAAATCAAACCAGATCGAACAGACCTGGAAAGTCTACCAATTTACCCAACATAGTCATTATTCATACTAGCTTCCAATATAAAATTCAAGTGTGGTTTTTGTTACTTGTTGCATGTTGAACAGAATATGGTCGAAATATAAAGCAAAAAGTCTTCAAAAGGCATTTTAATAGATGCTTAGCCAATTCTTTACAAATTTTTGGCCCAAATTTGGTAAAAAATTTAGTCAATAGAATACTTTTTTCTAATAAAATAAAGCACTGAAAATTCAATTATGTCAACTAATCAAGACTAAATCAGACTTTCTAAAAAATTTCAAAACCAGGAGAGTGCTACACTCCCATGTTAGATTTGATATCACATATTTTCTCAGTGAAGAATCAGTTTGTTCTTTTTATTTGTGTCTTTTTTAGTTTCTGATGAGGAGATTGAAAGATTGAAGAAGACATTTAGATGCTTTACTGGAAATGGTTCCTTACTCACAAAACAAACATTCACTAATGACGTCTTGTCAGGTCTGGTTCCTACAAGATTAGCTGAGGTAATATTTTATTTCAACCTTAATTGATTTTTGTATCTTTGTGGTTTGTGATTTTTGAGCTCTTTTTACTCAAAAAGGTTCACAAATTTTTCCTGTAAAATGAAATATTTATAATATTTTATGTATAAAATAATTATTGTTAAAATACTTATGTTAAGAATTTTTAACAATAATTTGTTGATTAAGTAATTTGTTAATATGTTTTAGCAATTGTTTTTAACATGTGGTGGTTCACAAAAAGGCATCAATTTCAGGGATTTATTGGTGTTGTTGGTTCTTATCACCAAAGGAAGTGTGGATGAGAAAGTGAGATGTATGTATTTTATTTTTCGAATTTTGAGAAATGTAGTAGACAGGTACGAGCCGGGAAGTATCTTATCCATTTGGTGGACTAACTTTCTTTGGGTTTTTCTTGTTCCTTATGGTAATAAAAATATAAGCTTCTGGGCCACCTGGATTTCTCACCCGGGTATCCATAATGGCGGATTTTTGGTCATGTGACCCCTGTAGGCAAAAGTGAAAATTTTTCCAACCCAAATATAGGCTTATCATATATCAATCGATCGGAAATTCGATACTGATTAATTTTGAGATACAAAGTTGGGTCTGAAAGTTTTCCTATCTCGGGATATAAATCACTTTCGTTTTCTCAGGTTTGGCTGCAGTTGTAAGCGGGCTTTCATGGAGTAATGCAATTCTTTTAGTCATATCTCAAGAAATATGCTTTTAAACATAGCAAAACTTTATGTGCTCCTAGAAAAGGCATTAAAAATTGTTTTTGCAAATTTTCAATAAGTTTTCAGTAAAAATGTGTATTTTACAGACCAGAGTACAATTTCCTTACTGTCGAAAAAAGATCTTTTTCTCTTAAAATAAGCCTTTTTCTCTGAAATGAATAAGTGAAATGTTTCCCAATGGGGTTTAGAGCCAATCACTTCTTCGTAATCTCACTCAGAGGGGTACTTAGCAACAAAAGGGTTTACGGTAAGACATGATCCCGAAAGCGGTGAAATTTCCAAACAATTAATGAAAAAGCCTCTCATTGCATCTTAACATTAAACGAGAACCTTCTGTTCTTTAGATTGACTAATGCAAAGAATTATGAATGATGTAAATCGTTACTGTGTGTATTTTACAGACCAGATTTAAGTGCTTCAAGGAGCTTGTCTTGTCCTAAAACGCTTTGGATTACTACAGAAATACCCGAACTTACTGAGTTTAATCCGTCAAAATGCGCCAATTCCTTCATCTTTATTATTCATGCATGTAACGAGATTTAGAGGGCTTAGAATCTGTGTTGTCTGTAGGGCCACAAAACTTCGGCATAATATGGCTTCTAGAGGTGATAAGCCTAGGCCATTGTAATGGAAGCCTAGTGATAGAGCTGTATTTGTGAACCTGTCTGGGGCTATGCTGGTTACTGTTACAATTATAAGAGGCGTATAATGGTCCAATGCATCATTGTATATCCGCTTTAACTACATGAATGCAACACAACACCTTCAGCTAGTTGAAGAAGTCAGACTCTAGGAATTTTAACTAAAAGCGCTTTCAAGAAGTTATTGCCACATAAAATAATGCTTCCCTTTTCCTCTTAAGCTACATGTCAAAATTATCCTCGTTTTCTTACAAAAATCTAAGTATAATATTAAGAAATCTTGATTTTAAAATTCTTATTTGTTTCGGGCATGGCTTGCTGATGGTGATTCCATTTTCCTTTCCCCTCATGAGGTTTTAAGGTTTTATTTTTAATCATCTGGTTTCTGTAGCTTCATCAGAACATAAACATATAAACGACTGGACATCCTTCTCCTTCGTATTTTCGTAGAAAGCACTGCTACCTTCGTAGCCACCTCGTTAAAACATAGAATGAAACAATAAATTTTGATGATCTACCTTGGGAATACCTTGCTAACAACGTCAAAACTTCGACAAAAGTCTCTGTTGTTCTACTCTTCTCAAGTCTTTTATTTATATCATAACAAAGATAACAGATGCGAAATCATCGTCATTTGTCAAAACTCCAACTAATATTTCTAAATTTTGACTCAAAAATATGAAAATAATATTGAGTATATAGGATCGAGAGTATAGGATTCAAATTATGATATTCTTATGACATTTTTTTTTCGAGTCAATAAAAAAACTAATTTCAATGACAAAAGTGATTCAAAAGTATACACGCAGTTGAAATTCTCCGTTTTGTGATTTAAGAGTAACTAGCCGTATGCGCAGCGTCGCATGCTCTGTGTCCCAATCCAGCAAATCGCTATACATCTAAAGAACCCTAATGGAAGAAAGATGGCTGCCGATTGATGATAAGATTTTGATTTTATAAAAGAAAGGAGAAAAAAGTTCAACGTCATGAAGAGGAGGCTTTTTAGAGCTTTATTAGATTTTCGAAAAATTTTTACAAAACGTTGTAAACACACACGTTTTAGCGTATTAATATACTTTAATCGTAGAAATTTTAGCAAGACTAATTTTAGCGTTTTAGCAAGTTTTCCCTATTTTCGCTAAAATAAATCTCGCTAAAACACGCCGAATCGACAGATTGCAAAAATTTATCCACGCGAAATTTTTCAAAAAGCTGATACGCTAAAATAAATTCAGTATGTTTTTCTTTCATTTTTTATCATTTTCATAATTTTTCAGTAACCGGGGATGGGGGCGTAAATTTCCAAGTTTATCCGGCAAAATTTTTTGATATCGTGATTCGCTAAAATAAATCCAAAAAAATCAAGATTTTCCTGACTCACTAATATACGCTAAAATTAGTCACGCTAAAATTTCTACAATTAAAGTATAGATTTTCAAGCTATCAAGCTATCTATCAATCATTGTACCTGTAATTCAAAGAAATAGCATTGTGACGGAATATTGTCGGATTTTTTATACCAATTTTAAAATACAGACGCCAACGAAGCTCACTTCAAAGACACAATGGAAGATAGACGTCCAGTTATGATTTATCCCATGTGAAGGCGCAGTAGTGTACCAAGTATTGACCGTCGTCTAGGAGATCAGGGCTAACTCCAACTCGGTGCTGTGTTTCACTTAATGAAAAGTAAATGCTACTTTTCTAGGACTAACCCATACCACGTGAGGGTCGTTGGGTGGACAGAAACTCTACAGGCCGTTCAGCGACTGTGCGACAAATCTGTGCTAGTGTCTAGCAAGTATGCAAGAAATAAAAAATTTTGGGCTTTGTTCTTTTTTAGAAAAATAATTCAAAGTCTGACGTCTCGCGCATACAAGGTTATCCAGGCTTAGTGAGCTCAAAGCCAGACTAATTTCATCAAAATTTTGTGCTTTGGTAGCTACGCAGTTCTGGAAATTTTAAGCGCTTCTCGAAGTCTCAAAGACAGGCTACACAGATTTCTCGTTACAGGCATGAATAATAAAGATACAGGAATTAGAGGATTTTGACGGATTATACTCAGTAAAATTCTCCAGCTCGGGTTTTTCCGTGGTAAGTCTAAACATTTTAGGGCAATATAACCACTTAGAAGCATTTAATTCTGGTCTGTAAAATACACACAACGATTTACATGTATTCTTAATTCTTAGCATGTGTCAAACTAAGGAATAAGGTTCAACTTTGTTTAATGTCGAGATACAATGAGAGACTTTGTCAAATCTTTGAGTACCGTAAATCACCGATTAAGCGCCCGGGCGCTTATTTAATTTTTCAGGCTCTGAGGGGGGCGCTTATTCAAGCGGGGCACTTATTCAAGCGGGGCGCTTATATTTTTATTTCAGAAATTCGTATATCAACAAATTCGGAATCTGCTTAAACTTAACTTCAAAAAAGGATGAATAAAAGAAAAATCCAATAAGAAACAGAAAAAAAAGAAAGCTAAAAGACCTTGATTTTTATTTTTGTACCAATTTTTTTCGACTGTTAATCATCTGAAGAGAAATTCTTATCCCGGAAATTAGCCTAGGCCACCAATTCGAATAAGCGCCCCTCCCTGGAGGGGGGCGCTTATTCAAAGGGGGGCGCTTATTCGAGCGGGGCGCTTATAAAATTATTTTAACTAAATGGGGGGCGCTTATTCGAGCGGGGCGCTAATTCAAGCGGGGCGCTTAATCGGTGATTTACGGTAATAGCTTAGAAATTTCACCATTTTTGGGATCAAATCTTACCAAAAAAACATGCTTATAAAGTGCTGACCAGACACATTTAGCCCTTATATATTCCCCAAGTACCTCTCTGAGTATAATATAAAGAATCGAGTGGCTCTAAACCTTATCAAGAATCATTTCACTCATTCATTTCAGACAAAAAGGCCAATTTTGAGAGAAAAGGGTAAGGTAAGGAAATTGTACTCTGGTCTGTAAAATACACATTTTTACTGCTAACTTATTGAAAATTTGCAAAATCAATTTTTAATCACATAAAGTTTTGATATGTTTAAAAGCATATTTCTTGAGATATGACTAAAAGAATTGCATCACTCCATGAAAGCCCGCCTACAACTGCAGCCAAACCTGAGAAAACGAAAGTGATTTATATCCCGAGATAGGAAAATTTTCAGACCCAACTTTGTATTTCAAAATTAATCAGTATCGAATTTCCGATCGATTGATATATGATAAGCCTATATTTTGGTTGGAAGAATTTTCAGTTTTGCCTACGGGGGTCGCATGACCAAAAATCCGCCATTATGGATACCCAGGTGAGAAATCCAGGTGGGCCAGAAGCTTAAAATATTCTTATTACCATAAGGAACAAGAAAAACCCTAAGAAAGTTAGTCCACCAAATGGATAAGATACTTCCCGGCTCGTACCTGTCTATATAGCTAGATCGATGCCAAGTGTGTATAATTATGTAATAAATCGACTGATTCTGTTGGATTTTGAAATCTTTTCTCTGAAATTTCCTCAAAAAGTAACAAGATAGAGTGAAGATTTAACATTAACATCTCGCTTGCTAGGCAGCATTATAACTAGGGTTTTGCAATAATATTTTAAAAATTCTTATTTTTTTTGTGTATGCTAATAACATGGAATTTATACTTCAACATTGCTTTATGCTGCCAAAACATTTCACCCATTTTGTTTGATTTAGTTATCTTCCACTTAGAAGTTTATCATGCAAAACAAATGATACCATTTGATACAATCATGGATGCGTTAGCGCCAGTGTGACTCTCAATATATCGAATGTAACTTTTTTGTTATATTTATTCCATAGTTTTATTCAACTTGATGTCAGTTGATGGGTCATCAATAACACGTGAAGATTTGGAGAACTTTTACACTGCTTGTGAGAATAATGCTACCTTACCTGTCTGCATCCATCAAGCCTTTTGGAGGGTATGTATTGTGTATATACGTTAAAAGAAGAAATTTCAGACGAATTTGCAAAAGTTGATTCTCACTAACAAAAACCTTTCCTAAAAATGGTTTTAAAACTTCCTCAAAACTACTTTCAAAAAGTAATTCTTTTTAGTTTGATAGATAAGAAAAAAGTATATACATTAATTTTTCAGAATTATTAAAAAGATCTGAAAATCATTCAAACCTAGATTTTTCAGAGTGTTTTTTACTTTTAGAATGACAACAAGTTGTCTTTCCAAGAATTCCACGATTGGATCTCAACAAACCCAGGCTTCAGCACAATCACTATCTGGTTATTAGAAGAACAAGCAGGCTCAAATGGAATCCAGTTATCGAGTGTCGAAGATAAACCATCATTTTACAAGTCACTTGCAAGCCATAGCAAACGTATTTATGTTGTTTTTTACCAATTTTTTATTTTAGCCTGATATAAACCCAAATCCTATCAGGGATAAATTAAAACCTATATGGATGAGAATTAAGAAGATATATTGTTATGAAAAACATCGAAATACCTTTATTTCAAATTTTATACTTTAAATTAATTATTAGAGTTAAACAATGCAAAATACGAGAGATTTGTATTTTTAAAAACTAAATCTTGTTGTCTATCCGTCTATTTATTGTTTTTAGTTAATGAAAAGGAGATTATTGAGCTAGAGAAACGTTATTGGTATTTGAAATCCACTTCAAGCACAGGCAAATTTGACTTGAAACTCTTCAAAAACTGTACAACTCCTCCATTGCCAGAAAGATTCACTAAAAGTAGGTAGATTTGTTATCGTTTAAAGCTTCCAGCTAAAATATTCTAAATTGGCCAATGTCAAATTTATTCAACCACTTTGTAAAATTCATTTGTTTGTTTGTTTTTTTTGTTCTCAGGTTTTTACGACTTTTTCGATAAGAATGATGATAATCATATCGACTTCAAAGAAATGGTTTGCGGTGTTTCAACATTTTGTAGAGGCTTAACATCCGAAAGGCTGGAAGGTATTAGATTATTAGATTATAATTTATTCATAACATGCATCATAGCAATGCCTTCTGACATCACATCATAGATTAATGAGCTGATTGGTTGCAAGTGGCGTATAATCAGTCCAATATGTCACATACAACCAATCAGCTGTTGGGTCCATGATGTAATATCTGAAGATATGCATATCATGAATTGACTTGAAACAATGGCAGTTATATGCATTTCTTTCAAGAAATATGAAATCCCAGTCCACTAAAGTCAAACCATGATAGACTAGATGATACATTATTACTACTAACTACTGTAAATTAGTGTGTTATTTTGATTACACGTTTTTTTATAAGAACAAACTATATAAGAACATGAGGCTTCGATGCCCAAAATATTTAGAAACAAGTTAAGGACATTTTAAAGGCTTTGCAGATCATAAAACACCCAAAACCCGCAAAACACCAAAAAAACATGTTAAGAACATTTTTAGGCTTATTAAAACTCAGAAGTTTAGAACATCCAAAGGCTTCGATGTTCTTGGATGTTCTTATAAAAAAGTGTACTTTTAACTAAGAATTCGGCCTGCTTTTTGCGAAAATTGAATTTTCCGTATGTGGAAAAGTTTTTTGGTGATAGTTTATTCTTTCATTTGTTTTCTTTTCTTTTGTAGCTTGTTTCGATATGTTCGACTCTGACCATGATGGCATATTGAACGATGATGAAATGAAGAGCATGGTGGATGGTCTACTTGAAGTTTACAAACAATACGGTGATGTAAGAATCGATTCGTAAATGCACCATCAGATACTCTAAGGTCCCGAATAAAAGTTCCCCCCCCCCGCTTATTATTAAATTTTTGAAATTTTCTGGACCCACCTCCTATTTATTTTTGAAAATATTTTCAGCTATCACATGCTGAATTACTCTAAATAGCCTCTAATTAGCTTATTTAATAACCTTATTTTGGCAAAGCCCTGCCATTTATTCAGATTCACTCTAATATTCGTGACCTTAGAGTATGACATTTCTTTCCCTTCTTCTTTTTTCATCCTACATAATAGCAAGTTTTAGCCAAAGAAAGGAGGAATGTAGAAAGGGATTTTGCGCTCGCTTTGTCCGGATAGTATTTTCAAGTTTCACCACAACCATTTTCATAAATACAAGTACATTTTTAATATGCTTGTTGTAACACTTGTCAAACAAGGTGGCATATAGCCAACATATAGCCAACACAAGTTTGTATGTGTTTCTCATTCCTTTCTCTAAAAAACCCAATTATTTTCAAAATTTAATTATTTTTGGACCTTTTTTTTTCTTCTTTATTAGAATTTGGAAATGCAAGCAGATGATGTTATACAAGAGCTTACTAAGCAGGTTTGAAATACACCTTTTCAACATTTTTTTGTCCGCTTTATCCCACTAAAACCGTCCCAGTCCTTTTTTCGTATCTATAGACAATGGAAAAATGTGCCAAAAAAGGATTGGGTCGAGTTTAGTGGGATAAAGCGGACAAAGAAATGCCTGTTTGGCAATTGGCGGCTACGGTCGAAAAGGTGTATTTAAGTCTGGATATTTTAGTCAACTCAGTCGGTTTTGGTTTGTGAGGCGAGTTGTTGCTTAACACCTACAAAAATATTGGAACATTATTAAGTCATTTTCAAGTTCCCATTCTCTTTATTCATGATATGCACTATTGCAATGTCTTCTGACATTACATCATGGACCCAACAGCTGATTGGTTACAAGTGACGTTTTGATTGCCTTTACGTCACTTACAACCAATGAGCTGTTAGGTCCGTGACGTAATGTCAGAAGAATGGTGCATATCATGAATTGGTACTTCATTATACCTATCAATAGTGAATTTTACTTGCTCAAGGCCCATATTTAGAAAGACATACAATTGTGCCTGCTTGTGCTAATAAATGTACTGGAGCCTATCTAAGGGGATGATCAGACCTCTCAAATAAGACCCAGTGGATGATTAAGACCGGACTACGAAAGGGACGGGCTTAGAACCTAGGGGAGCAGAACCTAATCTTATCTACAATTGTTAAGTTGCTGTTCAGTGGAGCGTGGAAGGCGCTATTAGGCGTTAGGAGGCGCTTGGTGGTTGCTATAAAGGTGTGGCTGAAGGAATTTTAGTACATAATGATTCGGAAAGACCTCAAATGATGCATACATTTTTTCTAACTTTATGTCTATAATATAATATATTTTCAGCCGAATGGTGGTGCAATTGGTTTGTCGTTGTTTCGATCGTGGGCATCAACCAGTATTCTGATTCACGAATTCCTTTTATTACTCTCTCAGGTAGGAATATCATTCTTAGCCCGGGAGGGGGGGGCACTGAGTGTCAAAGGTGACGGGACATGCTGCTGGAGTTTTAAAAATGGACCCTTTCAAATGTGAATATTTGGTGAAAGAAAGAAATAAAAAAATCGAAAATCTTTCCCATTGCACCCTGAAATGTTACCAAAATGACTAAAAGTAGACGAAAAATTAAATTTTTTTTTTAATGCCACCCTGAAAATTGTCAAAAATTACCAAAAGTCGACCCTGTCAGATACACATCTTGAAAATTAGTAAATTTGGGACCCTGTCAGATATCTTCAAAGCCTAAAAAAGGGACCCTGACCAGCGCCACTTCCCCGAACGCAATTTTGCCTACGTGCCCCCCCCCCTCGGGATTCTTAGTGACTTTCAGATGTGCAGATTTCTTACAATCTGTCGGTGAAATGCACAAGACGTAATTTTTATTTTGTCCAGAAGATAACATCTTTCTCAGGGGGGGGGGGTCATGCAGTTACTATGTGAACACTATGACACTTAGTACGTGGTGGTGTAACAACTAAAAATATTTAAAACAGTTACTCCAAAGTGGAGTAAGTGCACATTTTTTCACTTTTTTGAAAAATTTCCCTAAATTTTTGTCAAAAATTTGAAATTTTTCGAAGAAACATTGAATTGTTTTTGAAAAAATATCTAAAATTTCTCCATGAAAATAATTTTTTTGTCATATTTATGAAAATAGAAATCGTGGAATGCTTTGATAGTGACTTAAACCAAGTATATAAACTTATTCCAACAATTCTTTTAAATACAAAAATCAAAAAAATTTTTTGACCAGTGGGTATGTCTTATAATATCTAAAAAAGCCGCATATTACCCATTTTATGGGGTGGTGTACCCCTTTTTGAGCACTAAAAACAGTTACTCCACAGTGGAGTAAGTAATGGTGGTGGTGGTGTGACAAGAAATTTTCCAAAATGGCAGTTACTCACCATAGTGTCACGGACTAACTGCATGACCCCCTGTCTTTCTTTGTATCGTTATCATAGGCCATTCTCTTACATGATTACTTCTAATTAATTAGACATATCTACCGGGTGCGCCACAAAAAAGTTTCTCTCTTTAAAACTAATTTTCTAGAAGTCTAACAATTCTGAAAGAACCATTCCAATTTCATTGGAAAGAAGAAAGGTAAGCTTAAATTTTGATGGGTCATTTATTAAATTTGATTCATTAGATCAATAGTTATGCTCAATTGGATAAAAAAGTTACTTTCAGAAAGTGCTCAAAAACGTTAAAAATCGACCTATCAAATTTTAATTTCAAAACTGGCAATCACGATAGCCTTTACATGATTAAAAACATTTTTAAGTAATTTAACACATAAGTTTAAAAACTGAAGGGTCGAAAGGGTATAAAATCTTTATCAAAATCACTTTAATTTACTTTTACCCTTACCTGTTCGTCAGATTTTTGGTTTTAGATTGGATAAAGTCTACGTAAAAGTCTATGTACCTCGAAACCCATAATTATATGTATTTTTATGAACTTTTACCAGACTTTTTGGCCTTTTCGACGAATTTTCTGCCATTTATTGAAATTCAACCTTCCTTTATTTAACAAAAGGTCATTTAGACAGCTAATTATCATTTTAATGACTAAAACGAAAATACTGATGTATTAAGTAATTATCCTTCCGTTTAATTTGATAGGTCGATTTTTAACGTTTTTCAGCACTTTCAGAATGTAACTTTTTTATTTAATTGAGCATAACTTTTGATCTAATGAATCGAATTTAATAAATAACTCATCAAAATTTAAGTTTATCTTTCTTCTTTCTCATGAATTAGAAACGGTTCTTTAAAAATTTTAAGATTTTGAAAAAATTAGTTTTAAAGAGAGAAACTTTTTTGCGGCGCACCCGGTATATCATTAGTTTACCCTCAGAAGTTTGAAGGAACTATTGGACAATCATGTCAATAATAATAGTAACAAATATTTTACGTGGCATGTTTCGAAAAATTCAACAGCTTTTAAACAGCTGAGGAATTGTTTCCATGAAGGCCCACTAACAGAACAGAATAGTAACTTAACAAAATTAGAAACAAGCAAAAAAAAAACCGAAAGATGTCCGACTGCCGATTGTTAGCGTGAAAGTTTTGAACACAGACTTGTACTGCAATGGACTGTGTTCGAATCCGAATTCACTTCCAGGCAGGGCGTCAGGATAGTATATTGAGCACCACGTATATAGCATCTCTTACTTTCACTGATATATCAACAGATATCAATCACTTGTAGCCTTAGCGCAGAGAAGGGCTGTGTTTGGAACTCAAGAGTTTGATTGATATTGATGATTTATTGACAAGAGTTCAAACTGAAAAATAGAAAAGTGACAAAACTAAGTTTTTGAAATAAAATTGAGAATCTAGGCTAGACCTATTGACATGCGAAAAATTGATTGAAAATATGAAAGTAGATGCTATGCTTTATGAATAATGAACTTAGAAAAACTAAACTTAAATAAATCTGAGTTGAAAATAAACGTCCTAAGACCTGGATGAAAGGCACACAAAGACCAAAAGAAAAAGGCAAAAACAGAAAACAAGAAACAAAAAACCTACCAGCTGGCCAAAAGTGAATGCTGGAAAGATGCTGTTAATACAAATACATGGCCGAATGAAAACAAGATTGAACTCGATAGAATATCAAAACATGACTTGAATCTTGATGAAAAATTGATGTCAACTCCACTCATACATACTCTTAACTGATTTGTAAAAAGAAAACGCAGGTCTTTTTTATCAAACAAAAATTAATAACTAGTTAAATTGATATTACTATAAAAATGTCATTTGAGAATTCGTACATAATTACTTAAAATTAGAGACAAAAGATAATGATAAATACTAATTAATACGGGAAACAAAAACTGAAAAGAGAATGCACAAGAGACACTGAACAAAAGAAACGGAGGACGCACAAGGGAGACAAGACACTGCAGAACAAAGGAAAACGCTGGCAAAACAAAGACGCTGACGAACAAAATGACACTGAAAGAGAAATACTTGAAAATTGAAATAAATATTTTTGTTTATTATTTGAAATCTTTTTGACTAAAAGTTGTTAACTTTACACTCCCCCAATAAACAAATTGATTGATTTGAGCCAAATGAAGACTGAAGCCTTTCCAATATTCAAATCACGTATACACCAGGAGTTTCATGAAAAACGTTTTCATTTGAGCTTTTACATTGAGGTAAAACTTTTCGAGACTTGGCTTTATACCAATAACATACCTTGACTTGAAAGCCTGGCGAGGAGGAGCGGTGATAACAGATCTTTGAAGAGACTGGATCTCCCAACGATTGTCATCTGGAAGCATTTGTTTCGTTATGACTGGAGATCGATCTACTTTCTTGACGATGGCTTGATATTTCGGCTTGACAATGATCTGCTGAACTTTGAGTTGAGGTCGAATATCTGATGATACAGGGTTGTCCATTTCGAAGGACAAATGGAATAACACTTTGAAGAACTTGAAAGCATGTACCATAGTTTTGATGAAGCTGCAATAGCGACGGTGATTTAGATGTGAATGACGAGTGATTGAAAACTCTTGATTGATATTGGAATGTTTGGAGATTCCCCTTGTCTGGACTTGAAGACATTTTTGATTGACGTGATCGAGCTGTGTCGAAGGTCGATGATTGTTTCGATTAGAAAGAAAGTTGATTGGAGCGTTGACGCCTGAAAATAAGTGACTGATTGAGGAGCTATTCAGGTCTAGCTTCATGCTGGTGACGACTGATGAGTTTCTGCTGTTGAGTTTTGAAGAACTTTGATGTTTAATTATTTGACGTTTGAGGATATTAGGGAAGATATTGGATGCTGATGACGATTTCTTGGTGTTGTTGAAATTACCGAGTTCAAGTTCTGGCAATTTGGATTCTGAGGTTTTAAGTTTCTTTATAGTACTTTGACCGAATTTTTTAACTGGCTGATTGGATTTTTCGGTATGTTTTGATTCAAATTTGTCTTTCTGGGATGATGAGATCTCGATGACTGATTCTGAATCTTCGAATTCATCGATAAGATTGGTCTGATTGGTGATTTGAGGTAACATTTTGATATCCGGGTTGATTTGGATGCCCATTCTGTATAGTTGATATTGCTGACTGAAGAATCCAAGATAGGACGATTGACTGAAAAATGTCGAATGAATTTGAGTGAAGATCGGATGAGGACCTCCAATGACTCCACGTGAACCATCAGGATTCTTGAAAACGGATTCGTATATGGTTAAACCGGAAGGAAGTTGATGAATGAATCGTGGATAGTATTTCAGGTATTTGATTCCAAGCATGAAGTGAACATCTCCTCCAACGCTCTGAGCCGGTATTGGAAGTTGAGCTGGATCTCCTCCTATTGATTGGAAGTGATTGCTGATATCCTGGTAGACAGCTGTACGTAGTGGGTATCGAGGAAATGTGGCAGTGATCGAGTCAAGAGCTATGCCTGTCAATGATGCGGTTTGACCATCATGTTGTGGGATGTTGACGTTGAAGGTACCAAACGTTTGAAGTGATGTTTGGCCAACTCCCCCAATTTCTGTAACTTCGGATGATACCTGTGATGCATTAGAGCCAAGTGATTTGATGGCTGAACGTTTTATAATGAAATCACTACAACCACTGTCGTAGAATACTGTATACGGGACATCATCGATATTGACGGTTTGAAGCATGTAAATACCTCTCTCGTCTTCTGGAGTTGAATTGTTGTTTGGTTGAGTGTTTGTCTTGTAGCTTTCGTAAACGTAAAGTGATAGGCTTATGTTACGAGCAAATGTTGGAAGATCTGAAGATTTGATATAACGTTGTTTGAATTTTTCGAGGATTTCCTTGTTAGATTCGTCATCTTTGTGTATGTCGCATACAAGTACGTGTTTTCGTGTCGGGAATTTCTGATGGTATTCATGTTGACAGGTATAATCACGTTGACAACGACCTTCTTTGTGTTTGAGCGATTGAGCATCAGCACCTGGGAACAAACATTGGAAGCAGTATCCTTTGTCTTTTAAGAGATTGAGTCTATCTGAAGGGGTGAGCTCAGCAAATATTTTGCACGAAAAATATTGAATTATCCTGGTGCCTCCAGGGCCTTGTGTTGCTACATGATCGTCAGTTCCTTCTTTGGCATCGCAAATATAGCAGATAGGCTCAGAAGGTATGGTATTGTGTGATGAATTAAAGCCATACCTCTGATTCCTGGGGTTTCTTGAATCTTGATTAGGACCAGTTGGACGTTTGGGCGATTGTCTGCCTTTCGAATCTGGATCCTGAGTGTTCTGGTTCATCACGATCGATTTTTGCTGTTGAAGCTTGAGTTCGTCTTCAAGGAATTTCGTCAGCTTTAACCAGGTCTCTTCTGGAGGAATGGTGTTGTCTGCTTGACTAAGCCATCTTGAAAGTCGAGCATCACCGAGAAGTCGTAGGATGTCGTTCTTTGCTCCTCCATAGTAGAGATGGTTTTCAATGTTGTGAGCTTTTACAAGCGAAGTCAGCTCCTTGACGAGGTTGATAATTTTGTGAAGGGCGTTGATGGTTGAATCGACGTCCTTTGATCGGTACAATGGGTTCATTGATGAAAGTTGACTGGTCTTTCCTTGTAGCATTATCATGACGTCACCGTAGGCAAACTTGAGTTTCGACCAGATTTCGTCAATGTCATCAATGGCTTTGACAGAGCTGAGGGCAGGGTCATTGAGGTAATTATTCTTCAGAAGTTCGGCTAACAGGTGTTTAGGCGTGGTCCTAAGATGAATCTTTTCGAATTTTGATTTGAAGGTGTAGAAATCGAGTGAATCATGATAACCAGAGAACTTATCAAGTTTGATATTAAGATTCGATTCAGAAAAGAGTTTTTGTTTGTACACTTGACGATCTTTGATTTCAGTGTTCAAGTTAGTCGTATATGTTGTTTTGAGAGCAGTTAAGGCAGTATAATTTGCTCGAAGTGTAGTGATACCTGTTTTGACTTGTTGATTGGATGATTCTTTGTTGATGACCTTTTCGATTCTCTTTGAGATTTCATTGAGTTGTGTGAAGTTTGATGGTAGACTGTTCTTCAGCTGGATGATTTCTTCATCACTCAGATCTTTGGGTGTACGAGAAAATTCGGATTTGAGTTCGGTGATACAACGTTCTATGTCTGTAACGGTAAACAGGATCGACTCGTCTGATGATGTTGATGATTTGATTTCAGTTGGATGCTTTGTTTCAGGTTGATTAGGGCTGATTTCGCAAACTTTGTGGATGTAATCTCTGATTGCTTGAACAGCTTGAGCTATACGTTGAGTTAGGTGCTCATTTGGTGTTTCAGTTTCGAGAAGCACTTCGTTATGTCGGATGCTTTTACGAAGCGTTACAAGTTGATTGACCACCACGGTTGGGTCGATTGCGATTTCAGGTGGGTTTTCTTCAACAAGGTCGAACACTTCCTGCAAGAGAATTTTGGTTTCTATGACAACTTCTGAAGACATTTGGACTGATGGTTCTGATTGATCAGCTTGTGTGGGCGTGGTTTCCGAAGATAAGTGATCGGGTTCTTCCACTATGACACGATTATATTTACGACGAACTCTGTAATCGATTGGAGGTAAGTTTCGTAGTGACATCAAGTTAAGTTTTGATGTGAGTCGAGGCGTAAGTGAGAATGACACTTCACAGCATAGGGTTCTGGTGTCCTGTTTGAATGTAGCCTTAGCGCAGAGAAGGGCTGTGTTTGGAACTCAAGAGTTTGATTGATATTGATGATTTATTGACAAGAGTTCAAACTGAAAAATAGAAAAGTGACAAAACTAAGTTTTTGAAATAAAATTGAGAATCTAGGCTAGACCTATTGACATGCGAAAAATTGATTGAAAATATGAAAGTAGATGCTATGCTTTATGAATAATGAACTTAGAAAAACTAAACTTAAATAAATCTGAGTTGAAAATAAACGTCCTAAGACCTGGATGAAAGGCACACAAAGACCAAAAGAAAAAGGCAAAAACAGAAAACAAGAAGCAAAAAACCTACCAGCTGGCCAAAAGTGAATGCTGGAAAGATGCTGTTAATACAAATACATGGCCGAATGAAAACAAGATTGAACTCGATAGAATATCAAAACATGACTTGAATCTTGATGAAAAATTGATGTCAACTCCACTCATACATACTCTTAACTGATGTGTAAAAAAGAAAACGCAGGTCTTTTTTATCAAACAAAAATTAATAACTAGTTAAATTGATATTACTATAAAAATGTCATTTGAGAATTCGTACATAATTACTTAAAATTAGAGACAAAAGATAATGATAAATACTAATTAATACGGGAAACAAAAACTGAAAAGAGAATGCACAAGAGACACTGAACAAAAGAAACGGAGGACGCACAAGGGAGACAAGACACTGCAGAACAAAGGAAAACGCTGGCAAAACAAAGACGCTGACGAACAAAATGACACTGAAAGAGAAATACTTGAAAATTGAAATAAATATTTTTGTTTATTATTTGAAATCTTTTTGACTAAAAGTTGTTAACTTTACATCACTAAAATTCAGATTGTAGATGTAGAACGATGAATTCGGTATACGATAATGTAATGTCTTCTGTTTGTCTATATTAATGATCACTTGTTGTTTCTTTATAGATTTGTCATATCATTTTTGGGTTGAAACCTGTGCTTCGCGAAGAAGAAGGATGCATTATCAGGTAATGTGAATCAAACACTGAACAAAAATCTTCTCGATAAAAAGGGTTGAGGATTAGATTTTTTGCAATACACAGTAGCGTAGAGTTGGACAGGATCTGCGTAGGAAAGCAGATTTTTACGACAAACCACTTACATATTTTTGGTATAAAAACATAATTACTGTGTCATTTAAATCTGCTAGCTCCTAAGCAAATGTTCCTTCAACCCTGTCTACGCTACTGATGCACTATATAGTGAACAAGGCTTGAGAGCATTGATTATCTGATATAAGAAGGTTTTGGTTTTCTCGTCTTTTTTCTTCACTTTCAATTCTCATATAATTTACTTTACTATCAGGCGTTGGCTTGATCGACAGAAAAAAGATGGCATGAACCAAGGCTCTTTTTATTACCTCGTCCCTTCAAAATGGTGGAATTCGTGGACAGATTACGTAAATTTTGAGGTGAGTAGTAATTTCGGCATAACAAAGTAAAAGGTCCAACAATAGGGTCAAAGTCTTATTTCATTAAGGTGGTATCCTCTTCAGGAATGGATCAATATCTAAATCAACTTCAACAGTCAACTTAACAGGATTTTTTTTTATTTGACCCACTAGTTCTTTTCCTAACAGTCAATGATCCTTATGTGTAAAAGTGTAAAAAACTAGTATCTAAGTAGTATAGTTGGAATAACATTTTCCTGGTTGACAAAGTATTCATTCTTAAGACGATGAAAATGTGTCTTGTTTCAAATATTTCAAAGAGACCAAACAGTTCGATAACACCTCTGTGATATTCTATAAATCTCTCCATTTTAGAAATGTGGCGTAAGCTCACAACTAGGAAGTGATAAAGCGTTTGCTGAACACGCAGACAATAATAGTAAAACAAATGATCTGAAGGCACCGGTTGTCAAAGAAGAAGCACTAACACCAACCAAGTCCTTTAAATTACGTAATAATCAAGTTCAAACTGTATCGAATGGTCATGCTCTAAAAACACCTCCGTCCTCCATCGAAAATGGCACACTACTCCAAGCCGAGCCTGCCGAATATAAAAAGGTTCGTTATTTTTTATTTCGACGGGTACGCGGTTGATTTTGTTCACTACAAGCTCTTGTTTGATGGAAAGCTTGAAATTGAAATGAAAACTCTCAACAATATGATATGGTTTGCGGACCGTAATGTACGAAGTAAACAACATATACCCTATTATAAGGAGAGTATTTTTGTAAACTTTCAGAAACTTTCTTTTTAGTTATACAATTTGACTGGTGAAGGTGGTCGTTTAAAGCAAAATATCCTTCTCATCGATGGTAAAGATTACGAAACCCTTCCAGAACAAGTTTGGAGATCGATGCAAATGTGGTATGGCTCTGACCTCGAACTTCCTCGTGTTGTCTTAAAAGCATCCAAAAGTGGACAGCCAGAACTGGAGTTATATCCTGTACCTGTGTTAATATACAAACATTCACCTCCGCCAAAAAATACTGGTTTCTCGTTAAACTCAATTGGTATTAATAACTTTTTATCGCAAATTTTTGGTGGCATGTCAGCGGCGGCGGCGCCGAGTACAAACAACCATGAACCCCAACCGTTGGTGACACCGAAGAAAGTTTTAACATACAAAGCATCATTCAGTAAAGAGAATACCATTAAACAGGTACTTTGCCTTTGCGTGTTTTCTTCTTTTTAGAAACCCCGAAGGAGTTAGATTTAAGCTTTTATATAGATGGGAAATGAAGCCACTTATTTACTATTCAAAACGCGTGACCCGCGTGGTTAAATAAAAGCCATTGCTAGATTTCGACAAATAACCCACACCAAAACAACAAAGAAAAAGGCGCAAATCTTAAGGCTCCACTTTCTCTTACTTGAGAAAAATTGAAGATCCCTCTCTAGTCACTTCCGGGCTTTAAACTTAGTATTTTTCTGTTAACATTTAGGTAAGACGGGGGTAAGATTAAGGACACGGGAATTAATGTTGGCTTAATGTTTCCAATACCATGTTTATGGCGCTCACCAAAATCAAAAACTTTTTTATTGAATTAGTAAAAAGTTTTAACTTATTTCTCAAATCGATGTTTTTCCTTTTGTTTTCAGATAGTGGAGTTTGTCGGAAGGAAGCTGAAAATTCACCCTGATGATTTACGTTTGTGGATTATGAAAGGAGAGGTCGGTCGCTGATCTTTATCTTTAGTATCATTGTTTCGGACTAAGATTACACTACTGCTACCTTGACTTTGATATGTTGGAGTTAAGGCCTCTTTAGGCATGAACTCTGTTTAATGCCTTTCTATTCAAAGTTCAGTAACTAAAGAAAGTGGTCAAGGAAAGAGCCACATAGAAAGTTTGGCGTAATGCCCGACCTTAGAGTGGAAAAGGGAACCATTCGGACGCCCCTGGCCCCTGGCCACTAACCTTACTTTACTATTTTTATTAATACTGATAAAAAACGTAGCCTATACGTAGGCGCCCTTGACCCTTGGCCGCTAACCTTACTTTACTATATTCATTATTACTGATAAAAAACGTAGCCTATACGTAGGCGCCCTTGACACTTGGCCGCAAACCTTACTTTACTATATTCATTGGCCCAGCTAGCTTTAGCGTACTGGGCCTTTCATTAGCATTCTGCCCGGTGTCAGTGTGTAACAATTTACTAGGCGATACGCGTTTTCATATATGGCGTTTTCAAGCACAGGCTAATTCAGATTGTGAAGGATTTGATTGGCTGTTAGAACATGATTGACAGAATAAAAAACAATTGAAATCGTCTTTATTGGTTAAAAACATAAAAGGAGAAAATACAATTAACTATTAAAACTATAAGAACATAACAGATGTAGTGTGTTTTAAGAAAAACAATGTAACAAACCGTAACAAACCTTCTTCTCTTTAGGAAGATGTTCTTTTAAAAAAAAGTTGTTTTTACATTTCTCTATCATGTGAACAGTTCAGTTGTTCACGTGTTAGGAAAAAAACATCTGTATATAAGATTTAAATATTATGAATTATTTCTTATTGTTGTAAATAACAGATAGCCGAATGGTATAAGGCGTCTATGGCTTGTATTAGCGACTACAGGTTCAAATCCCCTCTTATACTCAAGTCTTGTTCAGTTCATACTTTTATTCGCTGGGCCTTCATGCCCTCTGGGCTTCTTGTTAATACTGATAAGAAAACGTAGGCTATACGTAGGCCGGTGGTGATAACTTTTTTCCATTGCGTGATTTCCTTCAATACAGAACGAGAATATCTTACTTGAAGAAGACGAAAAGACGGTGGAGGACGTCCCCTTGAACGAGGGATGTCATTTACTGTTAGAGATACGGAACCGTGACTTGAGTTGGCCCGAAGAAATGAATTCGTTGGTAGCGACGCGCAATTTCCGTGAACGCTCCAATACGGGTGAGTAGTACAGTTTGATTTTCAAAGGACATACGTTTTTTTTTGCGATATATATGTAAGGAATTACGAAAAGGCTTTGAAATCTAAAGACACCATCGTTTCATTTCGAATTTCAAAGAAATTCGAAAAATAGAGGCTTGTCGAATAAAGAAGACTTGATTGTATTTTTTTGTGAAACTTGATTCTGGAAAACTTAAAATTATTAAAAATGATCAATTTTCAATCTTCAAGATGGCTCTTTTCTGTGGTTTTGAGGATATATATTGGTAGCTTTTACCTTCATTTTGTTAGGGACATGGCTTTAACTTTTGTTCATATTCTTAGGGTTGTTGGTAAAAGGAGCCACTGGTCTCCACAACCTTGGAAACACGTGTTTTATGAATTCTGCAATTCAATGTCTCAGTAATACCAAACCTCTCACCGAATACTTCTGTTCGAAGCTATTTGCTTACGAATTAAATCGTACCAACCCTCTCGGTATGAAAGGTTTACTCGCAAGACGTTATGGTGATTTGGTCACTGACCTTTGGAAAGGCATTTATCGAAGTATCGCTCCTGTAAAACTAAGGGTAAAACGATTGTGTTTGATCTAGGTTACATTTTCAACAACCTATTTTTAAAATTTCAAGGCTTACTTATTTTATGGAGCCGTCTTGGTTGACACTGACAAGTAGTGTTAAATGGTCATTATATGGTCTTTGACTTCAAGAACAGTCAAACAAAGATAGTAACGGATAAGGTCAGGAAGATTCCAAGATCAAAGAAAATTTTGAACTAAATAGAATTGGGCCTGATTGTGCTTACCGGCCGTTATTTTAGTGAGTCAACAACTCCAATTGTGAAAAAGTATTAATAGATCTTTTCATCTTTCAGTGGACGATTGGGCGGTACGCGCCACGATTCAACGGTTTCCAACAACACGATTCACAAGAGTTGATGTCCTTTTTGCTGGACGGTCTTCATGAAGATACCAACAGGTACGGTATATGGACGTTCATCTAGCGTTAGATGGACCTTTTTTCAACGTTTTGACCTTCTGACTAGACGGTCTGTATGAAGGTACTAGCAGGTACGTTGTATGGGCGTTCATCTAGCGTTACCAGGACCTTATATTTGACGTTACCAACAAGTACAGTAGGTGACTGTCTGTCTTAATTTGTCTGAACAACTTTGGTAGGTCTTCTTCGTTGAATTTCTCGCATTTACTTATCCTGGATATCCAGGCTGTAAACTATTTCACAGTATAGTTTTTGATATTTTATGTTCTGGTTTACAGCCTGGTCTCCCTAGAGCGATTTGCATCCTCGTATGAGAATGCAGTCCGCTTGCTTGCGCTCACTTCGCTAAAACCGTAAGGACCGATCTACATGGCGCGGAGCAATTCTGAAGCAAAAATAGGATAGTCCTCCACTTGCTAGTGAAGATAGCAGAGTTTACTGTTACATGAAAACATCAAGAAGAAGAAAACAGAGGCAAGTTCATTTTCCAAGAAAACATGGTCGGTCAAGATAATGCATGCAAACTTGTTTATGGACTCTGGTGTAATCTTTGGATGTTTTAAATGGTTTTAGACCTGGCTTTTTATTAATTTCTGTTTTGCTGCCCTGGGTTGACTAGTAAAGGTTTGGAAACATGGGTTCGCACTTTCATTCTCTAGGGAGACCAAGCTCTATAATTTTAGAACTTTGTATGTTGAGGTAAATTTAGTTTTTTCTAAAATTTTGAGCTTGGATATCCAGGCTAGCATTTACTTTGAATGTCCAAAGTATTTTTAGTAGGCGTAAAAAATAACATTTATCTTTCTTTTATTACAGAGTTCACGACAAGCCGTATGTAGAACTAAAGGATAGTGATGGGCGGCCAGATTCTGAATTAGCCAATGAGGTAAGTACCCCGTCATTAAGACATTCTACAATTCTGTCGTTTCTCCAAATTTTATAACAACCTCATTTTGTTATTTTTCCGAAAACCGTCACTTCACATCGGCGGGTATCATTGTTATTCCAAAATGTGGCGTCGAGCACTTCAAGAGTGACGTTTTTGAAGAGTTTTACTTTCATGCTCGTTAGTCCTGAATTCTTTGATCTCGGAAATCCAGTGCTAATATTAACGAGACAAATGTTTTACCTTGTCTTGTAAAAGCGTTTGCAGTCCAAAACTTCATAGAAGTGCGAAATTTTATCTCGACTAGCTGTAACACATCCGACTTACGTATTTCTCAACAGAGATGGGATAAAATCCAAGTTTTAAACGAGTGTTATTTCTTTTAAACTTGTACATTTTACAGATAGCTAATTTTCATTACAACAAAATTTTTTACTGATGATGGTACTCTGTTGAGGCCGAAACGTTTAGAAAATTTCAAAAATGAACCAAAAGCAGAGCTTCTGTTATTTAATTTTTTACTGGAGATGTATGGAAAGATTGATTTATTTAATTAAACGAGTGTTGTTCTTTACTGTCAAACTAGGCTTGGGAGAACCATTTGAAAAGAAATCAATCCATTATCGTCGACTTATTCCAAGGAATGGTATGTAATATTGACTCTCTGAAAGTTAAATAATGTTAAAGACAGTGTTTTCCGTCTTAGTGAAGTATTTATAAAGAGGTTTTTCCAACTCAAAATTCTACATACCTTATTGGAACTAATTTTCGCGGGAACTAATTTTCGCGGTCGAAAAAAAATATCCGAAAAAACTCATTTCACGGGTTTTAATTTTCGCGGTTTTTTTCATTCTGGAATTTTTGCGGGTTTTAATTTTCGCGGTTTTGCCCTTTTTTGAACAAATTTCTTTCATTTTCCTAGGGATTTTTCAAATTTTTCGATGAAATTGGAAAAATTTGTATTTCGCGGGAATAAATTTTCGCGGTTTTTAACTCTCAAAATTTTTCGCAGGCTCAAATTTTCGCGATTTTGACGAAAAACCGCGGAAAACGCTAAAATTAATTCCCGCGAAAATTAGTTCCAATAAGGTAATTCAGCAAAGTTTCAAGAATAATGTGTTAATTTGCTGGGTAGAATCCATTTTCCTTACCAGTTGATCAAAACTCTATCCAAGAACGATTCTTCAAATCAAACATAATTCTCACACGATTCCTTTATTTTCTTCTAGTTGAAATCGCAAGTCCGTTGTTTACATTGCGGACATACGAGTATACGGTTTGACCCGTTTACATTTTTATCACTACCCTTACCGATGGAAAGGTCTCTGCATCTTGAAATTCCAGGTTTGATTTATTTCACATGACCTTCAATTTAAAGTATTAGTACAATGTATTAAATTAAAGGCTTTATTTTCTCTGAAATTCGAATAAAAGGAACACAAAATCTTGAACTTAGGTTTTTGGAAACTTTAAAAATTTCACACTGATAGACCTTTTCATAAATTACGTCACGAACATCACTTGCCTCGTTTTGAAATTATTGCCGTGGTTTTTAACTCCCAGCGGATTTTACTAAAACTACTTTCTATTTCTTTCTATTTATGAAAAAATAATTTAATGTCTCAAGGGACATAATCACCATGGTAATTGTTTGAATACGAGGCAAGTGATGTTCGTGACGTAATTTATGAAAAGGTCTATTTCAAATTTTATTTGAGACATTTAAAGATATTTCATATTTTCTTAGATGAGAATTTATTAATAGGGACCTCTTAGTTCATTTTATTGTCATTTTTAATCCTTTTTAAGCTTTTTTCACATGTACGTAAAATTTTACTTAAGACCTTGAAGGGTGGGAATTCCCCTAAGCTTATGTAGAGTTTGCTTACGTTACGTTGCTTAAGTTTTGTACGAAAGGAAAAGTCACGTAAGACCCTCTTAATCAACAAAAACTCTACATAATTTCGAAGAAATTCCCAAAAGACAGCCTTACGAACGATTTTCCGTAATATCTAAAGTAAAATTTTACGTGCATGTGAGAAAAGCTTTAAGATAAGCTTAGAGGGTGATTTTTTTCCTCTAAAGTTTTTTTCACATGCACGTAAAATTTTACTTAAGACCTTAAAGAATGGGGAATTTCCCTAAGCTTACGTAGTGTTTTAAGGCCTTAAGTAAAGTTTGCTTACGTTCAAAACATTTTGAATGGAAGGAAAAGTCACTTAAGACCCTCTTACGGGACAAAAACTGTACGTATGGGCGGGGAAATTCCCAAAAGACAGCCTTACGAAGGATTTTTCGTAAGGTCTAAAGTAAGATTTTACGTACATGTGAAAAAAGCTTAAGGAACATAAATAACGTATTAAAAGGTAAAACGCATGGACTGTCATTTTCTTTGTAGCTGATTTTTTTCCAAAATTTTGGTACGACACACGGAAGAATATTGGGGTTTTCCAGAAATAGTCCTTGTCCCCCTGTTGAGGATATCGGATATCCAGGGGGTTAACGACTTTTGTTCAAAAGTGGATATCCAGGGGGTTAAATATCTACAAGGGAGCGGATATCCAGGGGGTAAAGTGTCTTTTCAAGTAAAAATACGATATCCAGTGGTAAGCATCTTTATACGAGAGGATATCCAGGGGGTTGAGCATATTTTTAAGAGAGAATATCTAGGGGGTCTTTACTAATAAAGTAGCCCATTTTTATAATATTTTTTTATTTTCAGTTTTTACGCGTGATGGTAGTGGGATCATCAAGTATGGTTTGTTGTTACCCCCTGATTCAACCGTCCTCCACGTGCGCAAAGAATTATCGAAATTGTGTACAATTCCTGTGGAAAATTTGTTGTTAGCTGAAGTTGTAGGGTTCACAATCAGGGTATTTTCTTTTTAACGTTTTTTATCTTGTTTCATTTCTTTTCTATTCAGTCTAACTCTTATCATCGTGACCACGCAATTTTTTGTCTTCAATCACGATCACGAAAATCAGCAAAAGAAATGGCTAATCACGCAAAAGTCCTAATCACGTATCACGGCTCAAAAAAATTTTCAAATCACGATCACGTTTTGACCTCTCATCATCACGCAATCACGAAAAAAAAAATCCAAATCACGTAATCACGCTACAAAAAAGCCCCTATCACGTCATCACGCAAACTGCTTGGGGGGCCTCTTTAAGCACAGTTTTACTATAAATCGGACTTACCTGTTATCATCTCAAACAAGGGGGATTTAACAGTCCACTTTCTCGAAATCAAAAGAAATTACCATGACTTTTTTTGTGAGCTTAGGCGTAGTAGTGTAGTAGTCATCGTTCTTGACTTCCATGCTGGAGGTCAGGTTTCGATTCTCACTCGGTGCTACGATTCACTTGGCAAGTGAATGTACCTTGGCCCGGGTCAACCCATGCCATGCGAGGGGAATAGGGTACCATCGCTCTGATACAAGAGTATGGGGAGATATGCTGGACATTGAATGTCTTGAAAATCTTTTCATTGAATTTATTCTTGACTCAGAAAGGCACCACGCCTTATTTCAGTTCGATTATCTCCTTACATAGCTCTAATATATATTTTTTTCCTTTCAGAGATGGTTTTTCCTTTAAGTTTTTCTTTTATTTAATAGCTAAGTACCTCTGGTGATATCACTTAGTGCCTTGCGGGGGGAGGAGCTATCTATTTTTCTGTGTTCGTTTTGTAAGTAGTATATGTTCGTAAGTGTGATGTAGTTTCTCAAATTATAAAGAAAAAAAATTGAATGTGGTGTGGTGATAGTACTTATATGTTCAGTACCTGCGAAAACGCAAGGTTCTCCCGTACTGTGCGAGTATCATCATCGATACAGCACGGCTCTGATGTGTCGCGAGCACAGTCTAGCAAGCGCTGTAATTTCCCTATCCCGGGATAGGGCCCGGTCCGATGATATTGGAGGGTTCGCTTCTCTCACTAGGCTTTTTTGGGTCACATACGAGTTGAAGAGTTCAAGTGTTGTTTATTTTTGATAAGCAGAATTATATGAATGACCTCTTTAAATCCTAATCTCAACCCTTTTCTCATTTAGAACTTCTTAATGGACTCTCAAAAGCTGAGTACAACGGCAATGGGATTTCTATACGCTTACGAATACATTCCATACGATGAAAACTACACGTCACCCTCATCACCCATGCATCATCATTCATCATGTGATACTCTCTCCTCAACCACAAGCAGTAACCAACAGCAACAGCAACCACAGAACGTCATATCCACCAACATTGGGAACACCACTCCGGACCCATTCGATGAAAACACAACCACCACTACTACTACTGTAAACACTCTAAAACCAAATGAACAATCTTCGACTTTGAAAAACAATACACGTAACAACACTACAACTAAAACATCAAAATCGAAAAAACCGAAAAACCCATTCCGTCACCGTAAAACGCATTCACATTCTAAAGTTGTTGAAGTGTCTTCACAAAAACCATACACGAAGGAGAGCACGAGTAGTACAGAAGTGTTGGAAGTACCAGGTATTGTGAACGCATCGTTCTCCAACGTACAGGGGAACGGTAATTCATCTGTGAGGTCATCAGCATCATCTGAATGTGTTTGGGATTCCAGTTTCCATGGCGTTGTGGTGGCCATTAACAGAAAAACTGTAAGTATAGGCTATTTCACAGTCGAAATGAATCATGGGTAATCAGGACTGATTGCGCCCCGATAATGGTTTCCCGTTGGTTAGACGCAAAAATCGTCCAAAATTTTCAAAACATTGGACCAATAGTAAGTTGTTATTAGCGCGCAATGGTACTGATAACCCATTACGCTTTGCGACTGTGTAATGGCCTATTTGCACCGAAATCTAAAACCGAGTCTAGAATTGACAATCTGTTCAATGTTCTGCAAAGCCGGTATGGCAATCTCCAACTAAAATTTTTTAGAAGCTTGCATCGTTTTAAAAGAAAATTCCCATCAAGATCGTCATTCAAATCTTAAGTTTTAAAGCCTGTTGGATCTTTGTCTGATCTTCAAACTAGTTCTTTTGACCTTTTCAACTACAGCACCTGACCCCGAGAATGTAGTAGCATATTGTTACATTTTACTTATTATTTCTAGGCATTAATTTTTAAATTGAATTAATTTTTTCCAACAAAAATCTGAATCGAAAGTTGATTGGATACTACCTGAATTTCACTTAGATAGAGAACAATAAGAGGTAGGAACTCAGATTGGATTTCATGTCTCAAAAAAATCTCGATGAATCTTTGCTGGTGTAGTAATAACTTTTTTAACATCCCTTGTATGTCTTATTTACAGATCCAACAAACAAATTACTTTTTATCATGGCAAAAGTTTCGTCCGGTGATATTTGGTGTGCCTTGTGTTCTCTCTATAGCTGAAGACACCAAAAACAGGGACGTGTACGAACAAATTTCCAAACACATTTCAAGATATATCACTGGTGAACAGCACTTGCAAGATGAAGACAAGTATAATGGCTTCCTTTTTCTTAATCTTGGCACACCCTTTTATTACCAATTACCTATATTGGGCTTTTCCAGAAAAAAACCGTGCACCCCCTGTTGAGGAGTTCCAACCTTTTGTGACCTACCCCCTTGAAATTTCAGTCGATTTTAGGATCATACCCCTCTGGAATTCCGAATTTTTACAAATTTTCAATCATCACCCCCTTAGAATTCCGCTTAGTTTTCGACGGATTTTCGTCTACCCTTATGGAATTCCACTGCGTTTCAAACCTTACCCCCTTGGAACGGAAATGGACCTCCTCAACAGGGGGTGCACGATTTTTTTCTGGAAAAGCCCATTGAAACCTTTGATTAAGTTATATTTGGCATCTCTGATGGGAGCTTTCAAAAAAGTGGTAACCGCGCTGGATGCCGATACGCCGAATACGTTTTTCGTCACATTTACGTAACATCCACATTGAGTTTTGATTCTATTAAGATACCACTATGTAAAACCCAGATCAAAGTCTTTGATTAATCTGTTTTTAGAAATTGCCTCCAGGCTTTATTTAAAGGGTTACTCTCAGATGGTTACCAAGATTGAGATACTTCAATTCTGAACCTACAGGGAAAGCCAGAATTCATTTTTCCAAAACTTTAATAGTTTTTCTTAAACCCTAACTGAAATTCTTGGTTTTTAAAAGATCTCAGAAAGCAGTCGACATGTTTTTTTATGGATCTCGCATTTTGCGCTTTCCAGTTTGTTATTGTAATCCAAGTTGGCTTACAAACTCACAAAATTCCGAGAGATTTTTGCTTTCAATTTCGGTTATTTGTTTATGTTTATGCGGACCGTTGCGGAGCAAGTTTTTAGTATTATCGCTGCTTAAACGGTTCCGAAGAAATCTTTTCTGTCAGGAGGTTGCAAAGCATCTGTAAATTATTTCTTCGAATGGGTAACACTTTTATACTTTATTTCATTTTCCTTTTATGAGGTAAACCATGATGATGGTCCTATTTTGAGTCAAGAATGTTCAATAGACATCATCGATTATCTTTGAGAAAATTCTACAAGACCCCTTGAAATATAACTCACCTACGACAAGTCCGACGGACTTTTCAAGAACTTCAAAAAAAAAACAGTGGGACCTCTCGCGGACCTCTCGCGGACCTCTCACGTTGGAAAGAGCTTTTTAAAGTGGAATATCTTGACACAGACTCTTCAGTTGGCAAAACTACTTGGGGAATCACATGTATAAGAGCAGGTACCCTTAAAATCTCAGACCATCTGATTATCCCATTAAAGCTCAGTGGTTATTGCCCACAACTTGCCCAATCAAGCACTCTCTTTTCCTCCCATAACTTTCAACTTACTACTCTCCTTTTACAGCGTTTATCCATTCGAGTTGAAATGCGTAGATAAAGATGGAAATTATTGTGTTACCTGTCCCTGGTATAGGTAAGCTTGCTTTGTTTTCTTTTGAGTCTTAACTTGACTCCACAAGCCTTTTTCTAGTGAGTGAGCAATGCTGTTACTCGCCAAGGGTCATTTTTTCATATTTTGAACTACACTTAGGGTGGAAAACTCGAAATCCAACCTATTGCTTACTCGAAATTTAATCACTTTTTAGCAGAATAGGTAGAACACTGCCTTTTTTTCTAAATGCTCAATATCTTTGTTGATGTTGTATGAGTGAAACATAAAAAGCCATAAGATGTGTAACCAAAAATTAAACATAACACATTTTTTAATGAGTTTTATGTATTGGTTTTGACATTCTGTCATCATAACTAAAGTTTGAGTTGAAATAATTAAATAACCTCAATGCATTTCTTATAGATTTTGCCACGGATGTAAAGTGCCGTGTGATGATGAATATTTCGCTTTCAATTCAACATATCTTGCTATTGATTGGGATAGTACCACACTTCATCTACAATATCAACAAGCATTGGAAAAGGTTAGTAATAAAGTTATACTAATGCCTTAGATGTCTTGACCTTTTAAGATTTGCCTAGAAAAAGGGTACTGAAATATTTCTGTCAACTGTTAGCCCCTATACAAGAATTTTGACCCTTTCCTGAAATGATAAATATATAAATACCTTCCAGATTTCGTTGCTGCATTAGCATCGGTACTATCACCCATATCTATTTTAGTAAATGGTTATTACTGAATAACAAGGAATTTGCAGGTAGACGACTTGAAAAAGTCTCCAGAATAACTAAATATTTATCATTTGTTTTGCGAAAATTCACCTGTCAATTAACTCTTATTCTAGTAGGGCTCACTAAAAATGTCTTTCTTTTTTTCCATAGAACTACACAATGGACAGTAGCATTGATACATGTTACAAATTGCTACAAGAACCGATCTCTGTTGAGCAGTGTTTGCGAGATTTTACGAAAGAAGAAGAATTAGGAGATGATGAAACTTGGTAAGTTTGAATAAAACAGCATTTTGTCAGTACACGTTTTTTTATAAGAACATCCTAAATTGGAAAACCTTAGGATGTTTCAAACTTTAAAGTTTCAAGCCTAAAATTGTTCTTAACGTGTTCTTATTTTCACCGTTTTGTCAGCATTTTGTCCTTTTCTTAACAATTTGGGTTTTTAGAGTCAATAAAGCCTTTAAATATTCTAAAGTTGTTCTTATTATTTTGAAAAATTAAAGTCTTCTGTTCTTACATAGTTTATTTTATAAACCTCTGAAGGTGCTTGTAGATGAAACATCAGATGAAAAAAGTGGAAATTTATTCTCTATTTTTCGTCCCTGCTGAAAATGATCGAGTAAACAAAACCTCGCTGCAAAATATTGTGCTATCTTTTCCATCCCCTAATTCACAAAAAAATCCTAATGTGCAGGTGAGAACGGGGTATTGTTATGTATGTGCCAAAATATCAAAGAAATATTTTGCTAATGCAGTGAACCAATTTTTTCTCCAATTTTTTTGTTGTCTCATAGTCCTTAAGAAGGCGTGATTTTGGGCTACACCAATGCTTATGTTAACCAGGCTATGCTTATGTCAGCTGCAACATTAGCTTACGTTCACGGCCTGCAGAATCAAATGTCCCCTTCTCAATAATTATCTACTCGAAACTTGTTTAAGGCGTTTTTCTTTAGCCCTTAGATTAAATCCCATTAGCAGAGTGGGTAAACCCAACCTCACCACCCCCAGAGGCTACTTTTTTTAAAGGGTGTCGGAAAGCAAAGGATACTAACAAGCCTTTTTTACACCCCCAGAATTGTAGTTTTTAGTAACTTAAGAACGTACTTTATTTAACGGACATTTTCCATTAATAAAGCGGGCGCTAAATACACATTTTACACCAGTTTTTTGGCAATCCATTATTCTACTGACCGTTATATTTCCAGAGCTATATGGAGTCAGAAACTGGCTCATCGTTGGATAGCTTTTTAAAAGTTTTATAATGTTAGATTTCCTTTTTCAGGTACTGCTCAAAATGCAAGGAACATCGAAAGATAGCAAAGAAATTCGATATTTGGAAACTACCAGCCATACTTGTAATTCATTTTTCATATTTTTTTTATTCACTGTTCCTAGAGGCTTTGATCCGAGTTAATTTCTCAGTCATCGACAAAAATAAAGCAATTTTAATCAACGGTGGATCCCTCAATTCCTTTTTGGACCTACCTAAGGTAGTCCTTTAAATTAACCCTTGTCCGTTCGTTCGTCCGTTCGTCTGTTGCCAGCTTTTCTCGGGATCGGCTCATTAGTTTTTTCTAATTTTTTGCACAATGATGCAAAATGGCAATGCCCAAAATGTGACGGAGCCCGATTTTAGAAAAAAAAAATTTTCCGGCCGAAAATGGCGGAAATATGCCGCAAAAACTGGTTTTTCGGCATTTTCTCGAGATTTCATCATTAATTTTTTCTGATTTTCTGCTCAGAGATGCGTATTAACAATGGCCAAAACATGGCTTAGTCCGATTTTCGAGAAAAAATTTTTTCCGGCCGAAAATGCTGGAAATATGCCGGAAATCGCCGTTTTTCTGGATTTTCATTAGACTTTTTCCATATAATTGGTTGTTTTTTCATTCAAAAACATTATTAATAGCAATGCCCACCATCAAGCATGTTTCAATTATCAATAAAATTGATTTTTGAAGCCGGAACTTTCTAAAAATCGCCGGAACAGCCGATTTTCGCCGGAAAAACAGTATTTCTTGAATTTCTTGAGCTCTACTTTATATTTTTTCATGAAATTTTGCACACTGATGCAAAATGTCAATACCTAAATTGTGACGGAGCCCGATTTTCGAAAGAAATTCAGTTCCGGCCGAAAATGCCGGAAATATGCCGGAAAAACTGTTTTTTTGGCATTTTCTCGAGATTTTATCATCAGTTCTTTCTGATTTTTTGCTCAAAGATGCGTATTAACAATGCCCAAAACATGGCCGAGTCAGATTTTTGAGAAAAAATTTTTTCCGGCGGAAAATGCCTGAAATATGCCGGAAATCGCTGTTTTTCTAGATTTTCATTGGACTTTTTCTTTACAATTGGTTGTTTTTTCATTCAAAAACATTATTAATAGCAATGCCCACCATCAAGCATGTTTCAATTTTCAATAAAATTGATTTTTGAAGCCGGAACTATTTTAAAAGTCGCCGGAACAACCTATTTTCGCCGGAAAGACAGTATTTCTTGAATTTCTCGAGCTGTACTTTATATTTTTTTATGAAATTTTGCACACTGATGCTATATGACAATACCTAAAATGTGACGGAGCCCGATTTTCGAAAAACATTTTTTTCCCTCCGAAAATGCCGGAAATATGCCGGAAAAAAAGTTTTTTGACATTTTCTCGAGATTTTATCATAAGTTTTTTCTGATTTTTTGCAGAAAGATGCGTATTCGCAATGCTCAAAACATGGCCGAGTTCGATTTTTGAGTAAAATTTTTTTCCGGTTGAAAATGCCGGAAATCGCCGTTTTTGCAGATTTTCATTGGATTTTTTCCTTATATTTCTATGTTTTTCACACAAACATTATTGATAACAATGCTCACCATCAAGCATGATTCAATTGTCAATAAAACTGATTTTTGCAACCACAACTTCCTATTTATCATTTCCCTACAACCCTCCCCTCTCCCCCCATCAACAATCAATGATGAATTTATTGCGTTGTGTATTTTCGCTAAACGCTATATTTTCTGACTGATTTTTTTCATTTTTCTGTTCGCATTGCTATCTAAATTTCATCATCAGGTAGGTCCATTCAGCATGTTGCTTGTTTTAACTGTAATTGTAACAATTCAAAGAACGCCACATTTTTTTATAAACATAGGGTAAATTTTTGTGAGCCTCGTTATACTCATCAGAATTCTTCTTTTGAGCCTCAAACATGCTTATGCTATGCTTTTATGATGTAAACAGTTTTGGGGTTTTAGCTTCGACTTACACGGTTGTGTGTAATTTTTCGTCTCTATTTCATTTCTGGTAACTTTTGAAATAAAAGCAGATTTGATTTTTGAGATCTCGTTGACTGAGGCTCAGCATATGCTTAGGCCAAGAATTGAGTTTTTTTCAATTTTGTGCCTGAATATGCTTTTAAGCGTTGTGCTTATAAAAACATGTATTTCTACTGATTAGATTTACTACTGTTCGGCAAGAAACCGGTCATGTTTTGGGTGCTTCCGTATAATACATTACGTCATGAATTTCACGAATTGAACTTTTTACCCCTTATATATTAACACGTTTAAATTTTTTCAGGTCATCCATCTGAAGAGGTTTCAACTGGTCAACAATCGTTGGGTGAAATCCAACAAATTAGTTCGATTTCCGTTCGAAAATTTCAACATTTCACCTTATGTTCCTCATTCATCTGCGTCCACTACTTCAAATATTACGGAGGTAAGTTTTAGGGAGATGTAAAATGTTATCTCCTTTATTATTATTTTTGGACCTACCTCCGGGTACCCCGGTGGAGGTCCTTTAAATTAACCCATGTCCGTTCGTCCGTTCGTTCGTCCGTTCGTTCGTTCGTCTGTTGCCAGCTTTTCTCGGGATTGGCTCATTAGTTTTTTCTGATTTTTTGCACACTGATGTAAAATGACAATACCTTAAAAGTGACAGAGCCCGATTTCGAAAAACATTTTTTCCGGTCGAAAATGCCGGAAATATGCCGGAAAAACTGTTTTTTTGACATTTTCTCGAGATTTTATCATTAGTATTTTCAGATTTTTTGCTCAAAGATGCGCATTAACAATGCTCAAAACATGGCCGAGTCCAATTTTTGAGAAAACTTTTTTTCCGGCCGAAAATGCCGGAAATATGCCGGAAATCGCCGTTTTTCTGGATTTTCATTGGACTTTTTTCTTATAATTGGTTGTTTTTTCATTCAAAAAAATTTCCGTTTTTGCAGATTTTCATTGGATTTTTTCGTTTCATGTCTTTGTTTTTTTCAAACAAAAACATCATTTATAAGAATGTCCACGATTAAGCATGGTTCAAGTTTCAATGAAACTGATTTTGGTACAGGAACTTTCTAAAAATCGCCAGAACAGCCGAGAATCGCCGGATTCCATGAATTTCTCAAGTTGTTCTCACATTATTCTGCATTTTCATACTATTGATCTCATTTTTCAATTGTCTTATTACATCAATCTTCAGGTAGGTCCATTCAGCATGTAGTTTGTTTACTTTGCCTCTCTCGTGAGGATTGGGTAAACGAACAGCTATGATAGGGAGCTACAGTATTTGTGGTAGTAACGAAGATTCAAAATGTTTGAAATATTGTTAACTCGATATTTCTTTATAGTTTATAGCACTGTCTTTATAGTTTGGTATAGTTTTAAATGTTGGACGAGTTTTGACCGAGCGTCTTGATATCAAGCCATATTGATGTTCGTAAACTCTTCCCTTGATTCCTAGTGGATACAGTACAATTGATTTTCTCTACTTCGAAGCTCTATCATTCGATACGCTTCATTATTCGATTTTATTGAAAGCCACTGTCAACAAGAAACTCATGAACGACGCTCTACTATTCTATACGCTCCCATTTTCGATGAAAATCCAATTCAATTTTCACCTTCAGGTCAAATCATGCGAAGATGAAAACGAAGAGCAAAACGCACTAAATACTCTTCTTCAACACGAACAAAAAGAAGAACTGCCGGAAATTGAAGGAAAAACAAATAACAATAATTACAAATACAATTTATATGCAATTTCGGTGAGTTTGGTCACCTTAAATCAGTGTCAAAAGCTCTTTCGTCATAGACGGTTATGGCTTTTCGTCTCAGAATTCTGCTGCACAGTTAAGTAAGATTTTGAAAAATATGTGTTAATTAAATGTGTAAAATCCATTTTCCGTTTTAGAGGGAAAACCTTGCTTTTACAAACGTTATATAAATTATTTTAAATTATTTTAATATTTTTAAATTTTCCAAGTTTCTGTGGATTTCTCTATCAGGGAAAAATATTCAAAGCAAATCAACCTGAATTTATAGGATATGACCAAGTTAACCCCCGACAAGGAAATTGACTAAGATTGTCCAATTGTAAATTTCTCTAAAGCTACAATTTTCTCCACACGGTATTTATTCACCAAAAAGATCTTATTAACATTTTCCTTATTTTTCTTCAGTGCCACGCAGGTATGTTGAATGGTGGCCATTACATTGCATATACTAAAAACATGAACGGAAAATGGTATTGTTACAACGATAGCTCTTGTAAGGTATGTCAAATCCTCTTCTTAACTTACATTAGGGCTATATCATGTCTATATCTGTAAAGTTTCTGTCCGTTCAACCAGGCTCAACAAGTCACAAAATTGGTTGCATTTTGTTAGAATTTCTTGTACCTCCAGTGCTGCTTATAGCCTGTAGAAATTTCTTAATAAAGGTATTTATTGAAAAGTTTGTTGATTTTTGGACTCTCAAGGCGAACGGTGGTAAGTCTTAACACAAACTTTACCTAGATTTTGACGTCCAAAACAAAGTTTTTAGAAAGCCGTAAAAAAGGCAGCTAAAATCTGTAAAAAATATCGGGGAACTTGTTGCATTAGCGCGAGACTTTGCGTTTTCTTGGAGAATTTTGAAAATTGGCTGACACTTCGTTTTCGCTTTGTTTGTGTTTTAAAATTATGACTTTTAGTCTCTTGCTCCACAAATTTGTTCTATTGGATTCGCGCCATTTGCACACTTTCGATTTCGCAAGCAATGTTTTGTTCTCGATAAGTTTGTTTTGATTGACAGATCGAATAGAGCATGGTTTAGACTTTATTCAGCCTTTGTTTTGAAATTTATAGCCTATCTACATTTAGTAATTTTAATTTCTGCCCAGCTTTGGCCAATCCTGTTTTTTCTTTTCTTTTGTTTGAAATGTCTTCGCGAATGTATTCAACGATCGTATTTATTAATGACATTCGAATTCTTTTCAAAACAAAACAAGTTTCTTTTATAGAAACGAACGTTTCAAATGTAAATCCCCTGTAAATCAAAACATAAAAATTGAAAAAGTTTGTCGAACAATAACAGCATTCAAAGGGCGATAAAAAGCAAGAGAAGAAATTAGTCCATCTTTTTATTCATATAAAAACATTCAAGTGGTTGATACTGTTAAAAACTGTGTACGTCATTTTACATGTTTAATTTCGAAAAGTTATGAAAAGGGTTAAAAAAAAGCAACTTAGAATTGACTCATTTATCTTTTTAAATCTGATAAAAACAAAGTTGCACTATTCTTTGTGGCTTTCCGCCTTTTCCTAAAGAATTCTCATTTCTACATTTCACTCCTCTTTACCATGATATTTTCTCAAATTATCGAAAACTGGACGGCGTATTTAATTCGAGTGAAGCAAGAAAAGGATCTCCGGGGGAGGGTTAGAGTCAAACTTTGAAGATATCTTTTTATTAATTTGATCATTTTTTAAGCCAGCTTCAACATCCAAAGGACTTTTAGTGCGTTCAGCTACAGCTTAACCGGCGTGCGACGCCGGGTACCGGCTAGTAATAAATATTTTTCCAAAACAACCCAAATTTGAAAAAAGTCAAAATTCTTATTTCTTTTAGGAAGTTGAAGTGAACTTGTTGGAAAACGAAGCGCCGTACATGTTATTTTACGAGATGGATCAATTAAACTCTATAGATTATATGCCAGACATTAAAAATAAAGAACCCATACAAATTAACCAAGAAGAAGACGAGTTTGATCGAGAAGTCAAAAAATATTGTTCCGTCATGTAAACAGACCCTGTAAACAGATAATGTACATCCTTAGATTCGTTCAACGTACTAAAAGACGCCTAATAATTGTAATATTTCGTTCAGCCCTTTATCGGTTGGTCTCTTTTGAACATTACCGGATTTTGTTTCTATCATATAAAACATGTTAATAAGCTCTATTCTACATGTAAACAGAGACTTAAATCCTGGTATTAGCTACATTACAAGTTGTAAGTATTCTCTACTCGGTTTTGTCTAATTCTGATGTTTCATCAGAGGGTTTTAACTTATTAAATACTTTCCATTGAAACTGAGCCAAAGCCTCTAAAAAATATTCGGAGAGAAGAGCGATAGAATTACAGCGTGAAAAAAAAATCATTTTGAATGGAAAATTAAGAAATTCTAACTTCGCTCAAAGTACTCTCAGTGGGCCGTTGAAAGTGGTACTGTTCTGCCGCGTAAAACTTAGATTCAACTGTATGCAGATGAATTAAGTTTAACTTGAAATTTTTTTTTCAAGAGAAATATATCAAAATACAGTGGAGAAAAAACAAAAAATACAAAGTTATAATATTATAGAGCATGGTGCAGATAGATTAGTCTGAAACAGAATGTTATAAACAGTCTGTGTGTGAACCCTTGTTGACAGAGTTTCTGAACTTTGAAAACCCAGGCAAACACACATAATCAACTTACCGTGAAAACTCTTTCGCAAGCTCTAAAGACTTTCAAAACTACTAAAAACCACATCAAAACATAAGCCACGTGTATTTAGACACCCAGCCAACAGCTATTTTGTTTCTAAATGAATCTATGTTTTCATTTTCATTTATTTTCCTTTTTTCTGCAGAGTCAGCTTTCTCCATAAATTATGCGCGCGCATCGAAATTATCAAAATGCACGCAAAAGTACTGCTAAGTAATACGCACAAAATCTGGACAATTAGACTGAACCTGCATTACAGGGAAAAATCTCCCTGCAGGCGCGTTACCTGCGCCAAGTGTTAAACAAGCAGCAAAAATATCATAAGCTAGACTCTGGAAAAAGTTTAATGCTTGGATTTCCAGGCTACTAAACTATATACCGACGCCAAATATTTTTGATATCTCTTTTTTGATCAAAGGATACGCACGAAACTCTATCAACAAAATTCCCCGTCAATACTTTCGCAGCCCCTTATCATAACTTTGGTGTTCAGTTTTCTTGTTTGTTTGTTTTTGTTTAAGAGAAAAAATTATTTTACGAAATTGATAAATTTACTTTAATCTTTATACCTTATAAATAGGGGTGTTAAAAATCTTAACAGTATGCATACTATAATGAACGATACCTTGTAAATATATTATAATTACTAATTTTGAGAGTAATTTGTTGACCTAAATGTAATTTTTCATCTTCGTTTTTTTAAGTTAAATTTCATTTCTTTTTTGTATACAACACGAAAATAAATTGTTTTTTATATATCTTCCGTGGAGAAAGATGAAATTCGTCTAATGATGACTCGTAATACTTTAAGGTTATGCGTCTTTTATTAGAACACCCCTGTAAAACAGCCTCGTTGGGACTCCCTACCCACTGGGAAAAATACCCTATTATTTCAGCCCCACTGGAAAATTGACTTTGTTTTTATTCCCATTAGAAATACAATAGGCACTCCAAAACCGTCCACACAATATTTTTTGACCTGGGAACAATATAATTTCTATCCACATTGGGATTTCGATAAAAATAATATTCCCCATTGTGGTAAGAAGTTCCACCGGGGTTGTGAGACATGGGTATATTAGAACCCGTTAATCTTGGCTGAGGCTCGGCTGTTCTCATTTTTCGAATTTTGCGGTCATAAATGTTCTTAATATGAGGCTCGGAAAACACGAGTTAAAAAACACGAGTTAAAAAACACGAGTTACAAAAAACACGAGTTACGTTAAATGTGACGTCATCAATGGGAAATTATGAAAAAAATACACTGCTAAGTAATACGCACAAAATCTGGACAATTAGACTGAACCTGCATTACAGGGAAAAATCTCCCTGCAGGCGCGTTACCTGCGCCAAGTGTTAAACAAGCAGCAAAAATATCATAAGCTAGACTCTGGAAAAAGTTTAATGCTTGGATTTCCAGGCTACTAAACTATATACCGACGCCAAATATTTTTGATATCTCCTTTTTGATCAAAGGATACGCACGAAACTCTATCAACAAAATTCCCCGTCAATACTTTCGCAGCCCCTTATCATAACTTTGGTGTTCAGTTTTCTTGTTTGTTTGTTTTTGTTTAAGAGAAAAAATTATTTTACGAAATTGATAAATTTACTTTAATCTTTATACCTTATAAATAGGGGTGTTAAAAATCTTAACAGTATGCATACTATAATGAACGATACCTTGTAAATATATTATAATTACTAATTTTGAGAGTAATTTGTTGACCTAAATGTAATTTTTCATCTTCGTTTTTTTAAGTTAAATTTCATTTCTTTTTTGTATACAACACGAAAATAAATTGTTTTTTATATATCTTCCGTGGAGAAAGATGAAATTCGTCTAATGATGACTCGTAATACTTTAAGGTTATGCGTCTTTTATTAGAACACCCCTGTAAAACAGCCTCGTTGGGACTCCCTACCCACTGGGAAAAATACCCTATTATTTCAGCCCCACTGGAAAATTGACTTTGTTTTTATTCCCATTAGAAATACAATAGGCACTCCAAAACCGTCCACACAATATTTTTTGACCTGGGAACAATATAATTTCTATCCACATTGGGATTTCGATAAAAATAATATTCCCCATTGTGGAAAGAAGTTCCACCGGGGTTGTGAGACATGGGTATATTAGAACCCGTTAATCTTGGCTGAGGCTCGGCTGTTCTCATTTTTCGAATTTTGCGGTCATAAATGTTCTTAATATGAGGCTCGGAAAACACGAGTTAAAAAACACGAGTTAAAAAACACGAGTTACAAAAAACACGAGTTACGTTAAATGTGACGTCATCAATGGGAAATTATGACGTCACAAGTAGATAATTTAACTCGTCAATTTATGGTGCACCTTAAACGGACGAGTTAATTAACTCGTCAATTTATGGTGCACCTTAAATTGACGAGTTAAATTTTCATGAAACCAAGTTGGTCAAAAATTCTAAAATGGTGGTTAAATTATTTTTTGTGCCTATTTTTAGTTTAAAACTATTGGAATGGTAATTTTCTCTCATAATATTCTATAGTCTTTAACTGAGACAGAAGTTGACAAAAAGTATTTAGGCTGGCTCAAATGCTAAGGGAGGAGCATATGTATGTAGTTTTGTTTCATATAAAAACTTACTGGTCATCCTTGGGAGTTTTTGATATCCAAAATTGAATCACCATTTGATAAGAATAAAGTTTAGATAAATAAAGGCTGCCTTCGAAAACTGAATTTCGAAGGCAGGAAAGTCTACTAGCGAAAACTGAAGCAAACAAAGCATTCCATTTCTCTACATACATACCTCTTTCCAATCGAATCTCAATTTAATTAATTTTACAACTTTCCTTCATTCTCAAGTTTTATTTTTAAGCTTGAGAGTAATAATTATAGGTTTTATTTTTTGAAAAGCTCAATGTGTTTTTTTCAAAAGCTAAACTGCCAAAGTCTGCCAAAGTCACAAATGGAACTTTTTGTTTTGATTTTGATTGCAACATTTTCCAATCTTTCGAATGTGTGACGCAATTTGATTGGCACAAAATAGAACGTGCGCGAAAAAACAACGCAATGACTTCTTCTCTGAGATGACAAAAATCGCAACTCCAATTTGGCGCGCGATGCCTAATTTTACATTATAAAGATTTTTCTTCGAAGCCTGGAATCTAAGTCCTAGAATATCTTTCAATCAGGTAAAATTTCGTAAACCTATTATTAAAATATATCTCTTTTATCTCCAAGAAAATCAATGGTATATTATTCATATTGTTTCCATTTGGTAGTTGATAAATAACACTTTCGTTTCAAATTACGGAAACATATTTTGCAAACTGTTTTTTGTTTGATGAAAAATGTTGAAAATTCTCGATTGCGTAATGGAAATCGAAAAAAAGAACTTTAACAAAGAGGTTACGATTCCTGAAAATAATTCTATTCATTGTCACTTTTAATAAATCTTTTAATTCATTTAATAACGTTTTCATTTAAAAATATTCTTTTTTAGCAAAACATTTTAAAACTTTTTCTTACAATTATTTTTAAATTGTACTCGTAATGAACCTATTATGCCTACTAATAATTTTCAATTCAATAATATATTGAATGTATGCCTATTTTAATCTGAATTTTAGAATTTTAGACCAACCTCGTAAGATTAAGGTGCACCATAAATTGACGAGTTAATTAACTCGTAAGATTAAGGTGCACCATAAATTGACGAGTTAATTAACTCGTAAGATTATGGTGCACCATAAATTGACGAGTTAATTAACTCGTCAGTTTAAGGTGCACCATAAATTGACGAGTTAAATTATCTACTTGTGACGTCATAATTTCCCATTGATTTCCTATAGATTAAAATGGTCAAAGAGGGCCTCAAAAATACATTTGAAAAATTGGATTGAAATCAGCCAGATTTAAAGATTTCTTTGAGGGCTCAAAATAGAAAAATTAAGTAATCAAAAAAATTTGCTTTAGCATTATATATTTTAATTTTCAACATATCAATATTTTTACATGTTTGTCAATGATTGATTCAAGAACTGCTCAATTAGTAAATTCGATCTTCATTCCATAGATTTCTTCTTCTTCATTTCAAGCATGCGCAATTTAGATCTTCTATAAATTTGTGGTATAGATTCGATATTATTGATGACGTCATTGTACGATAAAATGGTCAAGACAATCCATTCTTTTATTTTTGCATGTTGCATTTTGGTGAACACGCCATAAACAGAGAGAGGACCGCCCTGTCCACAACTGTAACCCCAAGAGACGAGACCAACAGCCGCCCATCGTCCACCCTTCTTTTGACACGCCAATGGACCTGAAAAAAAATATTGTGACGTAGCTTTATTATCTTTCTTTCCATTTTAAGTTTTTCCTGACTGACCAAAACGTTTAGTAAGTCAATTTCATTTTATTAAAACTAGTTGGGAAAATTGGTTGAACCGGCTTAATTTTTTCCATCAAAAATTATTCTATAGTTAAGTTTGTTTTCCCAATCAATTTAATTGGCCAATCTTATTTTTCCCTTACAGAAAATACACTCACCGCCTGAGTCTTGGTTGCATGCATCTGATGTTACACCATTTGCATTATCCCGATAGCGTCCGCAAATAGCTCTCGAGTGAATAGAGCCGTTATAGGCTTGTTCCGCATTACATATAGCCCGAGATACCAATTGGACTTTGGCCGTACGTGGAATATCGTTGACTATATGGCTACTTTGTGATCGGCCCCATCCGGTAACTGTACATTCTGCGTTATCGAAGTCTTCTGGAGCGTCCGGGATACAGATAGGAGAGATGTGATCATTTAACGATAAAGAAGTTGAAAGTTTCAACAAAGCTAAAAGAGATAGAAAATAAGATATTTCTTGCATTCTAAGGTTATTTTCGGTAAGTGAGCATTTGTCATTTCTTAACGAGCATCTCAATCTTTAACGACATTTTGTGCGCCTTTTTTGAACGGATGCTAGTAGAAACAACACGTCTAATTATATGGTTGTCAATAATACAATTATTGATAAAACCTATGGCACAAAGCCGGAAAATGAGCATTTCTTCCCTCCACCCCCAAACAATTTTGTTCCATCTGGATTTGACCCACCGTAGCTATCTTTCTTTTTCGTACAATATTATTGGGAGGTGGAGGGGAGACATTGCCTTAAACGGGAGCATCCCTGCACCAAGCTATATCCGCCATCTTTGATCGAAGTTTTTTTTGAATTGGTACCCGTAAAGAAGCCATTGCAAAAGTTTTCGAGGGAAAGTAGATCTACTGCTCTCGATGCATTTACACCACTATTGAGTAGTGCCGCCATTAGGGTACCCCTTTTCAAAAAACTCCGATTAAAAATTTTGCTTAGCCGGGATTGAGAAACTTGGTCCAGAGTATATAAGAGTCAATGGCTAAACCACTAGAATAATGTGATATCATTTTGTTAATGATTATACTTACCAACGTCAAAATCATCAGGAATATCAACATGTCCTTCTTTCCAAAAAGGGAAATATTTATCATGTTTGAGAATTGTTTTCACTCGTCTCATTTGTTCTTTATTTTCACTTTGAGAGAATTTATAATCTCCTGCAAAAACTCTCCAATCGTTTGGATTGGCTGAAGAATAATCTGCATCTAAAAAGAAATCGAATACACTTTTTGGTTGAAATATTCGAATAAATTTATGAATTAGCCTAAAACCGACTCTCGCCCGAACTTTAAATTGCTAAAAAAGAGGAATTAACCAAAATTCTCAATAGTTTGACCGAGATTGTATGTGGTCCTATGTGAGAGAAAGCTATATCTGAAATCAGAGAATTCAAAGGAACTTCTGTACCAGAAATGAAGTTACAAGCACCAAAAGGATAAAAAGTTCATTTTTTCATCTTCATCTCTGATTTAATCCATTTTTGTTCTCACAGCTGATCAAATATTGCAAGGCAAAGTTGGCAATTAATTTTTGTGTTAGGCTCCTTTTTTTATTTGGTCAATCAAATGCTAAAAATATATTAGCCTCCCAACAAAATGATATGCTCTTACCAAAGCAACTTGCAGCAGTCAGAACCCAATCTTTTGAAAGAACAGCTCCATTGCATTTTAAAACTCCTGAAAATATGAATTTATATTTTTATGAAGATTCATTTTCATAATATTGGTCTTATCGTTCTTTATTCGTTCCCATTTTTAGATTAAAGGTTTTATTTTTAAATAAGAGTGATATCGTTTGCTTACTTATCAATTTTAATTTACAAGCTGATATTGAATTGACACGGATGTGGAGCAAGATTGGTCGGAAAGAGGAAGAGAAAAATATTTTTTTTGCTTATATCAGCACAACATAACAATAGGTAGACACTGTCCTGATATGAAACATGTGTCTGATATGAAACGAAAACACTTCTGTAAAAACAAAACCTTTAAGTATCGATTGACAAACCCTACGTCATCTTAGGTAGGTCTTTGACCACAGTCGGAGGCGAACCGTAAGGCTGCACTTTCGAAAGCTGTCTACTAGAAGCTAGGGAATGGCTCCACTATTTCTCCCTGGATCGCTCCCTTGGTCCTTCTCTTTATTGATGAGTATCAAGCAGAGAGCCATCAAGTACCAATTTTGTGTTAGAAACGAAGTCTTTGATCCCTTTGCACTACAGATCACGTCATCTTACCGTTTAGTCTCAGTGAAACCAACCATGGCCATTCACCATTAATTGCCTCCCGACCACCAACAACTCTACGAAAACGTTGGAGAATTTCTTTCCCTTTATTTCCATCCTCTCCGATTTCTCCTTCAGGTGCACCGCTAGATGGAGGTAAGGGCTTACGAACTCCACAATGTAAAGGTCCTGAAATAAATCGTTATTGAATTGAAAAATTTCGTCTTTATCCTATTCATGATATTCATGACGTAACGGTCTATACGGAAACGCGTAAAATAGCCCGAGCGCGATCTTCGTTGATTTTTTAGACTCACTCTTGCTGTTTTCTGGTGTTTGTACATTGAAAAGTTACGAGGGTATAAAAGGATAAAAAAACCATATGGCTCGCACACACTCGGTACCCATTTGGCTTAGTACCCCCCCACCCAGTTATCAGGTTTAGTAGATTAAATTCTTTAGAGAAAACTTCTTTTACTCAAATCATAATAATACTTTCGGATCATAAGACTGCAGTGGAATGCTTTGTTTTTCACTACAACCCTTGACTTGAAAAAAGACTTGGTACTGCATAAAGATACACCTGTCTCACAGCCCCGGTGGAACTCTTTATCGCACAGGGATGATAAAAACTTTCAATCGAAATCCCGATGGGGTTTGGAATTCCTTTGTTGCAAGTTGAAAGAATCCAGTGGAGATCGTTTTGGATTGCAATCTTTTACATTGAATTTAAATGCAGGTATCCTATCGGGTCTGTGACACGGGATAACAAAAGCCAATTTAACTTACTCTGTTTTTGACAAGTCTTTTTACAAATCATTGAGCTTCCACCGTAAATATCATTACAAATTGTGGTGATCTTTGATACATCTTCACAATACGGGCTGAAGTCCCATGCTCCCAGGATGCATTGTGTTGAAAGGAGTATAAGTAGAAGAAGAACTGTAATTTGAAACATAAGTGAAAGCTGCGTCGTATATTACAAGATAATTGTTTAATTTTTATGTTTATTTTCTCCCGCCCCTCGTTTTTTTGCATACAGGATCTTTATCCGAACATCTGGTATGATAAATACTGATGTATGGCAATTAGTTGAGAAAAGAATGAAAATTCAACATGAAAAAGAACATCATTTTTCAATGAAAGAATAAACTGCTGTGGGAAAATGAACATTTTTGAAGCAATAGCTTTGATGTTAAATATTTGAAGATCGATTGAACTATGAAAACAGATTGATGTGACATTATTTGAAGAGAACACTTTTTCAAATGTTGAATCCCATCGCAAGAAAGTAACAAACAAATCTGTACTGATTATCATGACCTCTGTCTTAGGATAGGCTCTCGGGGGGACAAGATGGAGTTTTTACAAGCTCTTATTTGATTGGTTGGTCGTTAACCAGTAATAAAACAATTTTGTTACTTTTTCTAAAGAACACGTCATTTCTATTACTCCAAATGACCAATCACTAAATTATCTTATAAAAACTCCATCTCATCTGCTCTTGGGGGCATTCAGCAACATAAGCTACGGGGATAGGCTGAATTCTTCCCAGTTTCCCTGCTTCCACTGGGCCTGGGAAGTGAATGTGAAAAAAGCTAATTAAAAAGAAGCACATGTTTTAAAAGAGACTTACCTTGACAAATGATCAAGTTCCATTGCCCCATTTTCAATTTGGCTCTGATACAGTTCTTCGTCTTGACAGATTACCGAAAGTCAAGGGAATCAAGGACTGCAAAAAAAGGAAGAAAAACTGAATAAAAGTCGAATGTATATGCTTTCATTCATCCCTCCCACTATTTATATAGATACTGAAACGGCGCCTAATCAAACAAATAATGAAGTGCCATATAGACAAAAGAATGAAAAAGGAAAATACAGGAGAAATATGTACATAAATTTCTTCATCTTTACATTATATATTTGTCTAGAGAATGATTGATATGGGGGCTGGCAAAATAGCTGGGAGGAGCTAGTCATATTATTATATACGCTGTTCAGATTTTACGAAATACGTTCTAATGGGTGTAAAGTCTAAAAGACGTAACGCGCTTTTTGCGCTTTACACCACTAAAGCCAGAATTTAAGGTAAAAAAATTGTGGCTCTTTAAGACCCGTTTTTCAGGCTTCCGAAAGTACAATGTATTTAAAAGTTGATTCGTAAAGGTGAAAAGGTGAAAAATCAGTTTTGTTTGGTAAATTTCGCCCTGTAATACACATGAACATAGGCGTAGCAAGATACCCTGCAAAATTTATGAGGGAGTGCAGACGTTTATGACATATTCATTACCTTTTGATAAAACAAAGACAATAATTACAGTGTCGTAAAAACCGCTCTCAACTCATCCATAAATTTTGCAGGGTGTCTCGCTACGCCTATGCCTTCCACTACTGGTACTAAACCCGGAAATTTCAGGTGAAAGACCTATAAGTGTGGCTCCTTAAGACCCTTTTTTCAGGCTTCCAAAAGTACACTGTAAAGGTCGATCTGTATCAAAAAGTGAAAAAAAGGTTTTATTGGCAAAACTTTGGAAGTTCCGAACAATTTCACCCTGTAATTCACACAAAGACATTTAAAAATATACGCCCAAATGGTATTATCTTTTTGCCCAAATTTTGCTAAACTTTCTCTGCACTCCAAGGTTTAAATTTATGGAAAACATAAACTAAACATATTATTACACACATACGGGCGTGTTCAAATCGAGTGTCCTCTCAGACTTTTCTTATTACCCTGGGAAAGGTCAAAGATTCTCTACTTACTATCCTTAAGTTATATCCTACAGGTCCATCTGAGCCAATACTCAGTCTCCTAATTTCCTACACAAATCTTAGATTCCCACCCAATCAATATTTTTTTCATATTTTCTCTATTTTGATATTTTGATTATAATTTGTACGCTAAATGTTGTTTTGAATCTACCTTTCGAAATTTTTCTTTGCAATAGAAATTTCATGATGTGTCAAAAATGAAGATCAATTGATAAGAAAAACAAAGTTCTAATCAATATCGTACCCATCTTATCATCGGCTTTTCGATGGCGCCAGATACTTATTTTCTAACGATTTCTTGGTTTTTGAAGGCGTAAAACTATCTATAAATACCAGTTTTATTTTTTAGTTGCATTTCGAAGACCTTGCCTTCTATTTTTGAAATACATCATAAACATAAAGTTGACAAAGACAACTTGATAAAGACAGGGAATTACGCTGTGGAGGGAGAAATCCTGATTTTATTCAATGCATATTCAGCGCGACAGGAGAACAAAAGTAACCATGGAAATCATCTAGAATCTTGGATGAAGGCCGTACAAATCACGTCAAATCACAAATAACAAACGTGGAAAAGATTCAATGAAAGAGAACCATATCAACCCCCCCCCCCCAGGGGGGGGGGTACTGAGGCAAATGGAGGGTACGGTATGTGCCGCCCTTAAGGGCACCTTTTTTGGATTAGTCCCACTAAGGGGTCGGAAAGATCGAAATTTGGTCAAAATTGGTCAAATTTGTCCCAATAAGGATCGTAAAATTCACAAAACCTTCCTTTGTTTTCTCCTTTTTAGTCCCGGTAAGGGTCTAAGGGTCGAAAGATGGGCGGTACCCCCCCCCCGTCAGCTCATAAACCTAGTTATCCCTCCCCGGGTCAAAACACATCGATATGTTTTGCCATAACATTCAGGTCTTTCTGTAATTAAAAATCGATAGAAGTCACCTAAAAGAATTGAAATTTATTTATGGCTACAATATCGGCGCCGAAATATATTGGCACTTTTGGGTATTTTAACGTTTTTCAGAATTTAAAGATAGGGCGAGAATTGCAGTTTCAGTACTTCCACTTTGTTTCATTGGATTTTTTGATTTGGTAGGGGTTAAGTGGCTTCCAGGCTATATTCTCAGAGCTCCTTATTGGAACATTTTTGAGCTTTTAGATTCTGAGATCCTAAGGTCCTAAGTCTCAGACTTATACTTTCCATTATTTCGTTATTCTTTTACTGGTCACACTTTCTTAGAGAAAGCGCAAGTTCTGAGCTTTGGTTTTTATTTTAGTAAGTGAGGACAGCACTAAATTCGAATTTCCCACTGTAATTAGGGGCAATAATTAGGAATATTTTATTGATTTAATTATTGAATGATTGATTGATTAATTGAGGCATATGCTTGAAAAAAAAATTATATTCCATTAACACAATACTTGAAGAATTCATGCAGCTTGATAATTTGATAAAATTTAAGGAAAAGCTTCTCAAAAATATATTTAAAAAATGATGGTATCATTAGCTTACTGGTTTTCACATCTCCTGTTTGTTTTTTTCTCCCAGTTTCTTTCTTACAACAATATATGTCATGATTATTATTCACAATAGACCTTTTCTGATAATGCCGCAGACATCTTAGATTGTAGGCAAAATATATAGCGGTGAATAAATCAATAAGGCAACCAATCAGAAATAGCTTGCTTTTTTCATTGGCTGCTATATTTCAACAATTCTCTATTGCTACTTTGCCTAATAAACAATAGCCAAGAGCCTACTACGTTTAAAATTTTTTTTAAAGTTCTGCGCCATCTTAAATTGGGTGAAATAGAAACCAATCCTAGTTAAGGCCCGGGCTCCTCTTGTGTACGCTGTGATTGCACTTCTCAAGCAAAATCTTCTATGTTGTTGGACAAAAGAAAAACAAGACGACTTAAAGTCGAAAATTTCGCCAAATATTTGCAAAAAGTATGCTAAAATGCTGGCTCTGAAAAAGCTGTTAAGAAAATTACGAGGTGGATTAGAAAAAAAGATTTAGGTCGAGTCATGAGAAATGATTCGGACACGGTCATTTTTTATGATGAATAAGCCAGGCTGAGCTATATTAAAACTGCTGCAACCAGTAGTCCCCTGGGGGGGGGGTTTCAGGGGGTACCCGATTCCGCAATTCCGTCAATTTTTTCTCCAATTTCCGTCAAACCGTCTTAAATTGAACCAGAATTCCGTCACCGAAAAATCCTTTGAAATTTAATATTTTTGTCGAAAATTCGGCAAATTTTGAATATCTTTTATCAATTCCGAAATTCCGCAAATTTTTTTGCTAAATTCCGTTTTTCCGCACTAAAATTGTCTAATTTTCCGTCTCCGTCAGAGAACCCAATTTCCGTAATTCCGTCTAAATTTTCGCTAAATTCCGCCACTCCGTCCGAAAAAAGGGCCGATTCCGCTCCTCCGCCAACCATGAAACCCCCCCCATCCCCTGTCTACCTTGTTCGAACTAATTACCTAAAAGTATATCCCCAGCTATCAAAAGTTATTGATTTGATTTTTATAAAGTATATGCTTATAAGAAAAATAAATATGCACATATTGTGCCATTCCCTTGTTTACTTTGTAAGAACTAATTACCGAAGGGTATATGGCTGTCTATCAAGAGTTATTGACTTGATTCTTATAAAGTATATGCTTATAAGAAAAATAAATATTCTCAAATTGTGCGTCATCCCTTGTTTACTTTGTAAAAACTAGTTACCGAAAGATATATGGCTGTCTATCAAGAGTTATTTATTAGATTCTTATAAAGTAAATGCTTATAAGAAAAATAAACATTCTCATATTGTGCACTGTCCCTTGTTTACTTTGTAAGAACTAATTACCGAAAGGTATATCACCGTGTTTCAAGAGTTATTGATTAGATTCTTATAAGGTCTTATAAGGCCTATATTATAAAATAAACTGTTCCCGCATTTTATACCATCCTTTGTTTACTCTGTATGAACTAATAGATTGTCTCAATCATTTGACTACGCTTCTCAACCAAATCCTCTTTATTTTAAACGCATAATAACCACTCTCTGTTTTTCATTTACGCATGTCAAGTAGAACATTCATAAGAAAAATAATAAAAGAATAAAGTATTTGTTTAAAGTACAATGAAGATGAGCAAATAATATTAATGATATTTGAATTGTTTCAAAATTGTACGTTTTGTATTTATTATTTTTCTTTTTGAAAAAAAAACGACCACAATATTTATACATGGTGAGTGTGACCGAGGAAAGGTAGAAAAACAAATTAAATTTATTGAGTTCATCCACCGTATCGAGTACTTTCGTTTTCTAATTTTTTTCCGAGGACACCGCCGCCGCCGCCACCGCGAAAGGCTATCGTAATACTTTCGCTAAGCGAAATTAATAAAGGAATGCCATTGTGGTCTATTCAGACTTACAGTGGAGAAAAGTTGAAATGCGCTTTAATTTTTTTTCAAGTGCATAGTACTTTTTCATGATGCAATTTTTTCTCCAAGCTGAAAGGATCAAAGCCATTAAGATGATCGCAGCGCAGACAATGAAGAGACGTGCCTTCAGGAAGCTAGACTTTTTGAGTTTATAGCTATATACTTTCACTTTATTGTGTTTCCATATGAATGTCTGTGTATCTAGTCTAACCACCGTTAAGGTCTTGTTAGACGGTAACATTTTTGTGTAACATTTGCTAACATTTCTAAAAATAGAAGATTTCAAAAATGTGCTCAAGAAATGTTAACATATGTTACACGCAAACATTTTGTGTGTAACATTTGATTCTTTTTATTAAAAAAGAGAGAAAAAGAGAGAAAAAGAGAGAAAAAGAGAGAAAAATCGGCGAAAAAACACGTGCGCACTTGAAGTATCCTTTTAAATTCCCTTTAAATGGCGGCATCCTTTGATTCAAAATGTTAACCATCGAGAGCAAATCATTTTTTTTTGATTTGCTATCTGCGCGTAACATTCGTTAACATTTGAATGTTTCTGAATGTTAATCGATGTTACACAGTAACATTTTGTACAACATTTGCTATTTTTAGAAAATGTTACACAAAAATGTTACCAAATGTTATCGTCCAACAAGACCTTTAAATGCCTTCGGGAAGGTCCCTCCTAACTTGGAAAGCCAGAATTATTTCACCAAACCACTGGAGCGTAAATTATTTAGAAAAAGTTGAATATGCGCATGTAAAGTTAAACGAATGTTAACAAACTTTTTTCAGGTTTTTGAAATAGATTTTTCCGGGATTTTACCACACTGAAAAAACAGTGAATATACTCTAAGTGAGGTAAATCTACATTTTTGTACTTTGCCGGTATCTTGTTTCACTAAGTTAGAAGGGACCTTCTCGAGTTACGACCATATAATGCCTATTCTGCACGTTTTGCAGAATTTTGTCGGTTAAAGGTTTGAGCAGCTGAGACAAATTTGAGATATTTGTAGAATCGCTGGTTTTCTAAAATGTGTGGCGTTTTACTACGGAGATAAAAAAAGCATTTTTTCGGAGATAACGATGTTAATCATGAATAGATGAAAAACATGCTGTGGCGCCCCGCTAGGGAGATAAATGTTAAGTAAATAAAAAAACTTATTTATTAGCTTCTGATTCAAACCACAAGTGATTAAACAACTCAAATTATAGTACGTCATCAAGATCACTGATTTCGTCATGCAACATAGCACATCTGCCACAGTGGTTTAGCTTATGCGTGTTTTTTTTTATTAGCATACTAAAATCCGAAAACAGGCTCAGAGATGCTTAGGTTTAAAGCTTATAAGACTGAAAAATGCAAGAGGGGATGCTTAAATCTAAAACATAAACATAGGGAAATACTGAAAATCCGCAAAGTTCCAGCCAAAATCAGGAATAAAAAAACTTATCGTAGGCTCAAGTAATGTTTGCTATATGCTTAATTTTTCCCCATATCTGAGCCTAGACATGCTTATAAGTGCAATGCTTATAAAGAATATCCATATTTTCAAGTTAAATCACGCAAACGAGAGTGTCGAAGTGGATCATTGTCTAAACCGATGAATTCTTCATCAAATTTAAGGCGGTCGTTATCCAGTGATGTGAGCACTGTTCTAGTTATTAATAAAATAAAAGACAAAGATAAAATTACAGTTTGAACAAAAATATCAAATGTACATACATTATTAAAAAACTTGAGCAAATTTCTTTAAAGATTCCAGAAAAAGAATTGAAATCATTGCTGAAATGAACTTCTGAATAAATGACAGTATTTAGTATTCAGTTTCAAAGACAAGAAACAAAATTTGACATACAAAACACTTTTTCCAGTCAATGAATCAGCTCATCCTCATAACCAGTTTACCATTTTGTTTGTTTTAATTTGCACAAGTAATATTGTAATTCGTGTTATATCATACACTGTTATAATTTGCATTTATAACACTCGCTTCAGCTTTTCAAGGCTAAATCAAAACTAATAAATTGTAATATGTAACAATGGTAATAGCATATAACGTAATATGAAAATATGCATACTACTGTCCCGAAAAAAAAAACCCGAACATTTACGGAAGAGACTAACTACGGGGATGCTTGCAACAAAAAACAACAAAAACAACAAAATTTCGAGATTCCAGTCCAATATCTATGCGTGAAACTATGAGTGCCTCCTCGACGCTGCGCTCCTGCGGGGGCAAAAATATATAAAAATGTGTACGGATTGTGATGAAGTCTTTAGACGATTTCGAGCACTTCTTTTAAATTTCAAGATGAATAGAAATCAACTATTGTTCGCTATTGCGTTGCGACCACTTTTATATTTAAAACTCTGGTCGCAGCGCACTACCCGTTAATTGAATGAAAACTAGGCTTATAAGAAAACGGGTGTTTAGAGTCCACAAAGCCTTAAAATGTTCTTAACATTATGCCAATCAAAGCTTGATGTTCTTATATAAAAAGACGTGCAGACGATACGAGCTTACATAAGAACATGGCATTAAAGCTTTTCTCACATGTACGTAAAATTTTACTTAAATGCCTGTTTCCATCGATCGCGCGAGCGTGCACGCTAGGGCAAAATTTCCTAAAATAGCCTATTGACGTCACGAATTAAATTTTCTTAAAACTGCTGAGTAAACAAAAAAATGTAAACATACAGATTGTGTATGTTTTTGATGGAAATCAAATATTGATCGCGTGGAGTGTGCGGCCAAATCTACTTTAGGCGTACAAACTCTCGTGAGGACGAAAAATCGCAACATTCACGACATTTACTTTCGCGAATTTAACGGAAAAATATTTTTCGCGAGCATAAACTTTCGCGAATCAAGACGTAAGGTAAAATTGAGAATTTTCACATGAAAAAATGGCTTAAGGGACAAATACTTCTTGGATTGACTTGAAATATTTGTCCTTTGACTTATTAGTCTTTAGTAGGCTAAAAAGTGCCATAAAAGTTACATTTTATTCAAAGTTTGAAGTTTTACAGATTTTTTATTTTGTCAAGAATATTTCGCGAGCATAAACTTTCGCGAATGGCCCTTCCTAGAAAGACATTTACTTTCGCGAAAAGGGCCAAAATTCGCGAAAAACGCGAAAGTTTCTGATCGCGAAAGTTTGTACGCCTAAAGTATTTTAAGAATTTTGGCCTAGCATGCACGCTCGCGCGATCAATGGAAACAGGCCTTAAGACCTTGAAGAGTGGGAATTTCCCTATGCTTACGTTGTGTTTTAAGGCCTTACTCTCGGGTGCCTAATAAACGTACATGTACGTTTATTTTTCTCGTGTCAAATTTCCCGCCTGTACGCACCTTATTAGGACCTGTACGTTTATTTATTTTGACCCAATATCGCGCGATTCATACTGGAAAAAGATTCTAAAATCTTCTAAAAACTGATAAAAAGTATTGACTCAATTGATTTATTCGTTACTTTACAGTAGTAAAAGATTATTAAGTACTTGTCATTGATCTATAAGAGATATGATATACCTATACTTAAGTCAGTCGTTTCGACCTGGATGTTCTACTTTTGAAAAATTGGTAGACTTTTCTCTGTACTTTTATTTTAGCCTGCACGTTTATTTATTTTAGCTCTGATTTCTTGCCTGTACGTTTATTATTTCCAATTTACGTTTATTTTGGTCTGTACGTTTATTAGGCACCCGAGAGTATGTAGAGTTTGCTTACGTTCAGAAAGTTTTGAACGGAAGGAAAAGTCACGTAAGACCCTCTTAATCAACAAAAATTCTCGTTTATGTCGGGGAAATTCCCAAAAAACAGCCTTACGAACGATTTTCCGTAAGGTCTAAAGTAAAATTTCACGTGCATGTGAAAAAGCTTAATGGGCTCTTCCAGAAAAAAACCATTCATGGTGGGTGGAGGATATATTGTCCAGGGGTATTGAAAAAAAACTGAAAAACTGCCATGTCCAGGGGTAAATATTTGTGTCCAGGGGTTCAAACTGATTTTGTTGCAGACACTTGCAATTTGTTCTGCAATATTTTTATTGCGTTGCAGAGCAATTGCAGAAAAAATTGACGTGCTACATTTTGCAATTTCTCACGAACTTGCAACGCAACGCTAATTGCGTTGCAACCGCCTGAAAAAACTATCAGTGTAGCCTTAGCTTTACAGTATATCCCTAATCTAAATTTGTCGAGAGTTTTCCAAACAGGTCTCCGTTTTCTCAAGCTAAAATTTTCATTAATTATTGACCCAATGATTTTTGCCCGAGACCGTCATATTTGTCCGAAAATCACACGAAAGTGTACGAAAAAAAATTGGAACCTTATATATTTTAATTCCCCTTACCCTTCCAAAAATGTATAACAAGTGCTTTGACCAAAACAATGAGCGATTTTACAAAATGCCCTCTACTACCTTAAAGGAAGAAATTTTGGCGGAAAGAAAATTTGGCGGATTCAAATTAAGTTCCGCCAAAATTTCTTTTTTCTGCAATGGGCTCTTCCAGAAAAAATCCGTTCATGGGGGGTGGAGGATGAATTGTCCAGGGGTATTGAAAAAATACCTAAAAATTGCAATGTCCAGGGGCAATTTTTTGTGTCCACGGGGTTGATTTGATGTTTGTCCAGGGGTATAACCCGTGTCCAGGGTGTTAAAAATCAAAATGTCCAGGAGTAATTCATGAAAAAAATAATATATCCTCCACCCCCCATGAACAGATTTTTTCTGGAAGAGCCCAATCCACCAAATTAAACTTTTTGAAAATATGATCTCTTTTAAGGTATTTTTGCATTTTTTTTGCTGTTTTTACGTCATTTTAAGGATAACTTTTTCAGCAAACACCAAATTAAATTCCTGCCAAATTTAGTTTTTTCGTCCATCTGCCAAATTAAATTCCCGCCAAAATTTCTTCCTTTAAGTTATATTGTTTGGAGTAAGACTCTGTTGCAATTTTGCAAAAATCCTGAAAAATACAGTCCACAAAATTTCTGACATTAGAGTATTAGACCTTCAAGAATTTGTCGAAATACTATAAAAAACAGTTTTCTTAAAAAAAATCATGTATTTATTTACAGAATAGTTAATAATTCAAACTCTTTGATAAATATTTTTATCAATATCTAGCATTTCTCTTAGGTAAGATATTTACAAGTAAATGCGTGAACTTTTGATGGCGGCGATTGACAATTTTGTTAAACAAGACTCTTCTAAGTGGTGTTATATGTTCAAATGTTTTTCAGATTCAATAAAATCAAAGCAAACTGAATGATCACAGCTACAAAAAAAATATTGACAAACATATGGTGGAGTAATTTATCCAGACTTGAACAATAGAATAGCAACTTGTCCCATGTAAAAATAGATAAAATGTTTTGTTTCATGAGTAACATAAGAACCAAAGTTTCTGCCAACAATGCAATGCCAGGTTGGGTTGTATTTTTTATCAAATTCTTTCTTAATATATGCAGCAATGTCTTTTTCAATGTTAAATTTCTCCATAGCTTGTGTTGTACATTCAATGGCATCTTGCTGCATCTCCTCTGACATGTCAGCATTCTTAACAATAGCTTTACGTTCCGACATCTGAAAAATAAAGATTACACTTGCGTAAAAAACAGTCGAGGAAGAGTAAATCATTAGAAGTTGCCAAAATAGACTGATTCAGCGCAATCCAGTTAGGGACTTTTTCAACAAAACCTTAAGAGGTACAGGGTTTGGAATTTTCAAAATACCGAATAATTTTGCCCAAATTTTCGAAATTCTGTAAAAAAATACTTGCAATTCCGATACCAATTTTTTGGGCATTTTTCCTTGTTTTGACTAATTTTTCATCAAATTTGGTTTTATGTATGATTTCCGTTCATAACTGACATAAATTTCACCCACGAAACAAAAACAAACGAACATGTGCAGGTCCTAACAGGAAATATTTGAAGAACTTTAAGCTATCATTTGTTACCAAATCATCATATATTGTTTTTATCATTTCTTAGAAAAATTGCTAATCATATGTGAAAATGTTGTCACAATCCGAATCAGTGTTATAGAAACGAATACCGTGAAGTGGGGTAACTTCCATCAGTGGAGGCTAACATGCATAGCCCTTAAATGAATGACCTGGCTGGTCTTTAAAATATAAAGTTAATTCAAATCAAAAATGGTAGAATAGGCCGATGAAAGTCACATGTGAGTTTACCGTCGGCCGCCCGCATCTCTAAAAAGCACCCGCATGAAAATTTCATTATTTCGATAAACTGCTCAAAATTTCATTATTTCTATATTTCCTTACAACTACAACCTCCATCGTTGTTAAAATCGTCTCTACGCAGGATTCCCTCTACGCATGACCTTTTTCCCAGAGTAAACACGGGTAAACAAAGAAGATTTTTTACAGAAAATGTGACCGCCCTCAATCCTACAACTACAGCGGGCGTCACGCCCATCTATCTGCCTAACCGCCCTGGCGGCCATTTTAGTTTTTTGCCAAATCTAGCGCCACTGTAGCAATCGATCTTTATTTTTCGTTCGCAAAACATGCGTAGGGTTGAAGCGAAGCAAAATTTTTTATTTTGAGAGAGAATGGTTAGCAGAAATGGTGGATAAGGTGCTGTTGGGAAAATAATGAATAATGAATAATGAAATCATGCCGCATCTATTTTCGGGTAAGTTGACGACGGTAAACTCACATGTAACTTACATCGGCCATAGAGCTAAGTGCGTAGTTCATTTGTTTTGAAATTTTGCTGCTTTGATTGGTCAGTCATTTGATGGTTATGCATTAGCCTCCACTGAAGTTACCATACCCGATCTCACAGTACTGACTTTACAAGAATGAGTCTTCTTGTCTTGTCAAGTATCATGTCACCGAAGAGCTTGAACCTTACTCTCAAATAGGTTCTATTCCTCAAATCAAGACTGGGTAAAAATAAACATAAAAAGACCAACCTTGTAAGGATTGATGTAGCTTCAAGGTCTCAGCAACGTTGTTTCCCTCGAAATAATTTCTACTATGATCCTTGATGAGAGTCTATTTTGATTTTATTGAACCTAATCACCGAAATCTCAATAAAAAGAAGTTGGTTACCATGACAAATCAATTTTGATTGGTGTATATACATTCCGACTCTAGAACGACAAAATTACCTACAATGCACCGCAAAATAACAAAGGATGGCTCATAATCATTAGCGACCCAAAGAATTACTTTCTCGATGACCTGTTTTTGAACCATCCTCTAAATCAGTTTTTATTCTCAGAAAAGGAATACCCGGGGTTTACGAAATTTTGGTGGAAAGAAAATTTGGCGCGCACATGGCGGTGATTTGACAGTCGGGACCAATGAAGAATAAGCCCGAAGGGCTAGAAGTCAATCTCCTTGGTTCCTTGGTAGGATTTGAAGCCAACAAAGATGCGCGGCCTTGAGCGGCTCGCCTGGTTTTTACACAAATGCCAGATTGAAACTAAAATTTACCGCTAAACTTCGATAGCCCTTCGGGCTTTAAACTCAATGGTCGGGATCACTACATGGAAAAGACAACTATTCATGATATATGCACCACTGGAGAGTCTTCTAAAAACTTTCAAAATTGTCCACGTCACTTAAACAATAGAAAAAAACGACGTATTGGTACCATGAGTACCACAGCTCGAATAAAAGCGAGATTAAATTATGTATCGCTATCGGAGATATTGTACGGCTACGCTTGCGGGGGCTGCCCGTACGGGTCTAGGCTTCTGCTCATCCTCTAGCGAAAAAAGTTTCTTATAGGAAGTATAGGTCTGCGAATCAGCAGACTAGTACGGGTCGTGACCAAAGTCGACGTGTCGTTGTCATTGAGTTTAAAGCCCGAAGGGCTAGAGTAGAATCTCTAACCTTTCTCTGGCAAGAAAAAGTGAAGCCTTAAGAAATGCGCCGTATTTTTGACGACCGTATAAGCAAAGTTGACATAATACCGTACGTCAAATATGGAACTTGCTTTATAATATAAAATATTAAAACACTTACCATTTTTTGCAAGACTTCATTGTTCCTGAAAAATACAGGAAGCAGGCCAAAAATGGATCACTTTCACTTATTATTGCTTTTTCATCGCAAACTGTAGTGTGAAAGTTTTGGAATCCAATCTAAAATATTTTCCTCTCCAACTCCTCCAGGTCCATAGCAAATTTTGAGTAGTTGGATCGCGTAAAACATTTGCATCAGCGCTATAGGTGTCATTAGAAGTATTCACCCTCATCAAAGACTTATACTTTTCTCAAAGTTCCCCTTCATTTATTCTCCAAAACACAACTTTAATCGATTAGATCATCGCGTCTCTCTCACTTCATTTTTTTTCATTCAAAATTCTTTTCGGCAATGTTTTGATTCGATTTCTGTGTTCTGGGTTTTAGAAATAAAATTCGAACAACAACAATTTTCGAACGTTTTACAATGCAACGCCTTCTGATTGGAAAACATTACCTTGTCGCTAGAGAGGTTAATATTTTCTCTAGGAAAGCTTGGGCTTTGGTACCCAGGGTAACGTATTTGGTGGAACAAAAAGAGAAAAGTTGTATATAATTTCGTGAAGTCATTGCAGTGGTTTATATCACGAGTGCCTTAACGGGAAATATTTCCCGAACGGGAAGGTGAAAATAACCCGAAAAGGAACTTGAAGGAAACTGTTTCCAGATTGAAAATTTCATCACTTTTCTATTTCCCGTTTTGGTCAAAAACTCTCTTCGCTGTTTTTTCTTAGTCTAAAATGTCAGAAAAGCTCCATTCTCCAGGTTCTTAAGGGGCTATACACTAAAGTCAATGAGGAAGTAGTAAATATAACATTTTAGCGATCCGTGAGATAGTATAATTCGCAAATTTTCACACTCAGTGCACAGATTTAATATTTCAAATACATCTTATAATTTTTGTGAGTTTTAAGATTTGAAACCAAATGTCAGCCTCAGATTTTAATCAACAACGATCCATATCGATTATCTATCGATTCAAATCGATGATTGCTTTTCGGATTTTGACTGTTTGGTAAAATAAAACAGTTCATGACTTGTGACCACAGACATTCAGGGGTTACCTCAAAACTTCTCGAATTTCGTTGTGTATATCTATCTAGCCTGGATCTAATGGTTAATGATCCTCTAAAATTATAGAGCTTGGTCTCCGTAGATAGAGAATGAAAGTGCAAACCCATCTTTCCAAAACTTTCCTAGCCAACTCAGGGCAGCAAGACATAAATTAATAAAAAGCAGCCTTACAAGATCTAAACCCATTTAAAATTCAGATTACACCAGAGTCTGTGAACAAGTTTGCATGCATTATCATGACCAATCATGTTTTCTTAGAAAATAACGCTGACGCTGACGCTTGCCTTTGTTTTCTTCTTTTTCATGTTTTCATGTAACAGAAGGCACTATCTTCACTAGTAAGTGGAGGACTATCCTATTTTTGCTTCAGAATTGCTCCGCGCCGTGTAGATTGGCCCATACGGCTTTAGCGAAGTGAGCGCAAGCAAGCGGACTGCATTCTGATATGAGAATGCAAAACGCTCTAGGGAGACCAGGCTGTAAACCAAAACATAAAATATCAAAGACTAGACTGTGAAATAGTTTATAGCCTGGATATCCAGGCTAATATCTATCTTGACGACTTTATTTTCTATTTGCTACAAAATGGCGTTCCCTTTCTCTTAGGTCATTTAAATTTAAAGACAAATTCAATATCAAAAGTTTACTACCCTGAGTATCAGAGGTTAAGTTTTCAAAGAAAATAGTAACCTCTGAAGACAAATAATAGAAATTTTATCGCGCATGTGTCAATCTAATCACTGTAGAAAAAATCAAAGATGAAGAGCAAATATTACCATATTAATGTCTAGCAGATTGTATCAGAATGCAGTTTACTATTTACGAATTCCCCAGAAACCTCCAAGTGTAGTTGAAATGAGTTTATTTCGAAAGAAATCTTTTACATGATCCCCAAATGTATAACAGTAATTACTAAACTTTTAATTATGGAAATGTCACTTTAATTGAATCGAAATAATAGACAGACTTTATGTTATGATTCTCTATCACTGACTCTTTTTACAAAGCATTGATGACTTTTTGTAAGTTGTGTTTTCAACGACGGGAATAAAAATATCGACTATGACGCTCATCCAAGATCTTGGATGGTCGTCATGGATACTTTTGTCTTCGCTGATTGCGCGATGAATAGAATCTCGATTCGTCGGTACAGCGTAAATATATGATTTTGAGCTGTGCTTTTCACGGTAAAAGTTTGCATCTAGAGAGCACATGCTCTTATGATTTCTTTTATTTTTGTTAGAAAATTACCAAATCAAGTTTTGATCAAATTTAAAGTTTGTTTTCTGCATGCCGAAGCGTATTTTCTCCGTCAGCGAACGCAACCCAACTTAACGGTCACCCGGGGGGGGGGGGGGTTACTACCCTTGTCGACCGACGGGGGTGCTCCGCTGATGTTCGAAAAATGGACCCTACGTGGGACACGAAATTTGCGAAAAAAGTGACCCTGAATGGGACTGAAATTCCAAAATTTTCTCAAATTTTTTACTTTTTCCCTAAATTTTCCAAAAATAGGCACCCTACTAGGGACTGATTTTTCTATTTTGGTGTTTTTGCGACCCTACCTGGGACTTGTGGAGGTTTAAAAAGGTACCCTGACCAGCGGAGCATCCCCGTAACCCATCTTGCCCTAGTACCACCCCCCACCCCGGCAACGGACAATGCCTAACCTAGCATAGCCTGGGTATCCAAACTCAAAATTTTAGAAAAAAAAACTCTTACCTTAAATGTAAAAAAATTATAGAATTTTGAATCTGGTGTAATTAAAACTGTTTGTTACAGTTTTTTTGATACTGTCTGTGAGTGAACCCTTGTTGAACGGGTTTCAAAACTTTGGGAACCCAGGCAGATACACATTATTAACTTACCATAAAATCTCTTTTACAAACTCAGAAAACTTAAAAAATTACTTTTATTACTAAACTACATCAAAACATCATCCACATTTATGAAGGCTCCTTCCAGCCCTTACGAATTCTAGGAAATCTAAAAGCATTGACAGCCATTCCAAACAAATTCCGTAAAATAAAATCCTTTAACATAGTTCAAAGTCAAATGCATTTCAAAAATAAAGAACAAAATTCAAATGCAATTCTAAATTGAAGAAAAATGAACTGTGTTTGGATTGTTTAAACTTTTTTTCCCTGAAAGTCTGAAAGTTCTTTGAACATGCTTTGAACAATGAAATGTTTATGGATTGTTTCAAACACCTATCATTGTTAAAACAGCTTAAAACTTTAAAAGTGTCTTTAAAATTACAATTCGGTTCTTTGTGCCAAATTTCAGAATCATTTGCGGTCCTGGTCAAGTTTTATGATAAAAAGAATGACATAAGGCCTAAAACCAAACCCACAGAAAAATAAAAAATTGATGTCAACTTATGGTTTTTGAATTCGAAGTTAAATCACGGGCAGTCGGAATTCTTTCATGTTTTTCGTTACAGGGAAAGAAGAAAGGGTAATTAGGCACAAATAACAAAGAAGGATTAATCCTAAGGTTTTTATCGAGAAAAACTTTTAAATATTCATTTTTCTTGAGAAAAACAACCACTTCTCAACTTTAAGATTTGTCAACTTTTGGCTACTTTGTAAATTTTTCAAAACCAAGCTTCAAATTTGCTTTAAAATTATTTGTTTATCCTCCAAATGATTTTTATGGTACTTCTAACCTCGGGAAAATCATTTGAAGACTTTTGCATTCACATTGAAGCTAAGTCTGATCTTTTCCCCTTCGCTTACGAAGCTACCGTCAGTAAAACGTCAAAAAAGGAAAGTCTAGCTTTTCTACCAAAAAACGCCCGGTTTTCATTGGTTCTCGAAATAAGGCTCTGGCAATACTTTCAGTCCGCTAATAGACTGTAGAAGTCTTCAGTATAATTCTAGCTTGGTACTAACAACAATCTTTTTATCATAAACAATTACACCCAAGAAACAGGATCAAGATGTTGAAAGGCAAAAAAATATATTGCAATTTTTGAGTTCAATTTCTGCGGGTTTTGAAACATACCTATGGAAGAGTGTACCCTTATAAAACAAGATTAATTGAATATTTTTGCCTAAGATTTTTACAAGATATGCGAAATATAATTATTTTTGCTTGTGTAAAGTTTCAAACACACATCACAAAGCAAACGTCAATTTATAAACATTCAAGTTTAAGTTTTTTTGGGCCACCCGGTATATTTGCTTTTAAAGGGAAATATAGCAAGGACAGTGTCCTGTCCACACTGGTAGCTTGTCTACCATCTTTGTTTTGATCAGTCGATCGCCGGCAACTTTGTGAATGTTAATATCGGCGCCGTAATTTTATATCGGTGGCTTTTTAACTTACAGAAATAACACCATGAAAGCCTAATGGCTGACTACTGTTTTCATTCATTCTAATTCAGCTAGTACTTGCCAATCAAGTCAAGTTAGAACATAACATATGGCGACGAAGATTTAAAAAGACTCCACTGCCACAACAGTATCAATAGTTTATGGTGAAACAAGACCAAAACTACACAAAACTACTGACTTTATAAACACTCATCCCAAATCTCATAGTTCATTCCAACATGGCTGGTCTGAACATTCCTGCAGTTCCACCGTTCGACCCAATGGGAAATCAGAACATCGTTGCATCAAGATGAGAGAAATGGAAGAAATCCTTCGCCTTCTTCGTAGCAGCTGCTGCCGTCAACGACGACAATCGAAAAATATCACTTCTTCTCCACCTAATGGGCACCGCATCACAGGAAATATTTGAAACTCTACCGAATCAAGGTGACACTTTTGATCAGGCTATAGCAGCCCTTGACGCTCATTTCTCTGTAAAGGAAAACGTACCATATGAGAGATCAGTCTGTAGATTCCCCATATTCACAATGCAAAACAAGAGCCCCAAGAGAGTATTGAACAATACATTACTAGACTGAGAAAACTTACCACTCACTGTGAATATGGGGAATCTACAGACGATCAAATTCGAGACCAGGTAATCGCATCCCGCAGATCCTCGAAAAACCGAACCAAGTTTCTTCAAGAGAAAAACCTCACACTTCAGAAAGTTATTGACATTGGGCAATCAATCGAGTTAGCCTCACACCGGTCAAAACAAATCGAAACGACAATGCATCAAGATGGTACCGCCAGCGCAAATTACGTCCGTCCCAAGAGAAACGCTCCTCGATTCAACAAACCCCAACAACCACCTCAAAACAATCAACAACAACGTCAGCAGCAAGACAACAAAAATCAAAAAGTGGTGAATGTGGTCGTTGTGGATACAAGAACCATAAATCGTCGGAATGCAGGAGATCGAAAAACGTCAAATGTAGCACATGTGGAAAGATTGGACATTTCAAAAAGATGTGTCGAACCTAGAGAAAAATCAACCAAGTTCAACAACAGCCAGACGAAGAAGATTCCGACTCAGATGACGATTATGTGTTCCATATCGACAACCCACCAAAACTGAAACCACCACTATTTCCAATCAACATCGATGGATTCAGTTCTCGTCGCATGCGTTTTGATGCTTTTTCGTTTTCATGTTTTTCTGATCCATTATTCAATTCTCGTCGTATGCGTTTTGATTCTTTTTCTTTTTCATGCTTTTCAGTACCTTTCACATTTTCACGATACCTTTTAACAGAAGCATTTATTTGTCTGTGTGAGACTTTTGTTTGTACCTTTTATATCTTTCTCATTGTGAAAATCAGTTTTTAGATAAATGATGTTAAAAAGATTGGTATTATTATATTCTGACCTTATATATCGCTTAATTTCTTGTATACTGTCAAATTTTAAAAGAACTGAAGTTCCAATGCCTCCTTCAACTTGATGACCATAAGAATCTCTACTATGTGGATCAAAAAGAAACAAGAAGCCGGAGCGGCGTGAAGGTCCAGCTGACGTGGCAATTCTTCGCCACGGCATGACGTCAGAACTGGGGTACAACAGAACATTTACTAAAGATTAATTATGTGTTTTCAGTAAACATAATCTTTTAGTGAGTTAAACCATAGTGTTTGTTTTACCCTCAAAATTATTAAATTTTATTGGTTGAAAAAGATGTCACGTGACTTTCCGTGGCAAAGAATAACCGAATGTCGTTCCATAGAGGTATAAAGAAAGACAGGAGATGAATTTGTCGGTAATTGGTCGTTAAAGTCTTTTGATTTCTTTTATGTAATAAATCAAAAGAATTGCTAGGCTCGCCCGATGAAATACGACTTTTTAGTAGAACTCAAGTTTGCTCTGAACATTCTTACTATCAGCATCGAAGATTTCTAGCCTTCTAATATACGAGAATAAAATAAAATTTAGCTCCACGAAATAAGTTTGCGTTCAATTTTGTCATCCATTAAATTTTGTTTTGAAAAGATATTTTCTCCAGCCAGAAAATAAATAGTTCTTTATAAGCACACGCAATTTCAGACACAACTTGTAGACAAAAAGTCGCTGGAGAATTTTGGAGGAAAGTATTTAGCAATAGAGTTCACCTTGAAGAAAATTTGATGAAGGATTGCAAAGTTTACAGGCCTTTTTTTAGTCCAAATATTTTCTTACGCCGATGTCAGAAACAATGAATCTCGTCTCATCTTATTTCCGACACTTGAGTTAGCCAACAAAAGAGCTCATTAAAAATGCACGATATATGAGATTATGAGCATGCATACCTCGTAATTTTTTTAATCGTAGGGCGAGCATGGTTACAATAGCATACTTCTCCTGTTTCTTTATACCTCCATGATACCATCAACTCAGGTTGCACAAGAGTAGTCGTCACGTCACTGCATTTGCCACTCACAAAGGAGTCTATCGCTACAAGAGACTTTTTTTGGTATAAGCAGCGCAACATGTTGAAATCGCCCTTGCAGGTTGCAAAGGCGCAAGGAACATTTTTAGACATCCTTATCTGGGGCAAAGACCAAGAGGACCATGACAAAAACATTGATGAAGCCCTCACAAGACTTAACAACCGTTACCTCAAGCTGAACAAAGACAAATGTATCTTCAGCGTTGAGTCCCTTGTTTTCGCTGGACATCTCACCTGAACGACCAAAGATTGAAGCCATCAAAGCCATCCAGCGTCCAACAAATGCAAAAGAAGTCAGATCGTTTCTTAGACTTACAAACTTCTGTAGTCGTGAAATGAAGAAATACACATTCAACTGGGGAACAGAGCAGCAGAAAGCCTTCGATCAATTAAAATCAGCACATTCTGATGAATCGGTCATCGCTTACTACAATCCAAACGCTCATACCCAAATCACAGTCGATGCAAGTCCAGTCGGTCTTGGAGCAATCTTATCGCAAACCCAACCAGATGGTGAATCCAAAGTTGTCGCTTATGGATCTCGCTCTTCTTCAGTGGACAGCCGCTTAGCCAAATCGAGAGAGAAGCACTCGCCTGTGCATGGTCACTTCAACACTTCCAATACTACATTGCGGATCGGAACGTTGAAATCGTAACAGATCACAAACCTCT